>NC_041383.1:293188748-293244324 GCF_002162155.2 Triticum dicoccoides | reverse complement strand
CCCGACCCCGAAACAGCACCCCGACCCCGACCCGGCACCCCGACACCAACACGACACCCCGAACCCCCAACCCCGAAACAACACCCGATCCGACGCATATGCTTTGCTCCGGATCCGACGCATAAATTTCTTCAGTGCCTAATAGAGTGTAGGTTGCATGGACGTAATAAATTTGACAAAGTAGATCAACTGATGAATATATACATGGTGAATTATATATATAATTGTTGTGTGTCCAGTGATGATGATGATGATTATAGTGGTGATAGTGATGATGATGATTATAGTGAGCCCATCATTGGTTATAGTGATGATGATGATTATGCATTTATTGATGATACTGATCGAGATTATTAGTAGTGTCAGGTATTCAATTTTTTTATGTTGTACTTGATGATGATACACTTAAGTGATATACATATTATTATTCATGTCGGTACTTTTTTTTATGTTGTACTAATTTCGTTTATTCTTTGTCATGGCAGGTGTTGAAAGGTGGTGGGCGCTGGTCGGGAGCGCGTCGAGGCCCCTTCTTCGTCGGCGCGTGTTGCGGGGTCTTCCATTGCACACGCACCTCTCCGCCTAGCGTTGCTGGACAGTATGTCGACACCACCGGGCCATTCTTCATCGACTGCGGTGCCTAGTAGGGGAGGAGGTAAGAAGAAGAGAGGAGGTGGAGCACGTGGTCGCGGGAGAGGAGGTAGGGTGACTCTTACGGCTCCTTCCTCGCCGCCACCCCCAGCTGTTTCACCCGAGCACGTGACTGCTAGGGTGGACTCGTCCGAGGAGGAGGCTACACGGACTCCGGTCCACAAGCCTCCGGTCCACGGGTCTTCGGCCCACGAGCCTCGGGTCGACGGGCCTTCGGCCCACGAGCCTCCGGTCGATGGGCCTTCGGCCCACGAGAGTTGGGCCCACGAGACCCCGGAGGAGCACACGTCTGGATGGGGTACCTGGTTGGGTCAGCCTGAGGAGCCGAGTGGCCATGCTGATGATGGCGGGGAGCCGAGTGGACATGCTGATGATGACGGGGAGCCGACTGATATTAAGGAGGAGGTGGGCAACGTCTACCAGCATGGTGCTACACGGCTCCCGTCCGTGCCGGCGACCCGCGAAAAGAGGTGGTTGATTTTCCCTGATGGGGAGAGGTAAGTGCATTTAATCTTTTTGTACCTTCTGCATTCACATTTCTTCAAATAACTAATGCATTGGCCTTGTCATGCTGCTGGGGTTGGGACCACCATGAATGTGTCCGCCGGCCCAACTCCGTCCTTGGAGTTCTGATTCGGCAAAACTTCCCGGGGTTTGTCACGTTGCCTGGTGAGGGTCGGCTTCCAGAGGTTGGATTGAGTTGGGAGCACTACTTGGCTGCCCCGGCCCCGCCGGGTGAGATTATCGACGGTGTCTTGTGCAAGACGAGGGCAGACGTGGTGATCAGAAAGTTCTGGGTAATTTCTCCTTTACACAATTAAAAATCTTGAACTAGCTAGTTATTAATTGTACTAATCAATATTGTATCATTTGATTGCGGACATTCTACAGGTGTGAGGAGGGATACGAGGAGGAGGCGGCGGATGTTATCGACAAGGAGTGCAAGCGCCTACTTCAGAACTTGCGGCATGAGGTTCGGGTGCAGGCTGTTCGAGACTACTACGCTGGGCGTGGTATCAAGAAGCCCAAGCAGGAGTGCCGCGATAAGTTCTTGAGTAAGGAGCAGTACATGAAGGTAATTCTTAAGGCCTTGTACTTACTTCCTTCATTTAGTAATTCATAGCCGTAGCGCTCAAGTTTCTATTTGCTAACTTAGGCCCCTCCGAGATGGTGTGCGGATCGGATGGATTGTTGGGAGGTGTTGGTCAATGCGTGGTGCTCAAAACAATGGCGGGCCTCCCACACGAGGCCAAGGACAAACGTGCCCAAATGGAAGGTGTGCCACACCACCAAGGTAGCTCCAACTTATTTCTGTACGGGCGGAACTGGGTATGTGGTTTGCTTCATGATTCATGTAATTCATTCATCATGCTAGCTTTAGCCCTTTAATTACTAATTTACTTTGTTTCTCTCTTTCAGGCACGCTACAATAAGGCGGATAAGGTGCCAGAGGTGTACGACCTGTATGCCATGGCCCACACTGGCTCTTACAAGAAAGTCAAGGAATTCTCTACGTCTGACCTCGATGATCCAAAGAACTTCACCAACATCTCCGCCCACGGCAAGCTCGTGCAATATAGAGATCAGAGGAAGGCGAGGAAAGGGGAGGACTTTAACCCGAGCCAGGGTCCCATTGATACAGAGCTGCTGATGATATCTAGTGGTGGGAGGTCCCATGGCTCCATAGCCATGGGAGATGGACTTATCCGTTGTCCTAGCACTCTCTCGGAGATCAAGGCACGCCAGACGAGCTCCGCTCCTGAGATAAGGCCTCGTGAATGGCCAGTCCAACTCGCCTTCAAGGTTAGTTATAAGTACTCAGCTATCTTTCTCCCTTACATTGTGTGCGCTTCCATCAATGATTACAAATGGTCATGTGAGTGGTGTTGCAGGCTGCTATACAGAGTGAGAGAGATAGAGCGGAGAAACTTCTGGCCGAGGCAGTGGAGAGGCAGCGGGAGTTGGAGGAGAGGACAACAAAGATGTTGGAGGAGGAGAGGGCACGGAATGACATGCAGGCAAGGGCCATGTATGAGCTCCTTGTGGTAAGTTTCTTCTACAGATTACTTGCTAGTCTTAACATTTGAGTCTCATTACTAACTAGTATGACTCTATTGTGAAAACCAAATGTGCAGTCTGTGTGCGAGAAGTCCGGTCAGACCGCTCCGCCGATGCCAGTGATTGCTCCTGGGAGGACGGTGAGTTTAATTAGAATGGACATTACTTGCTAGTCTTAACATTTGAGTGTCATAATGCTAACGAGACATTGGAAATGATCTTTGGTGCAGCTTAACTCCAGAAACGCATCGCACGATCCTTCTCCAGCTACCGGCGCAAGCTAGCCCACTCGTACACCTCCCTGATCACGGTAAGTTTCTCTATTGTTTTGCTTAACAAATGCATAAATACCTAGACTTAGCTTTATTTCCTCCAATATGCTTACCATAATGACCTAGAGTTAGCTTCTTTTCCTCCAAAATGACTTAATATGCTTACTGACCTCATAAACCATCCATTCTACCTAAGTTAGCTCTAAAACGATATGTACTTAGGTTACTTATGTCAAAAATTGCATAATTAGCTTAGTTAGCTCATAAACGATCCATTTTACCTAAAGTTAGCTCTAAAATGACTCATTTTACCTTAGTTAGCTTACAAGTGATCCAATTTATCCAAGTTAGCTCTAAAATGACCCATTTTATGTAGATTAGCTCCTAAATGAGACATTTTACCTACGTTAGCTTTAAAATGACCCATTTCACCTAGGTTAGCTCCAAAATGACCCATTTCACCTAGGTTAGCTCCAAAATGACCCATTTCACCTAGATTTGCTCCTAAACGATCCATTTCACCTAAGTTAGCTAAAAACGATCCATTTCACCTAAATTAGCTCATAAATGATCCATTTCACCTAAGTTAGCTAAAAAACGATCCATTTCACCTTAGTTAGCTCAAAAACGTGGCATTTCACCTTAGTTAGGTCATAAACGACCCATTTCAACTAAGCTAGCTCGTAAAAGCTCATAAATGATCCATTTCACCTAAGTTAGCTCAAAAACGATCCATTTCACCTTACTTAGCTCAAAAGTGATGCCCTTCACCTAAGTTAGCTCATAAATGACCCATTTCAACTAAGTTAGCTCATAAATGATCCATTTCAACTAAGTTAGCTCATAAACAACCCATTTCAACTTTGTTAGCTCATATATGATCCATTTCACCTAAGTTAGCTCATAAATGACATATACTTCTTGTTCTAGTCTTCTTCTTGTTGTAGTCACCTATTTCTAACTTTCTTATTTACCATTTTGCAGATTTCATTCACTTCATGGAAGCTAGCTTGCTATGATGGAGTGCTTGCTTTTCCTTTGATGAAACTTTGCATTGTATCTAGCTTGCTATCATGGAACTTGCTTATGTATGAACAATGTGTATGGATGGAACTTGCTTATGTATGAACAATGTGTATGGATGAAACTGATATGATATGTGATATGTGATATGAAACTTATGTGCTGGATATGTGATATGAAACTTATGTGCTGGATATGTGATATATATTTGCTATGAAAATTGTTGGAGTAAAAAATAGAAAAAAAGAGACAATATGCAGGATCTTTTCCATCTGCCACCGACGGCAAAGAGATCTTTGCCATCAGCAGCGGACGGCAAAGAGGCCACGTGGCAGGCAACTGTGCTTCCTGGGAGGCTGACCAATTTGGTCAGTTTGCCCACAGTGGCCGACGGCACAGGCTTTGCCGTCCGCAGCGGACGACAAAGGCCTGCCGTTAACCACCTAACGGAGTAACAACGCATTTATTGCCGTCCGCCTTCTTTGCTGTCCGCTGCTGATGGCAAAGGCCCCTTTGCCGTCAGCTGCCCGAAGCGGACAGCAACGCAGCTCTTAGCCGTCCCCTACTTTGCCGTCCCCTTTTGCCGTCCGTGGCTGACGGCAAAGGTCTTTGCCGTCCGCCATCCATGCCTTTGCCGTCCGCCGTGGCAGATGGCAAAGTAACTGATTCCTGTAGTGATAACGTGCTACAGTGGTGTGCAATCTTCGCGTGTAGTAGTAGTATTGTGGGTACAGTAAGTTTTCTTGAAGAAGCGGATTCAACGAAGTCATGATGGTTCCTTCGTCCGAGCAACTACAACCGGAGTTGGGCCTGCTATTTAACCGTTCATTGGTCATTTATTTCTGCGGTGCTACGACCGGGGTGACTCTCCCCTTCAGTACTATGTGGTGCACTATAACTTTGTGCATGGAAAGTGGACCAGGATGGTCGACGTCCCACATGTAGGAGAATGAAAGTATTCTCTCCGATATCGAGGACGAGCAAGGAGTATTCATTTGTTTATTTTTGTTGAAAGCTATTGTCTCCACTGTTACAACGGAGGAGTGTGAAACACGGCAGCCCAGTGAACTTGGTATGTGCACAACTCCCTCCTTCCTCATGTACCATACCGTTGACTATAAGATTGGCTATAAGGTTACAACTTTTTCTCACTATATCTCTATCTATTTCCTCTCAAATGTTTTTACCTTCTTTTTTTAGGCACAAATGTTTTTTAATACCTAGGAGCACGTACGGACTGGCTCTTGCATTAGAGCCCACTCCTTCACTTTTTCAATGCCTCTCTCCTCCACATATGTGGGCTTATAGACCAGTATTGT
Source organism: Triticum dicoccoides (assembly GCF_002162155.2). Taxonomy (NCBI): domain Eukaryota; kingdom Viridiplantae; phylum Streptophyta; class Magnoliopsida; order Poales; family Poaceae; genus Triticum; species Triticum dicoccoides. The sequence goes on along the minus strand of NC_041383.1, from coordinate 293,239,001 downwards.
ACTTGCTCTGAATGTAGCTGACGCCTTGGGGGAACGTGCGAGGGAGGGGGAGGGGTTTTCTGGCGGGCCAGGATAGTCATAAGCAGGCTTGGGAGCGGTCCGGACTCCCGCATTACCCACCTCACATTATCACCATATTTCTTGGAGTCTGTGCACTATAGGCGGGCAATCTCTTCTCCCTCCCCCATCTCTCTCTTGTTAGCCGATGCCCGCCGAGCGATTACATTTCGGCTATGGACGGTTTATTCAATTGCAGTCCCACATATCAGTGAAAATGAAAGACAATGTGTGTCCCCTTTGGTGAGGCGCGTGCGAAACCGAATGTCGGGGGTGTGACGCGAACGCGATAGGCGTGCTTTAAGTGTGCTGCCTTTTCCTTTTGAACTTACAAAGTGTAACATTTTTGTGTGATCGAATGATAGAAATGTAGAACAAAATGATGAGGGGGGGGGCTTTCCCACGCACTAGGCAGGCTAGTTTGTCCTAGCGGGTTTGGGTGATATGACATGCTACAATGTCGTCCACTTGTTATTTTTATGTAAGCAAGCATCTCCACTCTTACAAGGGAGGAGTGCGAAACACGGCGGATCTGATTTTGATCTTGGGATAACTGTTCCCTGCGAAATAATGGAGCACTATTAGCGATTATAGCATGATAGTTAGGGAATCTCCAGCGCTGACCCAAAAATTTATACCGGCATCTGTCCGAGGACACTGATGCCAGAGGATGCCATCCAATGCTGCCCACATATACCTTGTGACAACTATATGAACTAACTGGACGGTATTCATGCAAACAAAGCAAATTTCATATTAACCGGATGAAATTCATTACATTTCAAAAAAAAAAATTTGACAAGACCCCGATCCTAAGTCACACCGATCTAGCATGTAACACATCATATCACTTTGCAGCCTCACGCACGGTATTCCCACGGGTGCCACCTTACCTGGCCCGGGATCGTTTGCGCCTTTTGGCTCACATATATGATAGTGTCACTAGCATCCATATAAAATGTTTCAGGGTATTTGAGAGTATATTCTATACATATTAAGAATATACTTAGAAATGCAAATAAATAATGATTTAAATTCAATGCCCAAAATATTCAACAAAAATGTTCACTATTTTTGGTTTGGTCTTAAAGCCTTGCCAAAATTGTCAAACATTGATGATGGCATTTTGGGTTCATTGAATTAGATTTTAGGGTTCTTGCCCCTTTATTAAAATGATTTCTGAGGCTTTCACTTTCCTCATTTCAGGTTTCTTGAATTTAACAGGATGCATGATGCTCACTGATGCAACTATCTGCAAACTAATTCTAGGACTATGACAACCCACCCCCACTAAACAAGAATCTCGTCCCGAGATTCAAGACGTGAGGTAAGAGAACAAAGGGGACACAAAGTTGATACAATCTTCATGACCCATTGCTCCATATAAATCTTGATGTCTTTGTCTTTCGAGATCTTCATCCAGCACGACGATGACATAAAGAGACTATATAGGAATCGATCTTCTCGAAGATCGAACAACTGACGATAAACTCATGGAATGAGACATAAAAATATCTCTCGAGTTGAGACGCAAAACACACACCAGGAGCAACAAAAACAAGCAGATGACAAGAGTTCAAATTGGTAGGCAACAATCCCATGCTAGAGTAGGATGGTGCATGGTTTCAGAGTAGCGAGGAGGTAACTGCCATGATTCCATAATGGGGCACCTTATGAAAGGTGACTCATAGAAGTATTCCCTTAAATGGAAAAGAATTAATTTTGATACATGGATCATTGAAATTCTCTATTCCAGCCTGAGGCAATTCCCAAATGATCGTTTGACAAAGTTCGAGGGAATGGCATATTCGGGCTTGAATGAGTGAAGTGGACTACCTTGTTGAAGACAATGCGATGGATGATTTCTGCTTATCATCAGGAATGGATGGGACCCATGGTAGGACCACTTCTGAAGATGATCCTGAACAACAATTACTTAGAAGGGTAGCCCATGGTAGGATGGCACAATGGCGGGTGCAAGCTGGGAACAAAATGCAAATGCTGGGAATGATTCTAGTAACTAGGAAAAACTCAACAGTCGAGAGTGTTTCCATTGTTTGAAGGGTTATAGTATAATCAAGAAACCTCATGGAGAAGATGGTCAAATAGCTCAATCAAGATACTACAATGATAGATTTTCCGGCTAGGTGTGTCGGCCAGAACATCAACCTGGTCGGGACCTACAATGATAGATCTCGGAAACGTTCCAACCAACATATCTGCCTGAGATTCAGATCTAGTTAGTAACATCATATTTCAGACAACATGTCTGGAAAGAAAGTTTGCAACACAAACTGACGAGACGACGTTGTGAAATTCTCGGGAAATGAACTATGGTGGCAAGCTCCAAAACATGAGCTGGTTCTGCTACACACATGTGAATACACTGTCCCAGACAAGCATGACCACATAGTAGTCTTACAACAAAACACTACCGAGTTCAGATGGGGAACCATCATCGAGGATACCAAAGTCCTAACATAAGTCATGATTCTTAAGTAGGAACTTCTTCTCCTTGAACAAGTCAATCAGTGGCTTAGTGTGCTAGGAACACATATAGAATGGAGACGGCCAACCTATCAAACCATAGAGTACTTAGCACATAGGCATGACTAACTTGGGACAATTCTAGAGGAAACAAAAGCAATCTTTCTCGAACTCATGGCGGCAACTTGCATCAAATGCACATGAATTAGAGGAAGTCACTTCTTTCATCCAACATATGCTTCATGAATGGGACATGAAGGTAATGCTTATAAAAGTTTCCAACACTAGTTGGATGTTCAACACGAATCATGGAGGAGGTAAAAATGTTGCTGCTGGACTCAACAATAATTCATCCAGGTTTCCATATAAATAGAATTTCATAATTATGTGAACACGCTGATAGCATTGGTTAGACCAAAAGATGTAATGGTGTATGCTTGAGGGATCAATCACGAGTAAGAAAACATTATGAACATCGTTGGTTCTGATTTGATTTGAGGATAGCCCATACTGAAATCAAAGTTTTGACAAGACAGTAAATCCAACAATTGGTCACGAGGACCAACCGATGAAGATATCATCTTTCTTCAACACACACACAAAGGATATCCCTTAGGAAAAGAACTAAGTCAGACAGCTTTTATCTTCCAACTCTCCAAGTTGTTATTTAGCTTAACCAACTAGCTCAGGGGTATCCAACACAGACTCTTGGAGAAGGGGTGGTTTGCAAGAAAACCAACTTGATCACGAGCTCAACATAACAGTCAGGAACAACCTGGTGATACTTCTGAGAAGATAATCGAAAAATCACAAACCACCGATATGTTACTAAGCTCGAGAACAATCTTGCTTTCCAGGCAAGATGATATGATCAAAAGGGCGAGGTTTTGACACAATCCTAACTCATTGATCGAAGAGTGCACCAGAGAATATGGACTAGGTAGCACGATCAATCTTAGAATGATAATTCAATAACCAACAAGCAAAGAATGAGATTATTGTCCTTTAACTACCAAGCAACGGAGTTGCTAGGAGTATTGATCTCACACATCACGATTCACTTGTCGGCATTCTGGTTACTATAACACAAGAACCAAGGAATGAATAATGATGGGAAGAAGTATCACTGCGTTAAGAATTTATAAGAGCTGGTGCAATTCTCATGAAAATTCTGACATAAAGGGGGTAATACTCCAGGGTAGAACAGAACAAAAGATGGAGTGACATTTTGATCTGCGGAATACAACTGCTTTGACCAAATCCTAGAAATGGATGAGGTACTAGAGTTTGTTTCTCCTAGTCATTCTGAAATATAACGGCTTGACGGACCATAAGAATAATAGGCATCGATGAACACGATGCACAACTACTCCTGACTATCAAATGATAGAAGAAGACCAAAATACAATTAAAGAGGGACAAAAGGAACATATGATTTCTATGAGTTGTGGATGCATAGGTTAGTATGTCGAGCATAATTCAACACGTTTCTTCCAAATAACCCATGCAGAAAGGTAGGACTGGCAGATTCACAATATAGGATGGAGAACTCATGGAGATCACTCTGGCCGTGATCTTTTGGTTCAAAAGAACTTCTGCCATATTGGTTCATGGTATTGGAAGAACGATATACCATGGAGCTCGAGGACAATCACAAAGGTTACTTATATCCTAAGGGAACTAGCAAACACTATCAACATGAGGTAAGTAGGGTGAATCTCGGGTTCAGAAACCTAGGAGTAGAATGCCTACTAACTAAGTGGCTTCACGGGATGCTTTCGAGAATGATGGCCAGAATCATCACACCGGGAACACAAAACATGGCTAGATTACTAGGTGATCCTCTAAGACACCTAGGGTCATAATAATAGCTCCAACATATATGTCGAGGCAGCAGGGTACCTCAACTCGCCGATTAGTGTGGTTAATCTGGCCCAAAGGAACATCGGAAACGGAAAGATGGGATTTGCAAATGCATCAGACTATTTTGAAACCTGGGATGACTCGGACATCATAACGACTGTAAATGCTCAAAAAGATTGGAGACATCTGGCAAAATGGTGGCATAACCACCTAGCACCATAATATCAAGGTTCCAAGATCAACGGCCAACATACGGAAGTAGTAGGAACTGAACTAAGGCTTAAATCCATCAATCCTATAAGTCTATGGATTAGTAACACATGATCCTGATAGAAAGAAGAGAAATCCTAGTTTATTAACCCGTAGGAAAAATAGTATGACTCGGATCAGAAGGGCATAAGGTATAAGGAATAAAAAGAGCCTTATGTTCCCTTCCACAATCAATTCCCTTATATAACTAAAGAATATCTAGAATCAACTTCGACCAGTTTGGCTTGGCAATTGTATAGGTAGTCAGGCTCTAATACCAAAGCTGCCAGGACCCCGACCCTAAGTCACACCGATCTAGCATGTAACACATCATATCACTTTGCGGCCTCACGCATGGTATTCCCACGGGTGCCACCTTACCTGTCCCGAGACTGTTTGCGCCTTTTGGCTCACGTATATGATAGTGTCGCTAGCATTCCTATGACAAAGAACCCGAGCCGACATGACTAGTCGTAAACCGAAGGCGGCGCTAACTTACAGGGACAGACATACATGACCCAGCAACGAACGTGTCGATCATCAATGTATGAACCCAAGTCGTAGCAAGCTACAAGGACTTAAAGGAACAATGTGTGACATTTCCCCGAAGGGACAGACACAAGAACGGAGAAGGACACATGTCGGCCAGCCTAAGTGTTCCGGAGCAGTAGCAAGCTATCATGGCTCGGTGGAAGCACTAGGAGACATTTCTCGGTAAGAGAGGCTACCAAGAATGACGACTAGGTTGTCAGATTCCACACATACCAAGCATTTCAAATCATACACACAATATGCTCGATATGTGCAAATACAACATGGCATCCCAACAAAACTCTACAACTCAAAGTATTTATTGAATAGGCTCCGAAGAGTCATACATAGTAAGAATTACAATCATGATTCACATGACCCAACATACAGAGCATATCGGCAATGGAAGCATAACATGTCTGAGTACAGACAACTACAAATGAAAAAGGCTGAGAAGCCTAACTGTCTACAAGACCCTCCCAAGGGATCAAGATCATAGCTGAGGTAACAAGCTAAACGTCGAAGTGCATGTGGAACTACTAGTGAGACTGAAGTCTCTCTGCAAAAACATAAATTAAGCAAACGTGAGTACAAATGTACCCAGCAAGACTTACACCAGAACTAGCTACATATTGCTACCTCATGAGCTTGCGTTGGTTTTCCCTTGAAGAGGAAATGGTGATGTAGCAAAGTAGCGTAAGTATTTCCCTCAGTTTTGAGAACCAAGATATCAATCCAGTAGGAGACAACGCACAAGTCACTGAATACATGCACAAACAATCAACACTTGCACCCAACGCGATAAAGGGGTTGCCAATCCCTTCACAGTCACGTGCAAAAGTGAGATCTAATAGAGATAGATAAATGGTAAAGTAAATATTTTTGGTATTTTTAGTTTATAGATCGGAAACTAGTAAGATGTAAAGGAGATTAAATAATATGGAAACGAGATTCAATATAATAGAAAAGAGACACGGGGGACATAGGTTTCACTAGCCGCTTCTCTCAAGATAGCAAATATTATGGTGGGTGAACAAATTACTGCCGAGCAATTGATAGAAAGCGCATAGTTATGACGATATCTAAGGCAATGATCATGAACATAGGCATCACGTCCATGTCAAGTAGACCGACTCCTGCCTGCATCTACTACTATTATTCCACACATTGACCGCTATCCAGCATGCATCTAGAGTATTAAGTTCATAAATAATGGAGTAACGCATTAAGTAAGATGACATGATGTACAGGAATGAACTCAAGCAATACGATGAAAACCCCATATTTTTATCCTTGATGGCAACAATACAATATGTGCCTTGCTACCCCTACTGTCAATGGGAAAGGACACCACAAGATTGAACCCAAAGCTAAGCACTTCTCCCATTGTAAGAAAGATGAATCTAGTAGGCCAAACTAAACTGATAATTCGAAGAGACTTGCAAAGATATCAAATCATGCATATAAGAATTCAGAGAAGAACCAAATAACATTCATATATAATCTTGATCACAAATCCACAATTCATCGAATCTCGACAAACACATCGCAAAAGAATATTACATCAAATAGATCTCCAAGAACATCGAGGAGAACATGGTATTGAGAATCAAAGAGATAGAAGAAGCCAACTAGATAATAACTATGGACCCAAAGGTCTGTGGTAAACTACTCATGCTTCATCGAAGAAGTAATGGTGTTGATGAAGAAGCCCTCCGTGATCGAATCCCTCTCCGGCAGGACTCCAGAAAAGGTTCCTAGATGGGATCTCATGGGTATAGAAGGTTGCGGTGGTGGAAAAGTGGTTTCATGGGTCTCCAGGATGTTTTCAGGGTATAAGAGTATACATAGGCGAAAAAACTAGGTCAAGGGAGCTACGAGGGCCCACGAGGGTGGGGGGCGCGCCCTCTAGCCTCATGGCCATCCTTGTTTCCTCTCCTACTTCATCTCCAAGTCTTCTGGTTTGCTTTCAGTCCAAGAAAGATCATCACGAAGTTCTCATTCCGTTTGGACTCCATTTGGTATTCCTTTTCTGCGAAACTCTAAAATAGGCAAAAAAAACCAGAAACTCGCATTGGGCCCTCGGTTAATAGGTTAGTCCCAAAAATAATGTAAAATAGCATATAAATGCCTATTAAACATCCAAAACAGATAATATAATAGCATGGAACAATAAAAAATTATAGATACATTGGAGACGTATCAAGCATCCCCAAGCTTAATTCCTGCTCATCCTCGAGTAGGTAAATAATAAAAACAAACTTTTTTGATGCGGAATGCTACCTAACATATTTATCCATGTTATTTCCTTTATTGTGGCATGAATGTTCAGATCTGAAAGATTCAAAACAAAAGTTTTATATTGACATAAAAATAATAAAACTTCAATCATACTAACAAGGCAATTATGTCTTCTCAAAATAACATGGCCAAAGAAAGCTCATCCCTACAAAATCATATAGTTTGGCTATGCTCCATCTTCGTCACACAAAATATTCAAATCATGCACAATCCCGGTTTCGGCCAAGCAATTGTTTCATACTATAGTATTCTCAAACTTTTTCAACTTTCACGCAATACATGAGCGTGAGCCATGGATATAGCACTATAGGAGGAATAGAATGGTGGTTGTGGAGAAGACAAAAAGTGGATATAGTCTCACATCAACTAGGCCTATCAATGGGCTATGGAGATGACCATCAATAGATATCAATGTGAGTGAGTAGGGATTTCCATGCAGCGGATGCACTAGAGCTATAAGTGTATGAAATCTCAAAAAGAAACTAAGTGGGTGTGCATCCTGCTTGCTTGCTCATGAAGACCTAGGGCATTTGAGGAAGCCCATCGTTGGAATATACACGCCAAGTTCTATAATGAAAAATTCTCACTAGTATATGAAAGTGACAAAATAAGAGACTCTCTATCATGAAGATCATGGTGCTACTTTGGAGCACAAGTGTGGTAAAAGTATAGTAACATTGTACCTTCTCTCTTTTTCTCTCATTTTTTGATTGGCTTCTTTGGCCTCTTTTTTTCCTCACATGGGACAATGCTCTAATAATGATGATCATCACACTTCTATTTACTTACAACTCAAGAATTACAACTCGATACTTATAAAAAAATATGACTCCATATGAATGCCTCCGGAAGTGTACCGGGATGTGCAATGAATCAAGAGTGAGATGTATGAAAGAATTATGAACAGTGGCTTTGCCACAAATACGATGTCAACTACACGATCATGCAAAGAAATACGACAATAATGAAGCGTGTCATAATAAATGGAACGGTGGAAAGTTGCATGGCAATATATCTCGGAATGTCTATGGAAATGCCATAATAGGTAGGTATGGTGGCTGTTTTGAGGAAGGTAAATGGTGGGTGTATAGTAACGGCGAAAGCTGCATGGCACAACAGAGGCTAGCAATGGTGGAAGGGTGAGAGTGCGTATAGTCCATGGACTCAACATTAGTCATAAAGAACTCACATACTTATTGCAAAAATCTAAAAAATCATCAAAACTGAGCACTACGCACATGCTCCTAGGGGAAGGGTTGGTAGGAGTTAACCATTGCACGATCCCGACCTCCACACAAATGATGACAATCAAAGAGATACCTCATGCTTCAAATTTGTTACACAACGGTTACCATATGTCCATGCTATGGGCTCACAAAACTCAACACAAGTATTTCTCAAATTCACAATTACTCCACTAGCATGACTCTAATATCACCATCTTCATATCTCAAAACAATCATAAGGAATCAAACTTTTCATAGTATTCAATGCACTTTATATGAAAGTTTTTGTTATATCCATCTTGGATGCCCATCATATTAGGACTAGTTTTATAACCCAAGCAAATTACCATGATGTTCTAAAAGACTCTAAAAATAATATAAGTGAAGCATGAGAGTTCAACAATTTCTATAAAATAAAGCCACCATCGTGCTGTAAAAATATATAAGTGAAGCACTAGAGCAATATTGCCTAGCTCAAAAGATATAGGTGAAGCACATCGAGTATTCTAATAAATCACGATTCATGCGTGTCTCTCCCAAAAGGTGTGTACAGCAAGGATGGTTGTGTTAAACTAAAATTCAAAGACTCAAATCATACAAGACGCTCCAAGCAAAACACATACCATGTGGTGAATAACAATATAGCCTCAAGTAAACTTACTGATAGACAAAGACGAAAGAGGGGATGCCTTCCGGGGAATCCCCAAGCTTAGGCTTTTGGTTGTCCTTGAGTATTACATTGGGGTGCCTTTGGCATCCCCAAGCTTAGGCTTTTTCCACTCCTTATTACATAGTCCATCAAATCCTTACCCAAAACTTGAAAACTACACAACACAAAACTCGACAGAAAATCTCATGAGCTCCGTTAGTATAAGAAAATAAATCACCACTTTAAGGTACTGTTGAAACTCATTATTTATTTATATTGGTGTAATATCTACTGTATTTCAACTTCTCCATGCTTCATACCCCCCGATAATACACATAGATTCATCAAAATAAGCAAACAACACGCGAAAAACAGAATCTGTCAAAAACCGAATAGTCTGTAGTAATCTGTAACTCTCGAATACTTCTAAAACTCCAATAATGATTAACTAAATTGGTGGACGTGAGGAATTTGTCTATTAATCTTCTTAAAAAATAATTAACTCAAAATCACTCTTATATTAAAAATGAAAAATTATCTCGTGAGCGCAAAAGTTTATGTTTTTCAGCAAGATCAAATCAACTTTCACCCAAGTCTTCCCAAAGGTTCTATTTGGAAAAAACACTAATAAAACATAAAACCGTATCTAACCAGAGGCTAGATGAATTATTTATTACTAAACAGGAACAAAAAGCAAAGCACAAAAATAAAATTGGGTTTCCTCCCAACAAGCGCTATCATTTAACGCCCTTAGCTAGGCATTGAGATTTCAATGGTGCTCACATAAAAGAGAAGAATTGAAGCACAAAGAGAGCATCATAAAACATGTGACAAATACATCTAAGTCGAACATACTTCCTATGCATAGGAATCTTATAGGCAAACAAATCATCATAGCAAGCAAAAACTATCATATGCAAGGAAGCGGAAAGAAACAATAGCAATCTCAACATAACGAGAGGTAATTTAGTAACATGAAAATTTCTGCAACCATATTTTCCTCTCTCATAATAATTACATTCGGGATCATAAGCAAATTCAACAAAATAGCTATCACATAAAATATTTTCAACACGATCTACATGCATGCGAAGTTGACACTCTTCCAAAATAGTGGGATTAACATTAACTAAAGTCATGACCTCTCCAAACCCACTTTGATCAAAATTTTTGTAAGATTGAACGTTCTCCAAATATGTGGGATCTAATTTTGACAGTCTTCCAAACCCACTTTCATTAATATTGCAAACACTATTATCAATCTCATATTCATCATGGGGCTTAAATAAATTTTCAAGATCATAAGAAGAATCACCCCAATCATAATCATTGCAACAAATAGTAGTCATAGAAAAACTAGCATCTCCAAGCTTGAGGTTTCACATATCATTAACACAATTGACATGAAGAGAGTTTATAATAACATCATTGCAATCATGCTTTCCATCGAAGGAACTGTCATGTATGGGTGCAATAGCAACGATATCAAGTTTAACATAAGGAACTATAGCAAATTCTTCTTCATAAATATTGGCATCATGGCCACAAGAATAGAACGCATCATGTTCATCAAAGGATATTTCAATCAAATCATCGGAATCATAATTAACTAGAGATTCATGCATATCATTAGTTTCTTCCAAAGCAACAGTCATTCTTTCAATAAATTCATTGACATAGACATTATGAGCATAGTTTTCATAGCAATATTTAAGTATGTCAAAATTTTCAGATTTGTAGAGAGTAATATCATTTTTAAATCAAAGAAGCAACTTCATAAGCACCCATAAAAGCAACAGATTCTTAATTTGTTCGATATCACAGTAACTATTAACACCCTTTGCATAAGAAGATAAGATTTCATTATCATTAAACTCACATAGGTAGGGAAGGTTTTTTTAGGGTTCTTAGAGCAACAAGTAAAATCATAAGTTTCACAAAGATTCGAAGCATAACATAACTAACTGTTTATTTGATTCCATAAGAGTCTCCCCTTTTAAGACAAACGTGACGCACAAAATGAGCATATTCATCTAATGATTTTCCCTCAACTAAACTAGTTGGGGTTTCAGCACAAGCACATATAGATCAAAGTTGATCCAAGTAGAACACTTTAAGTGGATCCATATCAATAGATTTTTAGCAATCAAAGATGCAAGCAAATAGAAGGCACATGGGAACACAAAAAAAAGACATACAGGAAGAAGGCGAAGAAAAGGGCAAAGTTTTTTGAAAATTGTTTTAGAAGTGGGGGAGAGGAAAACGTGAGGCGAATGGAGAATATGTAATGCAAGGGAGAAGAGTTTATGATGGGTACTTGGTATGGCTTGACTTGACGTAGATCTCCCCGACAATAGCGCCAAAAATCCTTCTTGCTACCTCTTGAGCTTGCGTTGGTTTTCCCTTGAAGAGGAAAGGGTGATGCAGCAAAGTAGCATAAGTATTTCCCTTAGTTTTGAGAACCAAGGTATCAATCCAGTAGGAGACAACGCACAAGTCACCGAATACCTGCACAAACAATCAACAACTTGCACCCAACGAAGGGGTTGTCAATCCCGTCATGGTTACTTGCAAAAGTGAGATCTGATAAAGATAGATAAATGGTAAAGTAAATATTTTTGATATTTTTGGTTTACAGATCAGAAATTAGTAAGCTGTAAATGAGATTAAATAATATGGAAAATAGATTCAATATAATGGAAAAGAGACCCGGGGGCCATAGGTTTCCCTAGTGGCTTCTCTCAAGATAGCAAATATTACGGTGGGTGAACAAATTACTACCAAGCAATTAATAGAAAAGCGCATAGTTATGAAGATATCTAAGGCAATGATCATGAACATAGGCATCATGTCCGTGTCAAGTAGACCGACTCCTGCCTGCATCTACTACTATTACTCCACACATCGACCGCTATCCAACATGCATCTAGAGTATTATGTTCATAAAGAACGGAGTAACGCATTAAGTAAGATGACATGATGTAGAGGAATTAACTCAAGCAATGTGATAAAAACCCCATATTTTTGTCCTCGCTGGCAACAATACAATACATGCCTTGCTGCCCCTACTGTCCCTGGGAAAGGACACTGCAAGATTGAACCCAAAACTAAGCACTTCTCCCATTGCAACAAAGATGAATCTAGTTGGCCAAACTAAACCGATAATTCGAAGAGACTTGCAAAGATATCAAATCATGCATATAAGAATTCAGAGAAGAACCAAATAATATTCATAGATAATCTTGATCATAAATCCATAATTCATCGGATCTCGACAAACACACTGCAAAAGAATATTACATCGAATAGATCTCCAAGAACATCAAGGAGAACATGGTATTGAGAATCAAAGAGAGAGAAGAAGCCAACTAGCTAATAACTATGGACCCGAAGGTCTGTGGTAAACTACTCACGCTTCATTGGAGAGGTAATGGTGTTGATGAAGAAGCCCTCCGTGATCGATTCCCCATCCGGCAGGACGCCAGAAAAGGTCCCTAGATGGGATCTCATGGGTACAGATGGTCGCGGCGGTGGAAAAGTGGTTTCGTGGCTCTCCTGGATGTTTTTAGTGTATAAGAGTATATATAGGTGAATGAACTAGGCCAGGGGAGCTACGAGGGGCCCACGAGGGTGGAGGCCGCGCCCTACCCCCTGGGCGCGCCCTCCTTCCTCGTGGCTGCCTTGTTGGCTCTCCGACTTCATCTCCAAGTCTTCTGGTTTGCTTTTGGTCCAAGATATCATCGCGAAGGTTTCATTCCGTTTGACTCCGTTTGGTATTCCTCTTCTGCGAAACTCTGAAATAGGCAAAAAAACAGAAACTGGCATTGGGCCCTCGGTTAATAGGTTAGTCCCAAAAATAATATAAAATAGCATATAAATGCCTATTAAACATCCAAAACAGATAATATAATAGCATGGAACAATCAAATTATAGATACATTGGAGACATATCACATGTGCATCAATATCATCGAAGGGGTGGTGGAGTTTAATGGCGGCAAACTAGCTTTGACTCGGTGGCTATCATGTACTATGACTGCAAGTAACTCTTTTGAGGTGGCGCACATGTGTCCACATATTCACCATATAAAACACCAGTATGGATCCGCTCCCGTCTCCCTATGAGAATGCCATCCATAGCACTCACGCTTATCTTGCGCATTTTAGAGTATCCACTTTCACTTGTCTATGAACTGCACAAGCAACCCAATAGTCCTTTTCTGCGGACGTGGCTATTCGAATAGATGATGTCAACCCTGCAGGGGTGTACTTCTTCATACATGCTCTTGCACATACCGCCATGTACACGTCATGTATCTCGGCAACCTTCAAGCGGAAGCCTGGCGAGGGTGTCGGCCACGACCTGAGTAACCACACAAGTCCCTAGTCCAGGTTTATCACCTATTCAGGTTCCATCCGCAGGAAATCTGACTGAGGTTTCCACATACGACCCCAAATGACGTGTGCAGGGTTCCCGAGACACCAAACGGGCATCCCGGTACACCGTGCCACGTGCCTACCGCATCACAGCCCACCCCTTGGGTCAGCACTGCGTACGGTCTCTAGCATGCCACAAACACCAAAAACTACTTGCAACTACTTGATAGAGGACAAGGGGGTTAATAAGTCGAGAGGGGCACTTAAGCATTCCAATGTGTGGTAGTAATTGTCTTGGATCATAGACACAGAACTCAGTTCCTAAGGACGGCTTCAATGAGACAACCCACCATGTACTCCTACATGGCCTCTCATCGATACCTTTACCAAATCATGTTCAAGCAGTTAACTCACAATAGTAGGACATGTTCACAACATTCCAATTCATCCCCGATGAATCCGACCTGATAGAACTCTAAGCAATAGCAGGCATGACAACAAGCATGAATGGTAGGCACATCATAGCTCATACAAATCCTACTCATGCTAGTGGATTTCATCTATTTACTGTGGCAATGACATGTCATGCAAAGGAAAGGGGTTCAGCTATCGCAACAAGTAAGAGTTGAGACGTTGTTGTCGTAATGCAGTAAAAGAGAGCGGGAGTGAGAGAGTGAGATTGTATCAGAATGAACAAGGGGGTTTTCCCTGCCTGGCACTTCTGAAGATAGCATAACTCTTCATCGGGGTCATCGATCTCATCGTCGGAACCACGTCTACTGAGAGGGGGCTTTACTGGCAACAGAGAAGGAACACAATCAATGCAATGCAACAATATGATGCATGATCATGACATGTCAATATGCCGTGATTTGATCTAATGCAACTAGAAGAAATTTAAATGAAGTTGGTTTGAATCAAAGATTCAAATTCAAACTCCATATGTGGATAGTCAAATGCATGCAAATTGTACAGATGGATAGATTGGATTTTTCTGATCATTTTTCATAGATAAATTATTTTCATTAGAGTTATGTTTTAATTTCTATGATTTTTCAAAGTTTAGCCAAATTTCTGAAAATAAATGAATCATTTAGATCTATTTAACTTCCAGAAATAGTTACTGTGTCAGCATGACGTCGGTGTGACATCAACAAGTCAATAGGAGCTGGTCCAGGTCAAACCTGACGTGCGGGGTCCACTGGTCAGTGACATAGTCAGTTAACACTAGCAGTTGGAATTATCCCTAAACCGTAATTAGTGAGAAGTGGGCCCCACGTATCATTGACCCCTGGGGAGTCAAATCAGGTTGAGCTGGGTCAAACCCGCCGGCGGCTAATCACCGGCAAGGTCAGAGACGACGCTGTGGCTCAGAAATTGCCCACAGGGCACAACTTGAGGCGTCGTTGGGCTCTCTGGTGAGCCCGTGCGACAACGCGCTGGGTGGTGGTGGTTGACGAGCCTGGGGTGGCCGAAATCAACATCAGCGACAAGGTCCACAGCGGCTGGTGTTTGGGTGTGTACAGGATTGGCGTTTCGGCGCGTAAATGAGCGAGCAAAAAGGCTATAAGGGCACTACGCGTTGCAAGGAGTAGGTTGGACACTCGAGGATGAGCATTTGGTCACCAGTGCATCGCCGACGGCAAGCTCAGGCAGTGGTGTATCTTTGGCCTCTACGAAGACGGCGCTACAACGAACAAACGAGAGAGGGATTAGGGGAAAGGCTCGGGTGCTTATGGTGATCATGTAGAGGTGGTCAGCGAGCTCTGGGAGGCAGCGAGTCGAGCGCGGGGTCGTCGGCGATCTCGGGGCCCGAAGGTTGAAGAAGAGGTCGAGGAAGCCGCTGTGGGGCGCATCCGGTTGCGTGGCTCGGCGGAGACGGTGTAGAGGTCGACGATGGATCTTTATGACATGGTGCGGAGGCTAGGCAAGCTCGGTGGGCGTTGTGGCAACAAGCGGCGGCGACGGCAACGCTCGGGTGTGGCGTGGGAGAGAGTATAGGAGGGGGAAGAACACGAGAGAGATGTGGAGGGGGTTCATTGGGCTGCATGGCACTCAGGGCTGACTCCAGCAAAGGCAAGAAGGCAGGAGGAGGCCGAGCGCATGCCGACGTGTGGTGGCCACGCGCCTCGGTCCTTCTGGCATAGGAGGGAGAAGACACGGGAGCCCCAGGTGGACTGGGCCGGCAGCGGGGCCGCCAGTTGGGCTGGAAAGCCAGGTAACTTTCCAGGTGAGTCTCTCTCTTTTCTTTTCTATTTCTGTTTTTTCTGTTTTTATTTAAATCTTTGCCAATGTTGTAAATTCAAAAGAGTTCAAAACAGTGCCAAATATCCTCTGAATACTTTTATGTTGCGGAATGGGCTATTGCAAATGCACATAAAATGTTTCAGGGTATTTGAGAATATATTCTATACATATTAAGAATATAATTCAAAATACAAAAAATGATTTAAATTCAATGCCCAAAATATTCAACAGAAATGTTCACTATTTTTGGTTTGGTCTTAAAGCCTTGCCAAAATTATCAAATATTGATGATGGCATTTTGGGTTCATTGAATGAGATTTTAGGGTTCTTGCCCCTTTATGAAAATGATTTCTGAGGCTTTCACTTCATGTTTCTTGAATTTAACAGGATGCATGATGCTCACTGATGCAACTATCTACAATCAAATTGTAAGACTGTGGCACTTTTCCTATAAACCGGACAAAATTCATCAAATATTTCGCACAAACCATACAAAAACCTAGTGTAAACCTAATGTAAACGATCGCCGGTGCCCGACCACCATGTCCGACCATGAGCCCCGAGAACTGACGCTCCAATTATTGCCTTTGCCTCCTCCTCATACGCCTCGGCTTTGTCCAACTTCGTCTCATGTTGGTGTACAAAAGTAGGGGCTCTCCTTTGTACCCCTTACTTGTGCACGGGCAGTCAGAGCCGCGCCCGCGGCCACACTCAACAGGGCAGAGGAGGGAAGCCAAAGGCGCAAGACAATCAAAGCAACGCCAAGACCAGAGACACAAAAAGCAGTAGGGAGAGGTAGGCTCCCCCGGCAAGAACCTTGCCGGGGCAGCCTCCGCAGCCCCGGCAAGAGCCTTGCCGGGGAAACTTGCCCAAACGCCAGCAGAGCGCTCCACCCTTGAGCCCAAAGGTTCCAACACCATCAACCACATTGGAACCAAGGCTCGGGAGGCACCTCCATGGTGGCATGCAGATCTTCGTAAAGATCATAAGCACACAAGATCAGATGAGGACCAGAAGACGACGATCCTCGGCAAGATCCTTGCCGAGGAAATCCACGAGACCTCCGGCAAGATCCTTGCCAGGGGCGACTGCGATGTCACAACAAGACCCTTGCCGAGGACGTCAGCGGGGCCACGGCCAGGCCCACATCTGCCAAGACTCCACTGTTGTTCCCATGCAGCTGCCATCTCAGCCAGCTAGGTGAACACCTACGTGGCGACATGTGGCCTCTAGACCGACTCAGCAAGCACCTGCGTGGTGGCATGCATATCTTCGAGAAGACTCTACCGCCGCACCATCCCAATGGCCAGCCAACGTGGCACTACAACGCCTCATGAGCTCGAATGCGCGTCAGAGCTAGGTGAGGCGGCGACAGCTGGGACGAGCTTCCTTGCCGTCCCCGATAAAGCAAGAAGGGCACGTTGACAACGCATTAAATGCGTTTTTCTGACGGTGCCAGAGGATAGACTCAGCCACTGTACACCTTTCCACCTCCTGTGTGCCACTGTGGCGACCCCTTTTTTCTATAAAAGGAGGCCCGATGCGTAGGGGAGGGGATTCAAATCTTTTGAACAAGTCACGTGCCGTAGCTAGTTCAAGAACTCAAGAACACTCAAATATACACCAAAGCAAGACTAGGGTATTACGCATCCTCGCGGCCTGAACCTAGGTAAACGATCTTTGTGCTGACTCCTAGACCCGCTCTTTCCACAACGTCGCGCCTGCCGACCGTAGTAGGGATTCCAGTGATCCCATAGGTGTCGTTTTCCATCGACATCTTTTGCGCGCTAGGTAGGGGGCGCGAGTTGTGAAAATCTGGTTTTGTAGCCAACGTGTCAATTCTTTCATGGGGATGGCCTGAAGGGAGAGGGCGATGTCGATCAGCCGCCCTCCGGCACCGTACGCAGCCTCGACAGCCACCAGTGTGACCACGAGAAGCTAAGTCATGCAAAATTTTGGCTAATTTCGTTTACCTAAGTTATTCCCCTCGAAAGGTCTCACCCTTGGTATGGAAAACCTGCACGCGATGGGACCCTCCACTGTTGGCAACGCCCTTGTTCTGTTTCGAGTCCGCTCAACAGTTCGAGCGTCCGTGTCGAGGGCAGCAGGGTGGCCTATCCACTTTAGGCAACGCCTTTGTTTTGTTTCGACTCTGCTCAACAATTCAAGCAACCGCGCTGAGAGCGGTAAGGTGGTTTGCCTGGCAGCAAGCACACCCAGCCGGCCGCTAAGGATCCGTCCTTCAAAGTGCCGCGGCTTGGGTTTACGCGCCGGCAAGCTCATCCTGTCAGATTTAGGGATCCGGCAACCCTTGAGAGGTTCGAACTCTGGGGTCTGTGCGGAGATCTCAACCTGCCCAGCCTACCTACTCGCGATCCTCCCTAGCCTAGCATGTCGAGCTCGAGAGACACAAAGACACATTGATTTATACTGGTTTGGGCCACCGTTGTGGTGTAATACCCTAATCCAGTGTGGTGTCGTCGATTGCCTCGAGGGGCTATGGATGAACTAGTACAAAGGATGAACAAGCCTTAGGAGGCGAGGTGTTCTTGGGCTGGCGTGGTGCTCTATTTGTTCCGATTTCCGTCCTTTCGTCCCCCTCCTATGGTGGTGGCTAGGCCTATATATAGTGGCCTTGGTCCTCTTCCCAAATATGAGCGGGAACGGATTCCACAACAACAGGATTTGAAAGGGGACAAGTAGTACAGTCTATCCTGACAAAAGTAGTCTTCACCTGTGAAAAGCCTCTGGTCGTGACGCTGCGGTGGGCTCGGTGATGACCTCCGTCCTGCCGTCCTAGAGGTCTTGGTTTTGTTGCACCAGAATGGAAACCTTTGGCTGATTCCTCGGGATCCTGCGCTTGTGGCTTGCCTCCCTTGCACTGAAGAGGAAACCTGCGCTCTACGCCCGCCTGGCCTTGGTCGTCATGGCTCACATCAGTTGAGCCTCATGAGGTAGTTGCATAGATTTCTCCGCCGCTCGGGAGCCCTCCTGAGGTGGCCAACGCCTTCAGGGGTCTTGGCGTCATCTTCCTTGCGAGGCTTGGCCCCTCGCGAGGGTCTTACGGTGTTGGTGTTGAAGCTGGGCCGTACCAGGCCATCGATGGAGTCACGCGGTGGGCCGCAAGCAGGCAGGACTAGATACCCCCAAGTCCAGGATGCCGACAGTAGCCCCCGGGCCCCAGGCACGCTCGTACTTGGCTTCCAGGCGAAGCCAAAGGGCAAGTGCAGAGTGCTGTGGGCCCTAACCGCCTGCGGCCTTGATGATGCATGTCGATTGATTGGACGTGGGCGACTCCGCTTCCCCACACTAGCTCGGCAACTGCTCAACTTGACTGGTCGACGCGGCATGTAGAAGGTCATGATGGCGCGAGGTTGTGGAGACCGGCGGTTGGCCTCCCTTGGTTATAAATGTGAGGGAGGGGCAGAGCCCCCTGTTCATCTTTCCTTCATCTTGCTCACGCCTGCTTCTTTCCTCTCCGTCTTGCTCCCATGGCGTCGCCGAAGATGTTCACAGCGGTCGAGAAAGGGAAGGCCTCCGAGGAGGGGCCAGCCTCTCCTCCTCCCAACAGGGCCATGGCCGTCCTCGCAAGCACCCTACGGTCCCTCTGGCAGCATCACACGCGCGGGCGTGCACCCACTAAAGGAAGCATTGCTTTGGGCGCCTGCGATGGCACCTCTTCTCGCGACGGGGGGCTACCGGCTCTGGAGCAGCCCCCATGACGAAGGGAGGTGCGCCGTGATCGTGCGCCCGCCTCGGCCACGCTTTTCTTTGTTAGAGGTGCTTCCTGAGTTCATGGTGTGGTCGCAGAGCTCGGCTGGCACCTCGCTCCGGCTCCCACACTTGTTCTCCGGCGAGCTTCCTTCTTCAAGGCTTGCCAGCCTCTGGCTGCAGGCCGACGGGTGCTGCAGTAGAGCCTCATGGGTCAGCACCAAGGTCTCCTCCTGTGGCAGCATGGTGCTGGCCCACGGCTGGTAGACCTTTGCCTACGCGTGTGGTATGGGCGGAAGGTGCACCCTCCACTTCAAGTACAATGGCCTGGCGACCCTCTATGTTAGGGTGTTCAGGGGGGACGGTCGCCGCGTGGGGTGCTGCCCGGAGGACAGCAGCGACGGTGATGGTGGCAATGGTGAACTGGCCTTGACGACGCGCGCTCCTCTTCCCGTGTCAGGACCCCGACTCGATGGCATACCAATCTAGCATGTAACACCTCATATCACTATGCGGCCTCACGCACGGTATTCTCACGGGTGTCGCCTTACCTTGCCCGGGACCGTTTGCGCCTTTTGGCACACGTATATGATAGTGTCTCTAGCATCCATATGACAAGGAGTCCGGGCTGACATGGCTAGTCGTGAACCCAAAGTGGCACTAATTTACAGGGACAGACATACATGACCCAGCAACGAACGTGTCGGTCATCAGCGAGTGAATCCGGGCTATACTAACTGGGCTAGCAGGACTCCGGTAAACCGGGCTGTAGCAGGCTAACAGGACTCCGATAGACACCGCGTGACATTTCCCCGAAGGGACAGACACAGGAACGAAGAAGGACACATGTCGGCCAGCCTAAGTGTTCCGGAGCAGTACCAAGCTACCAAGGCTCAGTGGAAGCACTAGGAGACGTTTCCCGGTAAGAGAGGCTACCAAGGATAAACAACTAGATAGTCAGATCCCACACATACCAAGCATTTCAATATCATACACACAATATGCTCGATATGTGCAAATACAACATGGCATCACAACATGACTCTACAACTCAAGTATTTTATTCATTAGGCTCCGAGGAGCGAGATATTACAAACATGGGTCTCAAGACCCAACAGTCAGAGCATACAAGTCAAAGCAGAAGCGGAAGCTTAACATCTCTGAGTACAGACAACTACAAATGAAAAGGCTGAGAAGCCTAACTAACTACCAGATCCTGCCGAGGGCACAAGATCATAGCTGAGGTAACAATCTAAACATCGAAGACCACGTGGAACTACTAGCGAGACTGAAGTCTCTCTGCAAAAACATAAATTAAGCAACGTGAGTACAAATGTACCCAGCAAGACTTACATCAGAACTAACTACATATGCACCATTATCAACAAAGGGGTGGTGGGGTTTAACTGCAGCAAGCCAGCTTTGACTCGGTGGCTATCCTGAACTACAACTGCAAGTAACTCTTTTGAGGTGGCGCACACGAGTCCACATATTCACCATATCAATACACCACTGTGGATCCGCTCCCGTCTCCCTACGAGAACGCCATCCATAGCACTCACGCTTATCTTGCGCATTTTAGAGTATCCACTTTCACTTGTCTATAAACTGTACAGGCAACCCAGAAGTCCTTTACCGCGGACACGGCTATTCGAATAGATAATATTAACCCTGCAGGGGTGTACTTCTTCACACACGCTCTCACCACTTATCGCCATTTACACGACATGTACTCGGCAACCTTCAAGTGGAAGCCCAGCGAGGGTGTCGGCCACGACCTGACTAACCACACAAGTCTCTCGTCCAGGTTTATCGCCTATTCGAGTTCCATCCGTAAGGAGATCCGGCCGGGGTGTCGCTCAAGGCCCCAAACGATGTGAGCAGGGTTCCCAAGCCCACCATCTGGGTGCCACTTGGTACACCATTCCACTGCACCTAGTCTGTCCCAAGCCCACCTGTACCGGGTGCCACTTGGTAGACTACTAGCACTACCTACAAACACCAGAAAGTAGTAGCAACTCCTGGACAGAGACCAGGTTGATTAATAAGTCGAGAGGGGCACTTAAGCATTCCAATGCGTGGTAGTAACTGTTCATGGATCACAAACACAAAACTCAGTTCCTGAGGACGGCTGCAATGAGACAACCCACCATGTACTCCTACATGGCCTCTCACTGCTACCTTTACTAAATTGTATTCACACACTAAGCTCTCAACAGTAGGACATGTTCACCACATTCCAATTCATCCTTGATGAATCAGACCTGACTCAACTCTAAGCAGTAGCAGGCATGACAACAAGCATGAATGAGTAGGCACATCAGGGCTCAAACAACTCCTACTCATGCTAGTGGGTTTCATCTATTTACTGTGGCAATGACAGGTCATGCAAAGGAAAGGGGTTCAACTACCGCAGCATGTAACAGTTGAACCGTTGTTGACCTAATGCAGTAAAAGAGAGCAGGAGCGAGAGAGTGGGATTGTATCGGAATGAACAAGGGGGTTTTGCTTGCCTGGCACTTCTGAAGATAATATAGCTCTTCATCGGTGTCATCGATCGCATCGTCGAAACCACGTCTATCGAGAGGGGGGCAATTACCGGCAACTGAGAAAGAAACACAATCAATGCAATGCACAATATGATGCATGCTCATGACATGGCAATATGAGTGTGTTGGCCTAGTGCAACTACAACCAGATGGACTTGGGTCATTTTGAACCAAAGGTTCAATCCCAAACTCAAATTATGAATTTAAATAGGGCCTTATCATGTTTTGCACTAAACAGCAAGGTTAAGTTATTTAAACATGCATGAAAATGTTACAGATGGATAGATTGGATTTTTCTGATCATTTTTCATATATAAATTATTTCATTTGGAGCTACAGTTGAATTTATATGATTTTTAGAAGTTTAAGCCTTTTTCTGGAATTTCCCGAATTAAATAAATCCAGAAAAGGTTATCTCCATCAGCATGACATCGGGGTGACGTCAGCAGGTCAAGGCGCCAGCCCAGGTCAAACCTGTCGGCTGGGACCCACATGTCAGTGTAACAACTAACTAACAGGGTTAGTTAGTGTTACGTTAGCACTAACCTAGGTTAATTAGGGCCTGGGCCCACTCGTGAGTGACTAACCTAACTAACCTAAATAGGATTAGCCCTAACTAACTTAGTTAGCCGGGTGGGGCCCGCATGTCAGTGAGAGAGAGGGGTCAAACCTCTGGTCAGCCGGGGTCAAACCTCGCCGGTCAACATGGTCAGCCCGCCGGCGTTTAGCCGCCGGCGACGACAGAGACGGCGGGGCGGCTCGGAAATGCTCTACAGGGCACCATTCGATGCGCGGGTTGCACCTATGGGTTCCTGGGAGTGAGGCGCATCCATTGGTGGCGGTGGTAGGAGCTGCGGTGGTCGGGATCGACAGCGGCGACCAAATCGGCGGCGGCCGGAGTTCGGATAGGTTCTGTTTGGCGCTAGGGGGCACAACAGGTCGAACGGGCGGGCGCGCCCGGCTCCTGGGAGAGTGCTGAGCACGGGGCAACACTCAGACATGGGTGGCAGCAGCTGTGGTGTTCTTCAGTGTCCGCGCAACTACGGCCTAGAGGAGGCGGCGAGCAACGGGGTTCGGGGGAGGAGGAAGATAAGCTCACGGCGGGGTCGACGGTGGTCTTGGAGAGCCCGGGGAGGGGCTGATGAGGTCGTGCGGCTGCCGGTGATCTCGGGGCAGAGGCGGCAAAGATGGCGGGGCAGAGGGTGATGCAGGGCGTCCGACGTCGTGCGAGCTGACGGAGAGGCGTGGGCGATGGAGGCGGAGCCGATGGATAGGTCGGAGAGGCGAGGGGAGCACGGTGGCTGCGGTTTCACGGCGGCGAGCGCTTGGCGGTTGCGGCGATGGCGAGGAGAGGGCAGAGGGGGAGAGTGAAACGTCCAGAGGGTCGAGGCGGCGCCGAAGAGAAGGCCCTAGGCGTCGTGGTGGCCTCAGTGACGCAGGCGAGCAGGGAGTTGTGTGGCGCCGCGGGCGCGCGTGCGCTGTCTCCCTCCTCTGCCTACTGGCAGAGGTAGGTGATGACTGGCACGGGCCAGGTGAGCCGGCCCAGCCAGGTAAGTGGCATGTGGCCTTTCTCTCTCTCTCTCTCTCTCTCTCTCTCTCTTTTCCATTTAATTCTATTTTTCTATATTTCTGTATCTGTTGGGCTTTATTAAAAATAGCTAGGCACTTCCAAAAATCATGAAACTGCTCAATGTCACTGTTTGGAATATTTCCAACAGCAAACATTTCAGTTTGTGATTATTTGAGCATTTAAAATATTATTTATCAATTAAATGCCCAAATACAAATACCATATGATTTAATTCAAAAATCCAGAATGGCCTAGAAAAATGTGCACCATTTTTGGGAGAGGTTCTAGACCAATCCAAAAATGATGAACTTTTCTGAAGGGCATTTTGGGTTCATTGAGAATATTTCTATTTGAACCTAGTTGATTTGATCTGGTGCTAGGGTTTGATCAATCCCCATTTCAACTTTCAAATAAATTAGACATGATGCAACAACCAAGCTAGTCCAAGTGCATAGCAAGGCTAGGGATGTGACAACTCACCCCCACTAAACAAAAATCGCGTCTCGAGATTCAAGACATGAGGTAGAATGAAGGGGGAACGCAACTAACGCAATCTTCACGACCCAGGTTGCACTTCAAATGAACATTGATTCATTCACCATCTTTGTCTCGTCGTCTTGCTCTGAGAACTCCAGCCAACATGACAATGAGAGAATAGGGAAAGACTCTAAAAGGATAGATCTTATTGAAGGTCGAACAACTTAGGATCAACTCATGGAATGAGACATAGCAACATCTCTCAAGCTGAGACACGAAGCACACATCTAGAGGGATGGAGTGGAACAGACGACAAGGGTTCACTAGGTAGAAAACAAGTCCACACTTAAGAAGGTGTTGAACGGTTGTCAACGTAGCGAGGAGTTGAGTTGCCATGATACCACAACGGAACATCCTGAAGGAGGGTGATTCATAGACTATTACTTTAAGTGGCAAAAAGGATTACATTTGATATATAGATCATTGAGACTCTCTATACGGGCAAATCTCGAGCGATCATTTGGAGGGGTTTGGTAGAATGGCATACCCGGATTAGAATGGATGATGTGGATTATCTTGTTGAAAACAACACAAGGGATGATTTTAGTAACTCGGGAGAAGCTCAACAGTAGAGAGTGAGTCCACTGTTTGAAAAGTTATAGCATAACCGAAGAAACTAGGAGCAATCCCAGTTAGTGCCAATGATAACACCTAGAGCTTGCGCGTGCTCTCAAGAACTTGAGCATTTCCATATTCATCAAGGTTTTACCAATATCCGTGTCAAGGAACCTAGCAACACAACGTACTACCATGATGGACACCGGTGGAAGAAGCAGATGCAAAGGAAGATAACACCTTCTCAGATTTCACCTTGGCGGAGCCAAGGGGACAAAATCTGGATGATCGACCGAGAGACATTTAGCACTCCGCTTCTAATGTTCTCCTTGATGTGCTAGTGTAACCCATTCATAGATATGGTTTGATATCTAGAACATCATGTAAAAGGTCGGACTTCGGGAACACAAAAATCCATAAGGAACGACTAGGGAGTAAATCCTACGAAATCCTTATGGGGAGGTGGCCAACTTCCTCTATCAAGATACAATAATAATAGGTCTTCCAGATGGGTGTGTTGGCCACGACATCCACCTTACCAGTCACAGAGAGACCATTATTATAACTCCCGGGAAATGTTCCAACCATCACATCTGCCTGGGATTCAGATCTGGTTGGTGTCAGGATATTCTAGACTCATCGAGTCTAGAAAGAAAAGTGAAAGTTTGCAACACAAATCGATGAGAAGATGTTGTGAGATTCTCGGCAAATGGACTACGGTAGTAAGCTCCAAAACATGAGCTGGTTCTGCTACAAACATGTGAACATGTTGTCCCAGACAAACATGATCACATGGTAGTCTTACAATAAAACACTACCGAGTTCTGGTAGGGAACCATCATTGAGGATATCAGAATCTTGTGCATGAATTAGTATTTGCACAACAACTCCTTTTCCTTGAACAAATCAGTCAGTGGCTAGGTGTGCTACGAAATTCATATGGAACGAAGATGAGCAGTCTAACAGACCACAGAATACTTTGCATGTGCATGACTGACTTGGGATGATTTCGGAGGAAGCAAAACTAACTTTCTCGAATTCACGGCGGCAACTTGCATCAAATGCACATGAGCTAGAGGAAGTCACTTCTTTTATCCGTACATATGCTTCATGAACGGAACATGAAGATAGTGCTTATTAAAGTTTCCATTACTAACTTAGATGTTCAACATGAATCATGGAGAGGATAAAATGCTACTAATGAGCACAACAACAAGTCATCGAGATTCCCATGGAGATGGAATTCCATAACTATGTAAACAAGGTGTTAGCATTGGTCAAACCTAGAAGATATAATGGTGTATGCTCGAGGAAACAACCACGAGTAAGACAACAATATGAATATCATTGGTTCTGACTTGATTTGACGATAGCCCATATGCAAATCAAAGGTTTGGTAAGACAATAGATCCAACAATTGACCACGAGGATCAATCAATGAAGATATCATATTTCTCCAACACTCACGCACAAGGATATCCTTTGGAATGAACTGAGTCGGACATGCTTTTATCTTACAACTCTCCAAGTTGTTGTTTAGCTTAGCCAACTAGTTTAGGGTATCCAACACAGATTCTTGGAGAAGGGTGGTTTACAACAAACCAACTTGATCACGAGCTCAACATAGCAGTCAGGGGACAACCTGGTGATACTTCTGGGAAGATATCCGAAATATCATGAACCACGGATATGTGATAAGCTCGATAACAATCTTGCTTTTCAGGGCAATACGATATGATCAAATAAGCAAGGGATTGAATAATCCTAACTCGTTGATCGATGTACTAGAATTAAGGACTAGGTAGCACAATCTATCTTAGAATGATGATTCAAGAACCAACACGCTAAGAATGAGAGTAGTATCCATCAACTACCGAGTAACGAAGTTGCTAAGAGTATTGATTTCACACACCATGATTCACTTGTCGGCATTCCGGTTGCAACAACATGGAAACCGAGAAATGAATAAAATGGTGGGAAGTATCATTGTATCAAGAGTTCATAGGATGGTGTGCAATTCCCATGATATTCCTGATATAAAGATGGTAATACTTCAAGGTAGAACAGACCAGAAGCTGGATTGGCATTTTGATCTGCGAAATACAACTACTTTGACCCAATCCTAGATATGTATGAGGTACTGGAGATTGTTTCTCCTAGTCATTCCAGAATAGAATGGCTTGACGGACCATAGGAATAATAGGCATCGATAAACACGATTGCACAATTACTCCTTACTATCAATTGATAGCCGAGGCCAGAAGACAACTAAAGAGGGACAACTCAAAAGAACATATGATTTTCCGAGTTGTGGATGCATGGATTAGCATGTCGGATGGGTTCAACATATTTCTTCCGGATAACCCATGCAGAAAAGGTAGAACTGGCAGAGTAACAACATAGAATCGAGAACTCGTTAAGAGCACTCTGGTTGTGATCTTTCGGTTCAGCGAGGAACTTCTACCAAAATGGTTCATGGTATTTTGAGGAAGGGAATACCACGGACCTCGAGGACTATCGCAAAGGTTACTAATATCCTAAAGGAACGAGCAACACTATCAACACGAAGTAGGTAGGGTGAATCTCGGGTTTAGAAACCTAGGAGTGGAATGCCTACTAACTAAGTGGCATCATGGGATACTTTCGAGAATGATGGCCAGAATCATCACACTGGGAACACAAAACATGGTCAGATTACTAGGTGATCCTCTAGAACACCTAGAGTCATAATAATAACTCCAACATATATGTCAAGGCAACATAGTACCTCAAGTCACCGATTAGTGTGGTCAAACTGGCCCAACGAGATATCGGAAACAGGAGGAAGGGATTTGCAAATGCATCAGACTGTTTAGAAACATGGGATGACTCGCACAGCATAACGGCTGTAAATGCTCAGGAAAAGATTTGAGACATTCACAAGGTTTGGCATAGTCACTTAATCAACATCATAATATCAAGGTTCCGAGTTCAACTGTCAACGCACGGAAGTAGTAGGAACTGAACTGAGGCTTGAAACCATCAATCCTATAAGTCTACGGATTAGAACACGTGATCCTGATAGCAGAAGAGAAAACCTAGTTCCTTAACCTCGTAGGAAAGATAAGATGACTCAGATCAGAAGGCATAAGGTATAAGGAGTAAAAAGAACCTTACGTTCCCAACCACAATCAATTCCCTTACATAACTAAAGAATTTCTAGACTCAACTTTGACCAGTTTGGCTTGGTAATCCTACAGGCAGTCAAGCTCTGATACCAAAACTATTAGAACCCCGACTCGATGGCACACCAATCTAGCATGTAACACCTCATATCACTTTGCGGCCTCACGCACGGTATTCCCACGGGTGTCACCTGACCAGGCCCGGGACCATTTGCGCCTTTTGGCACACGTATATGATAGTGTCGCTAGCATCTATATGACAAGGAGCCCGAGCTGACATGGCTAGTCGTGAACCCAAAGTGGCACTAACTTACAGGGACATGCATACATGACCCAACAACGAATGTGTCGGTCATCAGCGAGTGAATCCGGGATGTAGCAACTGGGCTAGGAGGACTCCGGTAAACCGGGCTGTAGCAGGCTAACAAGACTCTGGTAGACACCGCATGACATTTCCCCGAAAGGACAGACATAGGAACGAAGAAGGACACATCCGGCCAGCCTAAGTGTTTCGGATCAGTAGCAAGCTACCAAGGCTCAGTGGAAGCACTAGGAGACATTTCCCGGTAAGAGAGGCTACCAAGGATGAACAACTAGATAGTCGGATCCCACACGTACCAAGCATTTCAATATCATACACACAATATGCTCGATATGTGCAAATACAATATGGCATCACAACATGACTCTACAACTCAAGTATTTTATTCATTAGGCTCCGAGGAGCGAGATATTACAAACATGGGTCTCAAGACCCAACACTCAGAGCATACAAGTCAAAGCACAAGCGGAAGCTTAACATGTCTGAGTACAGACAACTACAAATGAAAAAGGCTGAGAAGCCTGACTAACTACCAGATCCTGTCGAGGGCACAAGATCGTAGCTGAGGTAACAAGCTAAACGTCGAAGCCCACATGGAACTACTAGCGAGACTGAAGTTTCTCCGCACAAACATAAATTAAGCAACGTGAGTAAAAATGTACCCAGCAAGACTTACATCAGAACTAACTACATATGCACGATTATCAACAAAGGGGTGGTGGGGTTTAACTACAGCAAGCCAGCTTTGACTCAGTGGCTATCCTGAACTACGACTGCAAGTAACTCTTTTGAGGTGGCGCACACGAGTCCACATATTCACCATATCAATACACCACTATGGATCCGCTCCCGTCTCCCTACGAGAACGCCATCCATAGCATTCACGCTTATCTTGCGCATTTTAGAGTATCCACTTTCACTTGTGTATGAACTGTACAGGGAACCCAGAAGTCCTTTACCGCAGACACGGCTATTCGAATAGATCATATTAACCCTGCAGGGGTGTACTTCTTCACACACGCTCTCACCAATTATCGCCATTTACACAACATGTACTCGGCAACCTTCAAGCACCGAGGGTGTCGGCCACGACCTGACTAACCACACAAGTCTCTCGTCCAGGTTTATCGCCTATTCGGGTTTCATCCGTAAAGAGATCCGGCCAGGGTGTCGCTCAAGGCCCCAAACGATGTGAGCAGGGTTCCCAAGCCCACCATCCGGGTGCCACTGCACCTAGTCTATCCCAAGCCCACCTATACTGGGTGCCACTTGGTAGACTACTAGCACTACCTACAAACACCAGAAACTAGTTGCAACTCCTGGACAGAGATCAGGTTGATTAATAAGTCGAGAGGGGTACTTAAGCATTGCAATGTGTGGTAGTAACTATTCATGGATCACAAACACAGAACTCAGTTCCTGAGGACGGTTGCAATGAGACCACCCACCATGTACTCCTACATGGCCTCTCACCGCTACCTTTACCAAATCGTGTTCACACACTTAGCTCTCAATAGTAGGACATGTTCACCACATTCCAATTCATCCCCGATGAATCAGACCTAACTCAACTCTAAGCAGTAGCAGGCATGACAACAAGCATGAATGAGTAGGCACATCAGGGCTCAAACAACTCCTACTCATGCTAGTGGGTTTCATCTATTTACTGTGGTAATGACAGGTCATGCAAAAGAAAGGGGTTCAATTACTGCAACATGTAACAGTTGAACTGTTGTTGACCTAATGCAGTAAAAGAGAGAAGGAGTGAGAGAGTGGGATTGTATCAGAATGAACAAGGGGGTTTTTCTTGCCTGACACTTCTGAAGATAATATAGCTCTTCATCGGTGTCATCGATCACATCGTGGAAACCACGTCTATCGAATGGGGGGCAATTACCGGCAACTAAGAAAGAAACACAATCAATGCAATGCACAATATGATGCATGCTCATGACATGGCAATGTGAGTGTGTTGGCCTAGTGCAACTACAACCAGATGGACTTGGTTCATTTTGAACCAAAGGTTCAAACCCAAACTCAAATTATGAATTTAAATAGTGCCTTATCATGTTTTACACTAAACAGCAAGGTTAAGTTATTTAAACATGCATGAAAATATTACAGATGGATAGTTTGGATTTTTCTGATTATTTTTCATATATAAATTATTTCATTTGGAGCTACGGTTGAATTTATATGATTTTTAGAAGTTTAAGCCTTTTTCTAGAATTTCCTGAATTAAATAAATCCAGAAAAGGTTATCTGCGTCAGCATGACGTCGGGGTGACGTCAGCAGGTCAAGGCGCCAGCCCAGGTCAAATCTGTCGGCTGGGACCCACATGTCAGTGTAACAACTAACTAACGACGTTAGTTAGTGTTACGTCAGCACTAAGCTAGGTTAATTAGGGCCTGGGCCCACTGGTCAGTGACTAACCTAACTAACCTAAATAGGATTAGCCCTAACTAACTTAGTTAGCCGGGTGGGGCCCGCATGTCAGTGAGAGAGAGGGGTCAAACCTCTGGTCAGCCTGGGTCAAACCTCGCCGGTCAACACGGTGAGCCCACCGGTGTTTAGCCGCCGGCGACGATAGAGACGGCGGGGCGGCTCGGAAATGCTCTACAGGGCACCATTCGATGCGCGGGTTGCACCTATGGGTTCCTGGGAGTGAGGCACATCCATTGGTGGCGGTGGTAGGAGCTGCGGTGGTTGGGATGGACGGCGGCGACCAAATCAGTGGCGACCGGAGTTCGGATAGGTTCGGTTTGGCGCTAGGGGGCACAACAGGTCGAACGGGCGGGCGCGCCCGGCTCCTGGGAGAGTGCTGAGCATGGGGCAACGCTCGGACGCGGGTGGCAGCAGCTGTGGCCGCGGCGGCGATGAGGTACGGCGCCGACGAGCTTCGGCGTCTACGCAACTATGGCCTAGAGGAGGCGGCGAGCCACGGGGTTCGGGGGAGGAGGAAGAGAAGCTCACGGCGGGGTCGATGGTGGTCTTGGAGAGCCCGGGGAGGGGCTGAGGAGGTCGTGCGGCTGCCGGCGAACTCGGGGCAGAGGCAGCAAAGATGGCGGGGCAGACGGTGATGCAGGGCGTACGGCATCGTGCGAGCTGACAGAGAGGCGCGGGCGATGGAGGCGGAGCCCGTGGATAGGTCAGAGAGGCGAGGGGAGCACGGTGGCTGCGGTTTCACGGCGGGGAGCGCTTGGCGGTTGCGGCCATGGCGAGGAGAGGGCGAGAGAGAGGGCAGAGGGGGAGAATGAAACATCCAGAGGGTCGGGGCGGCGCCGAAGAGAAGGCCCGAGGCGTCGTGGTGGCCTCGGTGACGCAGGCGAGCAGGGAGGTGCGTGGCGCCGCGGGAGCGCGTGCGCTGTCTCCCTCCTCTGCCTACTGGCAGAGGTAGGTGATGACTGGCACGGGCCAGGTGGGCCGGCCCAGCCAGGGAAGTTCCATGTGGCCTTTCTCTCTCTCTCTTTTCCATTTAATTATGTTTTTCTATATTTCTGTATCTGTTGGGCTTTATTAAAAATAGCTAGGCACTTCCAAAAATCATGAAACTGCTCAATGTCACTGTTTGGAATATTTCCAATAGCAAACATTTCAGTTTGTGATTATTTGAGCATTTAAAATATTATATAGCAATTAAATGCCCAAATGCAAATACCATCTGATTTAATTCAAAAATCCAGAATGGCCTAGAAAAACGTGCACCATTTTTGGGAGAGGTTCTAGACCAATCCAAAAATGATGAACTTTTCTGAAGGGCATTTTGGGTTCATTGAGAATATTTCTATTTGAACCTAGTTGATTTGATCTGGTGCGAGGGTTTGAGCAATCCCCATTTCAACTTTCAAATAAATTAGACATGATGCAACAACCAAGCTAGTCCAAGTGCATAGCAAGGCTAGGGATGTGATATCCCAAGACAGTAGCTCTTCCTCGGACGAGAGCTCGAGGAGCGGTGGCTATGACCGGCCTCGGTGTCATCGTGCTCGTGCCGAGGACGCGGGTGGTTCGTCCCGTCGCAGTGCTCCAGTGAAGCCGGTGAGGAGCCCAGCTTGAAGCTGGGGGCCGACAAACTTGGTCTCAAGGCCGGTGGCTCGAGACCTCCTATGGAAGAACTCATGGAGCGCCGGGCTACCTTGAGGCGCTGCTTGAGGATGCGGCACTGGTGCCAAGCCTGCACGCCTTCGGGCCCTCTTTGTTTAGCTTTTCCTTTCGCCTGCAATCCAAAAAAAAGAATGTACACTGCGAGCGCGTGTAATGAACCATTGCTGCTATGTCGTTTTATGTTATAGTTGTTGTCTTGATGCTGTGTTGTAGTGTCTGCAATTTGAGCAGGTTAAGGTAGGAAAGCTTAGCTTGGTGTGTGCAGTCGTCCTCCACCTCATGAGAACCTGGCCTTAGGTGCTTGACAGGGCCCCCAGGGGGTACGCCCTATACCCTCAGGAGATACACCTTGTGCCCTTAGGAGCCGCGGCAGGGCAGAGCTGTTCTTTGAAGGAAGAGAAAATCTGTGGAGCGACTTACTCCCCCTTACGCGAGCCCCCTGCCATAGGTTAAGGACCTGATGCATTGTGTCGCGCTGCCCGGGGGCACGAACATGAGGGGTGCTGGCGCCAGCGGACTCGATCGAGGGCTCCCCGCGAGGATGAAGCCGAAACAATGGGGTTCGACGCGGTGCATGTGCGCAAAGGCAGGCCCTGGGTGCACACACCTACCTAGCCCCACGCGCGAGGAGCGCAAGGAGAAGTGGCAAGCGACTGCCATCTCTCTCACGTCCTTAGACCAAACAGCTTAGGAGAAAACACAACTTGAGGAACCATCATTCGAGAATACCAAATCCATTGAAAGACTACTAAGAAAGCTGCAAGCAACTTCAGGAAGCAAATGAATAGCCGCGTCCAGCACCTCATCTAGTGTTCTCACCAGCGCGGAGCTAAGTGCTGCCACTAGGACATGGGAGGGAGCCCCCATGAGGCCCCAGGGCGACTCTAAGGAGACTCCGGGGCATGTACAGCCCCACTTATTATTACGTGAGAGTGTCACGAGCGGAGACCTTCACAGGCCGGAGCCTTTCCTCAGGGGTAGAACTTCCAGAGGTGCTGGATGTTCCAGGCGTTCTGGATGGGGACCCAGTCCTGTGTCTCCAGGCGCGCGACGTCAGGCCTGGATACACGGGCAATCCTAAATGGGCCCTCCTACATGGGAGAGAGCTTGTACAACACCTCCCTGGAGAGCACCCGCCTCCGGACGAGGTCGCCCACCTCTAATGTCCTGGAGCAGACGCTGCGGTAGTGGTACCGCCGCAGCGCCTGCTGGTACCTCGCTGCTCGAAGCGAGGCTTGACGGCGGCATTCCTCCCCCAGCACGAGATCCATCCTCCGCGTGGCATCCTATTGCGTTTCATCAAACGCCCCGCGTGGAGCGATGCTTGAACTCGTGAGGGAGAACCGCTTCTGCTGCGTAGACGAGGAAGAACGGCGTTTCTCCTGTTGGCTTGGTTGCGGTGGTGCGGATAGACCACAACACGGACTGCAGCTCGTCGAGCCAGCCCCTGTCGCAGGCCTCGAGCTTCTTCTTGAAGGTGCGGGTCTTGAGGCCCCTCAGGACTTCCGCATTGGCCTTCTCGGCCTGTCCGTTGCTCCGTGGGTGTGCTACTGAGGCGTAGCAAATCTGCGTTCCAAGGTTAGCACAGTATGTTCTAAAACGGTTACTCGTGAACTGCGAGCCATTGTTAGTGATGATGCGATTGGGGACCCCGAATCGGCTCACGATCCCCTTGATGAACTTGCCAGCTGATCCAGCTGGGATGGTGCGCAGAGCCTCTACCTCCACCCACTTGGTGAACTTGTCGATGGCGACATAGAGGTATCGGTAGCCCCCTGGTGCTCGAGGGAATGGTCCCAAGATGTCCAGCCCCCAGACCGCAAACGGCCACGTGAGCGGATCGTCTGGAGGCCCTGCGCGGGTTGGTGGATCTGCTTGGCATGGAACTGGCATGCTTCACAAGAGCGCACCAGCTCTGTAGCATCGTTGAGAGCGGTGGGCCAGTAGAAGCCGCTACGAAACGCCTTGCCCACCAGGGTGCGCAACGAGGAGTGATGCCCGCAGTCCCCACCATGTATGTCCGCTAGTAGCTCGAGCCCCTGTTCCCTGGAGATGCATCGCAACAAAACGTCATTGGGCCTCTTGCAGTATAACTCACCATCCTTGATGCAGTACGCTGTGGCCTAACGGGCCACACGCTTAGCGTCCTCCTCCTTCTCTGGCAGGGACCCTTGAAGCAAGTACGCCTTGAACTCTTCTGTCCAGCACCCCTCCTGAGGCTTGAGCGCGAGCAGCAAGCGGGGCTCCTGAGCAGTGAGCATAGGCTGGAGCGCCCGTCTCAGGTGCTTGTGGAAAGTCCTCCTGAGGTGGTGCTGGAGTCGTGACATGCGGGGTCGCAGATGGCTTGAAGAGACGCTCTTCAAACACCCCTGGCTCCTGAGGGAGCCTACAAGAGGCTCTTTTGGCAATGTCGTTTGCTTCCGTGTTTGTCCCGCGTGGCACGTGCTGCAGCTCCACACCCATGAACCTCTTCTCCATTTTGCGCACCTCCTCTAGGTATGCTTCCATTTGCTCGTCCTTAGGCATGTACTCCTTGTTGGAGAAGTTGACGAGAAGCTGAGAGTCGCCCTTGATGGTGAGTCGCTTCACCCCTAGCACGGCCATGACCCTGAGTCCAGCATGTAAGCCTTCGAATTCTGTGATGTTATTGGAGACCTTCTCACACCCTGAAAGCAGAGTTGCACTGCATAACAAAGCTTGTCCTTAGTGGGAGAGATGAGGATGGCCCCCGCCCCTGCGCCTTGCCGAGCAAACGCCCTGTCGAAGTACATGATCTATCTATTCGGCTCTTCATCTCCTGGTAGGAGGGAGCAGTCCTCGCCTACTCCATGGTGTGGAGCGTCGGTTCACTCGACCACGAAGTCCACGAGGGCCGCGCCTTTGATGACTCTTGTGGTGCTAAACTCGAGATTGAATGTTTGAAGCCCAATGTTCCATTCAGCGACTCGTCCGGCTCCGTTCAGGCTCTGGAGCACCCTCTCCAGCGGATACACTGAGACGACCTTGATGGGGTGGCCTTGAAAGTAGTGGTGTAGTTTCCTGGAGGCGACTAGAAGTGCAAGCAAGAGCTTCTGTGGCATGGAGCAGCGTGCTCGGGCCTCCCTCAGTATTGTGCTGACAAAGTAGACAGGGTGCTCGACGAGGGGGGAGGCATCAGCGGAATCTTGTTCTTCATGATGGCATAGGTCCCTTGCGGTCTCATGAGGCCCGTCCTCCGGAGCCTTGACAGCTACGGGGTCAATCGTGGCTTCAAGAGGAACGTCGACCACTGCGCCGGCCGAAACTTCAGATGCATCGCCCTAAGGGTGCTGCGCCTTACTTGCCGGTTGTGCATCCTGCTACGGCTTCTTGATCAGGCACTCCTTCCTTAGCGCCACCAAGGCGGCGCTTGCTGTGTGAGGTGTTGCTACCAGATAGAGCACTAAGGGCTCGAGAGGGCGCGGTGCCACCATCACGGGCGGACTGGTCAGATATCTCTTGAGGTCCTGGAAGGCTGCGTCTTCCTCGGGGGTCCACTCGAATGGCTCCTTCCTTTTCATCAACTTGAAAAACAGGAGGGCACGCTCCCCCAGCATGGAAATGAAGTGCCCCACTGAGGTTACGCAGCCAGCCAGCTTCTGCATCTCCTTCAGGGTCTGTGGGGGTTCATATCCTCTATCACCTTCACCTTCTCTGCGTTAGCCTCGATCCCTCTATGTGACACCAAGAAGCCCAGCAGCTTGCCAGAAGGGACCCCGAACATGCATTTCTCGGGGTTAAGCCGAAGATCCACCGTGCGTAGGCTGGCGAACGTCTCCTCCAGATCTTATATCAGAGTCTTGGCCTCTCGAGACTTCACCACTATATCATCAACGTAGGCCTCTGCGTTCCTCCCGAGCTGCGAACCCAGGGCGATGTGCATCAACTGGTGGAAGGTTGCTCCGGCATTGCACAGCCCAAAGGGCATGCAGGTGTAGCAGTACACACCGCATGGGGTGAGGAATGCCGTTTTCTCCACATCCTCCACATCCATCTTGATCTGGTGGTAGCCGGAGAAGGCGTCCAGGAAGCACAACGGGTCCCACTCGACGGTGGAGTCGACGATCTGGTCGATGCGAGGGAGCGGGAAGGGGTCTTGAGGGCAGGCCTTGTTGAGGTTGGTGAAGTCGACACACATGCGCTCCTTCCCTCCTTTCTTGGGGACGAGGACGGGGTTTGCCAGCCACTCTGGGTACTGCTCCTCTCTGATGACCCCTACAGCTTGTAGCTTACCGGTTTCTTGGACGATGAAGGCCTGCTTCTCGGTGGACTATCGGCGAGCCTTTTGCTTCAACGGTCGCACATTTGGGCATACCCTCAGGTGGTGCTGGATTATCCCCCTTGGGACCCCGGCCAGGTGTTTGGGTTCCCAAGTGAATACATCCTTGTTGGCTCACAAGAAGTTGATCAATGCCTCCTCTTGATCCCGAGGGAGGCCAGCCCCTATGGTGAAGGTGGCGCTGGCCGTTCCATCCTCGCAGACCGACACTTGCTTCATCTCGGCTCGGTCTTGGGAGAACAACTGCTTCTTCTTAGCTGGCGCTGCTTCTGGGGCCTCCTGATCCTTCTTCTCGCCGGGTAGCGCGGTTGCTGCTATCTTGAATGCGAGCTCGAGTGCCTGCAGTGCGCCTTTGGTGTCCCCCGCCACCGTGAGGACACCATTGCTGCCAGGCATCTTCATGAGGTTGTACGCGGGTTGGG
Organism: Triticum dicoccoides; assembly: GCF_002162155.2. NCBI lineage: Eukaryota > Viridiplantae > Streptophyta > Magnoliopsida > Poales > Poaceae > Triticum > Triticum dicoccoides. The sequence goes on along the minus strand of NC_041383.1, from coordinate 293,201,782 downwards.
TCGCAGCCATAAACTAGGCCAAGGCTGGGTATCCCAGAATAGCATTGTACGACAGGTTGATCTTGGCGACATCTAAGTCGATGAGCTCGATGCGGTAGTTGTCGCGGGTCCCGAAGGTAACAGGGAGACGGATCTGCCCCAGGGACCTGGTGGAGCCGTTGCCAACCCCGGAGAAAGGCTTGGAGGGGCGGAGCCGGCTGGGCGGCACGTGGAGCAGGCCGAACGCCTCCAGGGAGAGCACATTGAGGCCGGCTCCGCCGTCCATGAGGGTCCGAGTGATCGCCAAGTGGCAGACGATGGGGGTGCAGAGCATCGGGAGCGCGCCTGCTCCTGTCGTGGCGGCGGGGTGATCTTCGGGGCCAAAGGCGAGGTCATCTTGGGGCGCCGCCCAGCCCGGGGGAGCCCCCGAGCCCGCCTGAGTATTGCCTACCCGCTGGTAGAACTACTTGATGTGGCGGTCGGAGGGTGGAGCTTGCGAGCCACCTAGGAGAGCTGCGACGACCGGGGGCGCCGGCGCCGCGTAGTGGGCAAGGAAGAGGTCGCGCAACTCCTCCCAAGAGGCCACGAAAGATGCCGGCAGGTTGAGCAACCAGGCGCGCGGTGCGCGTACGAGGGCCACGGGGAACCAGTTGGCCTTCACCTTGTCGTCTCCACCAGCCGCCCAAACTGCTTCCTCGTATGCCTGAAGAAAGGGGGTTGGATCTGCCGCGCCGTTGTAGCGTGGCGGCATCTCTGGTTGGAACTTGGGCGGCCACTGCACCTGCCGCAGGGAGAGGGTGAAGCAGCGCAGCCCCGACGCTTCTTCGGGAATGTGCGTCGACGGGGCCGACGGAGGAGCGCCCGCCATGTGGGTCGGTGGCACGATCTGGAAGTCGCGGAAGGAGACTCCGACACACCCCTACCTGGTGCGCCAAATGTTGGATTTAGGGATCCGGCAACCCTTGAGAGGTTCAAACTCTGGGGTGCGTGCGGAGATCTCAACCTGCCTAGCCTGCCTACTCGCGATCCTCCCTAGCCTAGCGTGTCGATCTCAGGAGACACAAAGACACAAGGATTTATACTGGCTCGGGCCACCATTGTGGTGTAATACCCTAATCCAGTGTGGTGTGGTGGATTGCCTCGAGGGGCTATGGATGAACTAGTACAAATGATGAACAAGCCTCAGGAGGTGACGTGTTCTTGGGCTGGTGTGGTGCTCTACTTGTTCTGATTTCTGTCCTTTCGTCCCCCTCCTATGGTGGTGGCTAGTCCTATATATAGTGGCCTTGGTCCTCTTCCCAAATATGAGCGGGAAGGGATTCCACAACGGCGGGATTTGAAAGGGGACAAGTAGTACAGTCTATCCTGACAAAAGTAGTCTTCGCCTGCGAAAAGCCTCTAGTCGTGACGCAGTGGTGGGCTCAGTGATGACCCCCGTCCTGCCGTCCTGGTGGTCTTGGTCTTGTTGCACCAGAATGGAAAACTTTGGCTGGTTGCTCGGTACACTGAACCTGTGGCTTGCCTTCCTTGCACCAAAGAGGAAACCTGCGCTCTGCGCCTGCCTGGTGCCTACCTGGCGCCCGTCTAGCCTTGGTCGTCATGGCTCACGTCAACTGAGCCTCATGAGGTAGCTGCATAGCCAACTCCTTCAGGGGTCTTGGCATCGTCTGCCTCGCGAGGCTTGGGCCCTCGCGAGGGTCTTGCGGTGTTGGTGTTGAAGCTGGGCCGTACCAGGCCGTCGATGGAGTCATGCGGTGGGCCGCAGGCAGGCAGGACTGGATACCCCCAAGTCCAGGACGCTGACACATCCAACTCAGCATAGGGCGTACATACCAAGAAAGATCGAACAGGGGAATAGCATGCATCACATTGAAGTACTACAGAGTTATATTACATCAAATAATCGCTGTGTTTCTAACTTAAGATAAAATTGTCTTGGTCTTGAACTCGCAGCGGCAACGAGAAACGGGGTGCCTAGTCCAGGCGTTGGCCCTCCACCCTCTCGACTCCGTCGACGCAGTCGATGACGGGCTTGAGGCGCTCCTTGAGCGCCACGAGGTCCGTACCCTCCGGCCAGCTCTCCAGCGCATTGGCAAAGTTGATGGTGGGGTTCCAAAACGCCACCTTGGTGAGCACCTTGGTCAGGGCGCCCCCGCAGAGCCTTTGGGACTCGGTGGCCAGATAAGTTGCCTGGTTGGAGCGGAACTTCTCCAGGGCTTCAAGAACACCCTCGAAGAACAGGGTCAGTGTGGCATTGGGACTCACGTTCGGCTCCGGGGTGTACCTCACACTTGGCATCCCCATGGTAGCCAGCTTCGTGGTGATCCTGCCGACGACATCAGCAAGGCGGCTGATCTAACGGTTTATGCCCTCCGCGCAATCCTTGTGCTCGGCGGTGTCATTCCTTTGCAGCTACCTCTCTTCCTCCATGTCCTTGGCCAGGGACTCTTCCCGGGCTCTGGCCCTCGAAAGCATCCCCTCAACGCCCTCTAGTTTCAGCTTCAGGTCATTGACAAAGTCATTGGCTTGGGAGAGTAGCTCGGCCTTGCCGAGGACTCCGGCCCGCGTCTCCGCCAAGGCGCTGCTGATCGTGTCCTTCTCCTTCGCCAGCTCCAGGGCCTTGTTCTTCAGTCCGTCGCGCTCCACCTCCAGCTCCTTCACCTTGTCGTCATAAACCAGGGCTTCAGCATCGAGCGCCTCCCCGTGCCTCTGCTCTAGCCCCTGGGTCCACTGCGTGACAAGTCTCTCGACCACCTCATCCTTGCCATGGAGTGTGGCGGCGAGCGTCTCCTCACGAGCGGCGAGGTCCTCCTCCTGGGAGTTCAGCTCGGCCTGGTGCTAGTGCCGGGCGGCCTCGTCCTTTGCGGCCTGTTCCCTTGCCGCCTCCTAGGCCTTCTCGACGTCAGCGTACTTTAAGATGAGCTCTTACTTGCGCTCGGCCAGCAAATCTTGGGCAGCCTTCAGCTCTTCATGGGCCTGGCAGAACCAGGCCTGCGTCTCGGCGATGCTTTCCTCAAGGTCCGCCTCCGCCTTGTCCGCCACCACCACCCTGGACTTCACCTTGTCCATACAGGCGCGGTGGAGCGCCTGGAGCTTCTGGAAGTCAGCACGCATGGCCCGAAGAAGCCGCTCCTCTTGAGAACCGCCACCACCGGCACTCGGTTCATCAACAACCTGGAGCCTGACGGAGGCGAGCGCCTCGTCGTCGAACACCTCCCGCTCGGCCGGCGCCCTAGTGCCCACCGTCCCTGGAAGGTAGACGAACAGGTCATCGCGCACCTTCAAGTACCTGCCTGAGCCAGAGGCGGCGGAGGAGGAGGGTTGATCATCGACCACCCCCTCCTCGGCAGCAGCCTTGCCGGCCTCCTTGGCAGGCCCCTTGCCAGCCTCCTCGGCGGTGCCCTTACCGGCCTCCTCGGCAGCGGCCTTGCCGGTCCCTCCGGTAGGCCCATTGCCGCCCTCTTCGGCGGCGGTCTTGGCGGCCTCCTCGGTGGCGATCCTGTGGGCCTCGGCCTCGGCATCCCTGGTGACCTCCTCGATGACGATATCGATGTTTTCCTACTCCGTCGAGGAAGAGTCTAGACACCGAGGAGGAGAGTAAGACAGAGCCAAGATCATGGTTTAAGAAAAAGAAAGAACATGGATGGGAAACGAACGACTTACCTACACCAGGCTGAGAAGAAGTGGTGCCCTCCCCGACATCCTTTGTTGCCGAGACAGAACCCCCGGCACCCAAGTTCGCCTCCTCCTCCTCCATGTGTGTGGGCTCGGTGGTGGATGCCCTTGCTGGGGACGCCCCTCGGGGTGGCGTAGTAGAGGGGGGCGGCATGTTGGGGGTGGCCCTCAGTGGCTCCTCCTACTTCTTTTCTTCTCCTACAAACCCGGCAAGGTCAGCATCAACGCCTCGCACCCCGATGTTCATGAATGAAGGAGTGAGTGATGGGATTACGCTGGGGGCTAAGGCGGGGGCTACGTCGGGGGCTACTGTCCTGGCTACTCTCCACCACCAATGGCATACGCGAAGTACCCATCGGGGGCTCGCCACCCGTTGAGACCTTGGCCCTTTTTGCCGCCCTCTGGGCCAGCGTCTCCGCGTCCCTGCGATGACAACACCAAATCCAGTGAGGATGATGCAGGAATAAGGACAGGGAGTGAAGGGGAGCGAAATACTTACTCGTTCTCCACCTCCTCCTCCACTGGCTTCTTCTTCCTCTTTGGGCTAAAGGACCTCAGGTCAAAGTCGGCCTCCAGGATGCTGACCGAGGCAGAAGGAGAGGGCGATGGAGTCCGGCACCGCTTGGACGAGGAGGAGACATTCACCGTCCTTTTCGCCATGGTGTCCTTCGTCATCTTCGTCATCACCACGGCCTTCATTGCCCTCATCTGGCACACGAGTTGCTCCTGGGCCAGTTGCCGCTGCGCGGTCTTGCCGGGCGGGACCGGCTCGCCAGAGCTGGCCCGCCGCAGGACGTGTCTCGTCCTTGTTGGTGGAGGATCATCCGACTTGGTGTCTTCCTCGGACGACTCGTCGTCCGTCTCCTCAACAAGGGGAGCCTCGGCACCAGCACCGCTGGCCTCTCCGACAGACTCCCCCCATCGGGCGAGCTCCTTCTCCTCCATATCCGCGTCAGCCTCATCCTCCACGCCACTAGCGCTGCCAGCCTCCCTTGCGAGTGTTGCCTCTGCCGCTCTAGCGGCTATGTAGTCTAACTCCTCCTTGGTGGTGTCTTGGATGAGCTCCGTCTTGGCGTGGACATAACCCTCCGACAAGTTGTCGAAGAACTCCTGCACTTCGTGTGTCAGGGGCTCAGCCCAGGCCGGGTCGAGGCCAAGCGCGTTGAAGTCCGGAATCATGGCAATAATGTCGGACTAGCGAGAGTTGTTGCTCAGCGGGAGCACTTATGCCGGCAACCCAAACATGGGCCCTTTGACGGCCTTGCTGGACTTTGCGGCCTTGCCGGCCCTCTCAACCCAGCCGTCGTTGCCCACATTGAGTTGGAAGAGCCTCAGGCAGAAGTGCGAGTGCCCCATCACCGTTGAGTTGTGCTTCAGGCTAGAGCGGAGCCTCATGACGTCAGCCGCGTTTCTGAAGTCCCAGGCCAACCTCCCTTTGTTGTGCAGCGGGGCGATCCCATGACGGAGGAAATCCGCACCAATCATTTCAAGGGTGAGCCCGGCCGCGGTGAGGCGGAGGATCCTGGTAGTGGCGACCGAGAGCTTCTTGTCGTTGATGTCGAGGTCGCCCCAGTCCTCGCGACGGACCGGCGGGATCTGACGAACCCGATAGAACTCTTGCGGGTCCTCCTCCATGATCTAGAGCAATTGGCCCCACCATCTCCTCCCATCTCTCCTTTAGGGCGCCCTCCGGATAAGCACCCTTCTCCTGGGTCCTCGGGATCCTAGTGATGCAGTTAGAGATGGCACCGCTTGCCTGGATGCAAGGGTAAAAATAATTGCGGAAGAGCGCCATGCTAGGGAGCACTCTGGCGAAGCCCTCACAAAGATGGGTAAAGAAAGCCATGCACGCCATGGCATTCTGTGTGAAATCAAGAAGGTGGAAGCCATAGGTGTGCATGATATCATTAAAGAAATCAGAAGAAGGGGGCAAAGACCGTAGGAGAAGTAATCGACAGAAAAGGGATACCGATTGGGGCCGGCCTTGGCGAAATCAGCAGGGATGATGCGTGTGGCGGATGCCCCATCGTCGCCCTCCCCCACAGGGGCTTGAAGTAATCCCTGAGGTGAACTGCATCGACCGTCGAGGGGAAATAAGCGAGCTGCGTCCGCAACACCGCCAGCTTCTTCTCCGACTCCTCCTCCTCCCCGGCATCCATCGCCACCCCTTTTCCCTTGCTGGTGCCATGGCGGCTGGGGGATGCCGAGGGATCAAGAAAAATGGAAGGTGTGAAGGCGGCGAGCGAAAGAAAGAGCTTGAGGATGAAGAAGGAAGGGACAATGATTCCGAGATTGGGGAGGGCGCAGAGGGTAAATGAGCAGCGCGCCTGCGGTTATTCCTTATTATGGGGAAGGCACGGGCCGCCTCTCTACCACTTACTGCGACGTGACGCATGCGTGCGAGAACCTTCCCACGCATGACCCCCACGTCACGTACGACCCTCCACGTCGCGCATTCAACGCGGGTCACGGGGAAGCACAACGGACGAAGAAGTTACAACGGTAAAAATCCGCCCCGCCTGCCCGCGCACCGTTCTGGGCCTAGCCCAACAACGCGTCACCCTTATGTGTGGCCCAGGCCCGGGGGATCTGATACGTCTCCAACATATCTATATTTTTGATTGTTCCATGCTATTATATTACCCCTTTTGGATGTTTATGGGCTTTATTTTACATATTTATATCATTTTTGGGACTAACCTACTAACCGGAGGCCCAGCCCGTATTGCTGTTTTTTGCCTATTTCAGTATTTCAAAGAAAAGGAATATCAAACGGAGTCCAAACGGAATGAAACTTTCGGGAGCGTGATTTTTGGAACGAACGTGATCCAGAGGACTTGGAGTGCATGTCAAGAAGCAATCAAGGCAGACAGGAGATAGGAGGGCGTGCCCACCCCTCCTGGGCGCGCCCCCTGTCTCCTGGTTCCCACGAGTGGCCACCGACGTACTTCTTCCTCCTATATATACCCACGTACCCCGAAAACATCCAGGGAGCCAACAAAAAACAATTTCCACCGCCATAACCTTCTGTATCCGCGAGATCCCATCTTGGAGCCTTCATCGGCGCTCCGCCGGAGGGGGAATCGACCATGGAGGGCTTCTACATCAACACCATAGCCCCTCCGATGAGTTGTGAGTAGTTTACCATAGACCTTCGGGTCCATAGTTATTAGCTAGATGGCTTCTTCACTCTTTTTGGATCTCAATACCATGTTCTCCCCCTCTCTTGTGGAGATCTATTCGATGTAAACTCTTTTTGGGGTGTGTTTGTCGAGATCCGATGAATTGTGGGTTTATGATCAAGTTTATCTATGAGAAATATTCGAATATTCTCTAAATTCTTTTATGTATGATTGAGTTATCTTTGCAAGTCTCTTCGAATTATCAGTTTGGTTTGGCCTACTAGATTGATCTTTCTTGCCATGGGAGAAGTGCTTAGCTTTGGGTTCAATCGTGCAGTGTCCTTACCCAATGGCAGAAAGGGTTGCAAGGCACGTATTGTATTGTTGCCATCGAGGACAAAAAGATGGGGTTTATATCATATTGCTTGAGTTTATCCCTCTACATCATGTCATCTTTCTTAATGCATTACTCTATTCCTATGAACTTAATACTCTAGATGCAAGCTGGATAGCGGTCGATGTGTGGAGTAATAGTAGTAGGTGCAGGCAGGAGTCGGTCTACTTGTCACGGACGTGATGCCTATATACATGATCATGCCTAGATAATCTCATAATTATTCGCTTTTCTATCAATTGCTCAACAGTAATTTGTTCACCCACCGTAATACTTATGTTATCTTGAGAGAAGCCACTAGTGAAACCTATGGCCCCCGAGTCTATCTTTTATCATATAAGCTTTCAATCTACTTTTATTTGCATCTTTACTTTCTGCATCAATATTATAAAATACCAAAAATATATTTATCTTATCATACTATCTCTATCAAATCTCACTTTCGCAAGTGGCCGTGAAGGGATTGACAACCCCTTTATTGTGTTGGTTGCGAGTTCTGTGTTTGTTTATGTAGGTGCGTGGGACTTTTGAGGAGCCTCCTACTGGATTGATACCTTGGTTCCCAAAAACTGAGGGAAATACTTATGCTACTTTGCTGCATCACCCTTCATGGAAAACCAACGCAAGCTCAAGACATAGCAAGAAGGATTTCTAGCGCCATTGCCGGGGAGGTCTTCGCTCAAGTCAAGACATACCAAGTACCCATCACAAACTCATCTCCCTCACATTTATATTATTTGCCATTTGCATCTCGTTTTCCTCTCCCCCACTTCACCCTTGCCGTTTTATTCGCCCTCTCTTTCCCAATCTCTCTCTCTCTTTTTCGCTTGCCTTTTTCTATTTGCTTGTGTGTTGGATTACTTGTTGGCATGGCGCAAGATAATACCAAATTGTGTGATTTCTACAATACCAATAATAATGATTTCCTTAGTACTCCGATTGCTCCTCTTAATGATGTTGAGTCTTGTGAAATCAATACTGCTTTGCTGAATCTTGTTATGAAAGATCAATTCGCCGACCTTCCTAGTGAAGATGTCGCTACTCATCTAAACAACTTTGTTGATTTGTGTGATATGCAAAAGAAGAAAGATACGGATAATGATATTGTTAAATTGAAGTTATTTCCGTTTTCACTTAGAGATTGTGCTAAAGTTTTGTTTTCGTCTTTGCCTAAAAATAGTATTGATTCTTGGAACAAGTGCAAAGATGCTTTTATCTCTAAGTATTTACCTCCCGCTAAGTTTATCACTCTTAGGAACGACATTATGAATTTTAAACAACTTGATCATGAGCATGTTGCCCAATCTTGGGAAGGAATGAAATTGATGATTCGCAATTGCCCTACTCATGGTTTGAATTTATGGATGATCATACAAAAATTTTATGCCGGTTTGAACTTTGCTTCTAGAAATCTTTTAGATTCGGCCGCGGGAGGCACGTTTATGGAAATCATGTTAGGAGATGCTACAAAACTTCTTGCTAGTATTATGGCTAATTATTCTCAATGGCACACCGAAAGATCTTCTAGTAAAAAAGTGCATGCTATAGAAGAAATCAATGCTTTGAGTGGAAAGGTGGATGAATTTATGAAGTTGTTTGCTACTAGAAATACTCCTCTTGATCTCAATGATATGCCTTTGTCTACTTTGAATGAGAATAATAATGAATCTATGGATGTGAATTTTGTTGGTGGGAATAGTTTTGGAAACAATGCTTATAGAGGAAACTTTAATTCTAGACCATTCCCTAGTAATTTCTCTAATAATTATGGAAATTCCTACAATAATTCTTATGGTAATTTTAATAAGATGCCCTCTGATTTTGAGAATAGTGTGAAAGAATTTATGATTTCTCAAAAGAATTTTAATGCTTTGCTTGAAAAAAATTGCTCAAAGTTGATGATTTGGCTAGGAATGTTGATAGACTTCTGCTTCATGTTGATTCTCTTAAACTTAGATCTACTCCTCCTAAGCATGATATTAATGAGTCTCTCAAAGCAATGAGAATTTCCATTGATGAGTGCAAGGAAAGAACCGCTAGATTGCGTGCTAAGAAAGATTGATTTGTAAAGGTGTGTTCTTCTAGTTTCCATGAAAATAATGATGAAGATTTTAAAGTTATTGATGTTTCCCCTATTAGATCTTTGTTTTGCAATATGAATCTTGATAATAATGGGACTGGAGATGAGTCAACTTTAGTTAGAAGGCGTCCCAATAATTTGGAGTTTTTAGATCTTGATGCTAAATTCGGTAAAAGTGGGATTGGAGAGGTCATGACTTTAAATAGCATTGAACCCACTATCTCGGATTTCAAGGAATTTGATTATGATAATTGTTCTTTAGAAGGTTGTATTTCCTTTTTGCAATCCGTTGTTAATTCTCCTCATGCTTATAGTCAAAATAAAGCTTTTACCAAACATATCGTTGATGCCTTGATGCAATCTTATGATGAAAAACTTAATTTGGAAGTTTCTATAGCTAGAAAACTTAATGATGAGTGGGAACCTACTATAAAGATTAAAATTAAATATCATGAGTGTTTTCATTTGTGTGATTTGGGTGCTAGTGTTTCCACGATTCTGAAAACTTTATGTGATATTCTAGGTTTCCATGATCTTGATGATTGCTCTTTAAACTTGCACCTTGCGGATTCCACCATTAAAAGCCAGTGGGAAGGATCAATGATGTTATCATTGTTGCAAATAGAAATTTGGTACCCGTAGATTTTATCGTTCTTGATATAGATTGCAATCTTTCTTGCCCTATTATTCTTGGTAGACCTTTCCTTAGAACGATTGACGCGATTATTGATATGAAGGAAGGGAATATTGGATTCCAATTTCCATTAAAGAACGGCATGTAACACTTTCCAAGAAAGAAAGTTAAATTACCTTATGAATCTATCATGCAGGCTACTTATGAATTGAGTGCCAAAGAAGGCACTACTTAGATCTATCTTCGCTTTTATGCCTAGCTAGGGGCATTAAACGATAGCGCTAGTTTGGAGGCAGCCCAATTTTATTTGTGTTTTTGTTTTTGTTTCTGTTTAGTAATAAAATTTTCATATACCTTCTGTTTAGATGTGTTTTTATGTTTTAATTAGTGTTTGTGCCAAGTAGAACCTATAGGATAACCTATGATGATAGTTAATTTGATTCTGCTGAAAAACAGAAACTTTGCACGCACGAAATTAGTTTTGTTAAATCACAGAAACGTGATTTTCTGTTGATTCATTTTGCTTCTGATCAGTAGAAACATTTTCCAGGACTTCCTATTTTGGTAGGATTTTTCGAGCTCCAGAAGTTTGCGTTAGTTACAGATTGCTACAGACTATTCTGTTTTTGACAGATTCTGTTTTTCGTGTGTTGTTTGCTTATTTTGATGCATCTATGGCTAGTATTAAGTGGTATTAACCATAGAGAACTTGGAATACAGTAGGTTTAACACCAAAATAAATAGAGAATGAGTTCATTACAGTACCTTATGTGGTGGTTTTGTTTTCTTTCACTAACGGAGCTTATAGGATTTCCTGTTGAATTTTGTGTTGTGAAGTTTTCAAGTTTTGGGTAAAGATTTGATGGACTATGGAATAAGGAGTGGCAAAAGCCTAAGCTTGGGGATGCCCATGGCACCCCAATATATTCAAGAATAGCCAAAAGCCTAAGCTTGGGGATGCCCCGGGAAGGCATCCCCTCTTTCGTCTTCGTTCGTTGGTAACTTTACTTGGAGCTATATTTTTATTCGCCACATGATATGTGTTTTGCTTGGAGCGTCATGTATTATATTAGTATTTGATTTTTAGTTTACCACAATCATCCTTGCTGTACACACCTTTTGGTAGAAGCCTACTTGATTGAAATTTATTAGAATATGCTATGTGCTTCACTTATATCTTTTGAGCTTGATAGTTTTTGCTCTAGTGCTTCACTTATATCTTTTAGAGCACGGCGGTGGCTTAATTTTGTAGAAATTGCTAGTCTCTCATGATTAACTTATATTATTTTGAGAGTCTTTTAGAACAGCATGGTATTTGCTATGGTTATAAAATTGGTCCTAGAATGGTAGGCATCCAAGTTGGGTATAATAAAAACTATCATAGGAAGTGAATTGGATGCTATGATCAATTTGATACTTGATAATTGTTTTGAGATATGGAGGTAGTGATATTAAAGTCATGCTAGTTGGGTGATTATGAATTTAAAGAATGCTTGTGTTGAAGTTAGCAAGTCCCGTAGCATGCACATATGGTTAAAGTTGTGTAACAAATTTGAAACATGACATGTACCTGGCTTGTGCATCCTTATGAGTGGCGGTCGGGGACGAGCGATGGTCTTTTCCTACCAATCTATCCCTCTAGTAGCATGCATGTAGTGCTTGATTTTGGATGACTTCTAAATTTTTGCAATAAGTATATGAGTTCTTATGACTAATGTTGAGTCCATGGATTATACGCACTTTTACCTTTCCACCATTGCTAGCCTCTTCGGTACCGTGCATTGCCCTTTCTCACCTTGAGAGTTGGTGCAAACTTCGCCGGTGCATCCAAACCCCGTGATACAATACGCTCTATCACACATAAACCTCCTTATATCTTCCTCAAAACAGCCACCATACCTACCTATTATGGCATTTCCATAGCCATTCCGAGATATATTGCCATGCAACTTTCCACCATTCCGTTCGTCATCATCATGACATACATTACTTTTGTCATGTTGCCATCGCATGATCATGTAGTTGACATCGTATTTGTGGCAAAGCCACCATGCATAATTTTTCATACATGTCACTCTTGATTCATTGCACCATCCCGGTACACCGCTGGAGGCATTCATATAGAGTCATATCTTGTTCTAGTTTCGAGTTGTCATTCATGTGTTGTAATCAAGAAAAAGAAAAAAGAAAAGAAAAAGAAAATAAATAAAAAGGGGCAATGTTACTATATCTTTTTCCACACTTGTGCTTCAAAGTAGCACCTTGTTCTTCATGTAGTGAGTCTCATATCTTGTGTTTCAAAGTAGCACCATGTTTTTCATATAGTGAGTCTCATATGTGGTCACTTTCATACACTAGTGGGAATTTTTCATTATAGAACTTGGCTTGTATATTCCTACGATGGGCTTCCTCAAAATGCCCTAGGTCTTCGTGAGCAAGCAAGTTGGATGCACTCCCACTAGTTTTCTTTTGTTGAGCATTCATTTATAGCTCTAGTGCATCCGTTGCATGGCAATACCTACTCCTCATGTTGACATAATTGATGGGCATCTCCATAGCCCGTTGATTATTCTCATCAATGTGAGACCTTCTCCTTTTTTGTCTTCTCCACACAATCCCCATCATCATATTCTATTCCACCCATAGTGCTATCACTACAAAAAAAGACACATCCGTGACATTTTGGGCCGAACGAATTTTTTTCCTGTCATACATATGACACTTCTATGACGATAACTGTGACAAAACCCGGTATCATCATAGATGTGGTTGGCTCCTACTTCTATGACAAAAAATCATGACAAAAAACGGGATTTTCGTCGTGGGCGGGCCGGCGACGCAGCTGCATGAAATTCTTTGGGCCATCCATGACGGAAAAAATCATGGTAGAAGCGAGGGGGAGGAAAATTTCGGGGAGTTGCCGGTTACGGTGGGAGGTCGGGGGCCGAGCGATGCGCGTTTCTCTCGTACATATGCACGTGTGCGCGAGGCGTTGGCTCTAACTGAAGCCGAGCGAGGTGTTGGGCTCTAACTGAACCCGAGTGATTGCACTGCAGGCTACGTGTTACTAAACCCGAGCGATCGATCGATGGCTATTAACTGAACTCGATGGAGCGATTACTTCGCTACCGCTGCTAACTGAAGCCGATC
>NC_041383.1:293174527-293188257 GCF_002162155.2 Triticum dicoccoides | reverse complement strand
TCATCCGTTTTGCGGTACGCCACACCCCTCCCGATCAACAGGACCCCCGTTTCGACCGTAGGAGGTCAGTTTCCTCCGTTTTGTGGTACGCCACACCCCTCCTGATGAACAGGACCCCCGTTTCGACCGTAGGAGGTCCGTTTCCTTCGTTTTGCGGTACGCCACACCCCTCCCAATCAACAGGACCCCGTTCTGAACGTAGGAGGTCCGTTTCCTCCGTTCTGCGGTATGCCAGGCCTCGTTTCCATCGCCTGTTCCATCCAAGCCCTCCCGATGAACACGACCACGCATTCCGTTCTGACCCAGCCGGTTGGCTCCCCATGAACACGACGACGACGCTATTTCTCCGTTCCGACTCAGCCATCTACGTATGCGCGAGTAGGCATTCGAGACCCTGCCCGTATGTACGTACGTGGCCGTATTTTCTTTCTTGCACCCTCGCCGCTGTACGTACGTGTACATGCTACGTGTGCGCCTCTTCTACGACACGTGCGTGCCTCTACATCTACGACACGTGCACACCTCTACATCGACCAGTATGTACGTACACGTTCGCGACTAGAATGACAACGCTACTTACGCTTCGACCAGGTGGGCCCCGACTGTCAGGCACTTCCTTGCGTGCGAAGATGTAGCTGGTGGGTCCCAGTAGTCAGGGGGGCGAATCGTTTTTTTTCCGGAAGCACTTCCTTGCGTGCGAATATGTAGCTGGTGGGTCCCATCAGTTGGGGGGCGAATCTTTTTTTTGCCCGGGACGCACTTCCTTGTGTGCGAAGGTGTCGCTGGTGGGTCCCAGCGGTCAGGGGGGCGAATCGTTTAGTTTTTTTTGCCCGGACGCACTTCCTTGCGTGCGAAGATGTAGCTGGTGGGTCCCAGCAATCAAGAGGAAATGTTTTTTTCGTGAAATACAGCGGCCTGTCCGGTGGGTCCCGACTGTCAGGTGGAGGAATCATTATTTTCCGCGTAATAAGGAGGCACTTCATTGCTGCGGCCGTGGACCCAGCTGTCAGCCTCTCCACGTATAGTCCACGTCCGATGGAAGTCGTTCCTTGACCACGTTGACCATGCTGCGCCGAGAGCACCAGGGCGGTGGACGACGGCGAGGCCTAGGAAGGGGACGACGGGGAGCAGGTGAAGACGCGGCAGTGGAATCCCGCGCGGAGAGGAGTACGAGGGTTCACTGGTTCGGATGCGGTGTGAGGCTGCCGTCGCTGTAGGGCCTGGCCAGCGGTGGGAATAGTAGAGGGCGGTGAGGCCTCCGCGGCAGCACAGCCGACCACGAGAGGCAGGAGCATGCGGCACGACCGGCGCTGCTTTGGGCGGCTGGAGCAAGAAGACCAGAGGTTGAAGAAGCACTACGGCCGTTGGATGGACATCATACGGTCACTGGAGCTAGAATCGTTCATATTGACTAAAGTTGACAAAGGCCCCCATCCCAGTCAACTTAGTAGGCCCACAAGTCAGCCTCCCACCATGGTGGGTCCCAGCTAGCAAGGGGAGTATTCATTTTTTTGTGCGTAATAAGGAGGCACTTCCGGTGGGTCCAAGCTGACAGCGCAGGGAACGTTTTTTCGCGAAATACGCTGGCCCGTCCGATGGGTCCCAGCAGTCAGGGGGGAAACATTTTTTCATGAAATAAGGTGGCCCGTCCGGTGGGTCCCTGCTGTCAGGTGGAGGAATAATTATTTTGCGCGTAATAAGGAGGCACTTGCTTGCGGCCGCCTAGACCCAGCTGTCAGCCTCTCCACGTACAGTACTCTTCCGATGGAAGTCGGTCGTTGACCACGTTGACCATGCCGCGCCGAGAGCACCAGGGCGGTGGTCTAGATAACGGCGAGGCCTAGGAAGGGGACGACACAGAGCCGGGGAAGACGCAGCAGTGGTAGCCCGTGCGGAGAGGAGTACGAGGGTTCACTGGTTCGGCTGCGGCGTGAGGCTGCCGTCGCCGCAGAATAACAGGGGGTGTGGGTGAGTAGAGGGATACCCTGGGCCAGCGGTGGGAGTAGTCGGGGGCGGTGAGGCCTCCGCGGCATCACAACCAGCCACGAGAGGCAGGAGTACGCGATACGACCGGCGCTGCTTTCGGTGGCTGGAGCAAGAAGACCAGAGGTTGAAGAAGCACTATGGCCGTTGGATGGACATTGTACGGTCACTAGAGCTAGAATTGTTCATATTGACTAAGTTGACAAAGCCCTCCGTCCCCGTCAACTTAGTTGGCCCACAAGTCATCCTCCCACTATGGTGGGTCCCATCTAGCAGGGTGGGTATTCATTTTTTTGTGTGTAATAAGGAGGCACTTCCTTGCGTGCGAAGATATAGCTGGTGGGTCTGACATGTCAGCGGCGGGAACATTTTTTTCATGAAATACAGAGGCCCTTCCGGTGGGTCCCAGCTGTCAGGTGGAGGAATCAATATTTTTCACTTACAGTCCACGGCCGATGGATGTCGTTCGCTAACCACCTTGACCAGGCCACGCCGAGAGCATCATGGCGGTGGACGACGGAGAGGCCTAGGAAGGAAATGACACGGAGCCGGGGAAGACTCGGCAATGGTTGCCCATGCAGCGGGGAGTACGAGGGTTACTGGTCCGGCTGTCGTCGCCGGAAAATAACAGGAGGTGTGGGTGAGTAGAGGAATGGCCTGGCCAGCAATGAAGTAGGGTGGGGTGGTGCGGCCTGTGCGGCAGCACAGCCGGCCACGGGAGGCGGGAGCAGGCAGTCCCACCGGAGCTGGTTTGGGCGGCTAGAGCAAGAAGATCAGATATTGAAGAAGCAGCACGGCCATTGGATTAACATCCAACGGTCACTGCTTCTAGAATCGTTTGTGGACTAAGTTGACAAAGCCAAAGTACACGCCAACCTAGTAGACCCACAAGTCAGCCTCCAAATCTGTCCCAAACAGCATACAGCCTGAAATTTCTAGCTGGATTCAAATTAATTTTAAATCTAAATATACCTTAATTTAAATTCAATGAAATTTTTCCCGCACAAAAACAATGAAATTTAAAATATCAAAATCCGAAAGAAAACAATATTTGGGAACTAATTGCCTGTTTCCTGTATTTTTTTCATTTTACAGCCCATTTATTATTACTTATAGCCCATTTATTATTACTTATAGCCCATTTCTTATTAATTATAGCCCATTTCTTATTAGTTATAGCCCATTTTCTGGGCAAAATGCATCCCTCCTTGTCTTGAAAGATTTCCGGCCCAGCAGGGCGTAGAAAAGCAAGTAGGCCTATGTTGGTTATTCTATAAAAACAAAATAGCTGGCTAGCCATTTTTCAGAAAGGAAAAAAACAAACTGGGCTGGTCATGTGCTAAACATATGAAATAAAAGCCTGGGCTAGACGGGCCATGGGTCCCGCACAACCCAGGTGATACCCTTCTCCGTCCCAAAAAAACAAAATTACGGCGTGCGCTGCTGGGTCCCTACTGTCATTCTCACCATGTACAATCATCTCCTTATTCCTCTCGGTTGTTGACCATGTTGACAACACCGGAGGGCGGCGCCACGGCGAGCGCGGAGGACGATGGTGAGGCCTCGGATGGGAACAAACAGGAGCCGGGGAAGATCACAGCCAGCTGTGGGAGGCGGGAGCAGGCGGTCCCGCCGGCGCTGGTTTGGCTTTGGCGGCTCGAGGAAGAAGAGACTGAAGAAACACAACAGACGTTGAATGTCAATCAAACGGTCAAAGTTGGCACAATCGTTTTTTGACTAAGCGGACACCAAGTAGCATACTTTTATATATATAGGAACAAAACTGCGAGGAAAATGCATTCGTCTGTCATCCTCCTCACAGGGAACGTTCGCCACATAAGTGACTAGCACCCTTGGTTTTCAACCGAGAGGTCTTGGGTTCGAGTCCATGGAACTCTCAATTTTGTCCTCCTTCCTTCCTCGAAAAAAAGGGAAAGAAAATCAAAGACTTGGGAAGGCGTACAGAACAAGCTAGTGTACTAGTAAAGAGACGTTGCCGAGTTTTAGAAAAATGAAAGACGTGCTCCTGTAGCTGGTTCGAATCCAAACCTAGACTATGACTATATATGGTGCTATGCTACTCTCCAAGTAATGAAACTGACATATCCAACATTCGCTTCTCCTCTTCTCTACTTACTCTGCCTAGCATTAGAAGCTCTGGCCGCAACAACCATGTCCGCTGGCTGCTCGTCCACCTGCTCTTCAGCAGGCAACAACCAGATATGCGCCAAGTCGCCACCCGTACCATCGCCTGTGGGTCTCATCACACCCCCGCAGGCACGCGCACCGCAACCAATTGCTCATCGCAACCCGCTGCCATTGGTGTGGTGCCACTGCTGCAAATCACGCAGAGTCATCCATCGCGTCTCAACCACAATCCGCAACCCTGGCCGAGTCTTCTACAAATGCCCAAATCATGGGGTAATAATATGTTTAAGTGTTGTTCTGCTGCTTTCAGTTGCTGTTTTTTTAATAGTTTGGTTGGTGATCTTTCAATTTGATTTGTGTAGAAAAGGGAAGATTCGTGTGATTTGTATTTCTGGGAAGTTGCTGATGTGGGGGAATGCAACTACGCTGATTATTTGGTTAGCCGAGGAATCCCAATTCCAGCAGGTTGGGGTGTTGGACAAGTTACTCAAGGAACGACAGAAGAGGAAGATGCAGAGCAGAAGGTTAAAGACGCAGTTCCTATGATCATGGCCAAGCAACAGTTGTTGAACGGCCTTGACAGCAATGAGGAGATGAAAGAGCTTGTGAAGATAATGGGCAAAATCGATGTGCTCTGTAGGATGATTGTCTATTTATTTGCAGTGTATGTAGCACTCGTGATGTATTCAGTGGCTACGACATGAGCACTTTGCTGAAACTAGTAATGACTGAAACCTGTGTAGCAGGCTAGGCATAGTGTTGTGAACATCTAATGATTTCTATTAACGGAAATTAGGGGGTATCCCCTTTTGCTCATGTAAATAAATAGATAGCAGAGGCCCTGTTGGGTCAGCTTTGTTCTCATTCGAAGACGTCGAGCAAATTGCAGTCCAACAGCAAACTATGTCATCAAATTCAAGTTTCACAGCCAAATATGAGTACAACTAAACAACAATGTCATCATGTTTTAGTTGTCATACAATCACCAAACACAAATCAGCATACATAACAAGTGATGTTCTCAGAGCAAAATACTAAACAACATGTTCATCAGGTTTCAGTTGTCATAGCAAACACACTTTCACATAGTAGATAAAAAACGTCTTCTGACAGGCAAATACAACAAAAGCAATGTAATGATCATCCGCAGTAGCAGCGTCAACATCTTCGCCATGTGTATCAGTCTGAATCGTAATTCCCCACGGTGTCATCTTCTTCTTCGTCCTCAACGTCCTCGAACGTTGGCTTCTTCTTGATCAACTCTTGTATGTCCACAGCACGACAAGCAATCTTTTCGCCGGCGTCATTGACATGATGGTTCTCAAAGATATTAGGAACATTTGTGTTATCTTGTAAATCGGGAGCAATGTAAGCATCATCTTGTTGTGCAACTTCATTAAATGAATTCCTCTGCTCAAACCTTTGCAATACGCTCCAGTCATCGCTACGTGCAAATGTGTCTTCCAAGAAAAATATCTGTGTTCCTTGATTTGCCAAAATAAAAGGCTCGTTGGTCTGGTACGCCGCCTTGACATTGATGGATTTGAAATAATCATCAGCTCTGGGTTTTGCGATCCTGGAAAACAGGTTATACCAACGACAGCACAACAGAACCACACACCGATGATCCTCGAAACTGGAGATATACTGCAACTGAACAATGTCTCTTATGTTAGCATACATTTCAGTTGTCTCTTTGTCATACGTATCCGTGGTCATGATGGCACTGTTTTGTGTCTTCCTGCCTTCGTCTCGTGCAAGGGTGTTGTAGCAAACATCTCCAACAATGCAAGATTCATAATGTCTTACCCGAGTATCAGGACCCATTGCTAGTGAGTAAAGGGCATCATCAACTGCCTGCCCATCCTCCCGCATCTTCTTAACCTATGGTTAGAAAATAGACAAGCTGATCATCTTATGTACTCAATATATTAAAAAAACTGACAATGCACTTCAAAAGCTTACATGGTTCTTGAACCATTTCGCAAATCCTGCCATAACCAGTTTGTCAATGTTTCTTGGATTTTGCGGCAGTAACTCCTCTTTGTACATGCTGCACAACACAGTGATCGCGTCAAACATCTAAATATATAAGAATGTGTTGCAAGTTTAGTAGATTACGATGTATAAGCTGCAGTACTGCACTTACTTGATATAAGGTAGTATCTCAGGACAGTTATTCAACACATACCAAACCATTTTGTCCAAATCTTTAGGTTTGTCCTCTTGTCGACTCTTCCCTGTAACTTGAACAGAGTAATCGAAAACATTGAGCCCGGGATTGTCTTCACCCACCTCTTTGCTAAGCTGATTAGTTGTTTCAATGTATTTTGAGCAGAATGTCAACGCTTCTGTTGCAGTGTAGGCCTCTGCAATGGAACCCTCGGGTCTAGCTCTGTTCCTAACATAGCCCTTGAAAGTGCCTAGCCTCCTTTCAATAGGGTACATCCCGCCATACTGTACTGGACCTCTAAGTAGTGCCTCATCAGGTAGATGAACAGCCAAATGCACCATCACATCAAAGAAGGCTGGAGGATATATCTTCTCAAGGTCGCATAGGATAGTTGGTATCTTGTCTGTAAGACACTCCAAAGCATCTATCGTGATATTTCTACTGCAGAGTTCCCTGAAGAATTGTCCCAACTCTGCAACTGCTCTGTATAAGTCAGGGCGGCCCAATCCTCTAAGGATAATAGGTAAAACCCTTTGAAGTAGGACGTGGCAGTCATGAGTTTTCAACCCTTGTACCTTGTTTCCATCTGCACTGAATCTCCTTTCAGGGTTGGAAGCAAATCCATGTGGGAATCTCACACATGACAGGACCTCACAGAGTTCTTTTCTTTTTACCTTGTCCAAGACGTACACAGCTGGTGCCATATCCCGTGCTTTACCTTCATCTTGCACCTGCAAATCCTTTCTGATACCCAGGTGTGTCAAATCAATCCTAGATTTTAAGGTATGTTTCGTCTTGCCTTCAATGTTAAGAAGTGTGCCGATAATGCTGTCGCATATATTTTTCTCGATGTGCATCACATCAAGATTATGCCGCAGATCCAAATCTTTCTAATACTCCGAGTCCCACAAAGTGGACCTGCGAGTAAACAATAATCTCTCTTCTACCATGCCACGCTTCCTTTTCCCGCTACCATTACCAGGATGGTTTCTTGGTGTAATATGCCTGACCTTTTCTAATTCCACTTGCAAATCATCGGCGGTGAGCCTATTTGGCGCATCACGGTTTTCATGCTTTCCAATTGAACACATGTCTTCGGTATTTTCTAGGATGCGGCTTGTCCTTGGCAAGGAAACGGCGGTGTCCAATTGTCAGGACCCCGACTCAAAGCCACACTGATCTAGCATGTAACACCTCATATCACTATGCGGCCTCACGCACGGTATTCTCACGGGTGTCGCCTTACCTTGCCCGGGACCGTTTGCGCCTTTTGGCACACGTATATGATAGTGTCTCTAGCATCCATATGACAAGGAGTCCGGGCTGACATGGCTAGTCGTGAACCCAAAGTGGCACTAATTTACAGGGACAGACATACATGACCCAGCAATGAACGTGTCGGTCATCAGCGAGTGAATCCGGGCTGTAGCAACTGGGCTAGCAGGACTCTGGTAAGCCGGGCTGTAGCAGGCTAACAGGACTCCGGTAGACACCGCGTGACATTTCCCTGAAGGGACAGACACAGGAACGAAGAAGGACACATGCCGACTAGCCTAAGTGTTCCGGAGCAGTAGCAAGCTACCAAGGCTCAGTGGAAGCACTAGGAGACATTTCCCGGTAAGAGAGGCTACCAAGGATAAACAACTAGAAAGTTAGATCGCACACATACCAAGCATTTCAATAACATACACACAATATGCTCGATATGTGCAAATACAACATGGCATCACAACATGACTCTACAACTCAAGTATTTATTCAATAGGCTCCGAGGAGCGAGATATTACAAACATGGGTCTCATGACCCAACACTTAGAGCATACAAGTCAAAGCACAAGCGGAAGCTTAACATGTCTGAGTACAGACAACTATAAATGAAAAAGGCTGAGAAGCCTGACTATCTACCAGATCCTGCCGAGGGCACAAGATCGTAGCTGAGGTAACAAGCTAAACGTCGAAGTCCATGCAGAACTACTAGCGAGACTGAGGTCGCTCTGCAAAAACATAAATTAAGCAAACGTGAGTACAAATGTACCCAGCAATACTTACATCAGAACTATCTACATATGCATCATTATCAACAAAGGGTTGGTGGGGTTTAACTGCAGCAAGCCAGCTTTGACTCGGTGGCTATCCTGAACTACGACTGCAAGTAACTCTTTTGAGGTGGCACACACGAGTCCACATATTCACCATATCAATACACCACTATGGATCCACTCCCATCTCCCTACGAGAACGCCAACCATAGCACTCACGCTTATCTGGCGTATTTTAGAGTATCCACTTCAAGTTATCTATGAACTGTACAGGCAACCCAGAAGTCCTTTACCGCGGACACGACTATTAGAATAGATAATGTTAACCCTGCAGGGGTGTACTTCTTCACACACGCTCTCGCCACTTACCGCCATGTACACATCATGTATCTCGGCAACCTTCAAGCGGAAGCCTGGCGAGGGAGTCGGCCACGACCTGACTAACCACACAAGTCTCTCGTCTAGGTTTATCGCCTATTCGTGTTCCATTCGCAAGGAGATCCAGCCGGGGTGTCGCTCATGGCCACAAATGATTTGTGCAGGGTTCCCAAGCCCACCATCCGGGTGCCTCTTGGTACACCGGGCCACTATGCCACCTGTACCGGGTGCCACTTGGTAGACTACTAACACTACCTACAAACACCAGAAACTAGTTGTAATTCCTGGACAGAGATCGAGTTAATTAATAAGTCGAGAGAGCTTGGAGCACCTGGAGCCCAATGTGTGGTAGTAACTCTTCATGGATCACAAACACAGAACTCAGTTCCTGAGGACGGTTTCAATGAGACAACCCACCATGTACTCCTACATGGCCTCTCACCGCTACCTTTACCAAATCGTGTTCACACATTTAGCTCACACATAGTAGGACATGTTCAACACCATTCCAATTCATCCCCGGTGAATCAGACCTGACTCAACTCTAAGCAGTAGCAGGCATGGTAAACAAACATGAATGAGTAGGCACATCAGGGCTCAAACAACTCCTACTCATGCTAGTGGGTTTCATCTATTTACTGTGGCAATGACAGGTCATGCAGAGGAAAGGGGTTCAGCTACCGCAGCAAGTAACAGTTGAAACGTTGTTGTCCTAATGCAGTAAAAGAGAGCAGGAGCGAGAGAGTGGGATTGTATCGGAATGAACAAGGGGGTTTTGCTTGCCTGGCACTTCTGAAGATAGCATTGAGTCTTCATCAGTGTCAACGATCACAATGTCGGAACATCGTCTACCGAGAGGGGACAAATACCGGCAACAGAGAAGAAATACAATCAATGCAATGCACAATATGATGCATGATCATGATATGTATATGTGCTGTTGTTTGTGCTAATGCAAATAGCAACAAGTTCAATGGAGCTCATTTGAATCAAGGATTCAAATGCAACTCCAAACTTAAGCATTTTAAATGCCCTTTATGTGTTTTCATCTATGCAGCAGGTTTAGGTTGGTTTGTCATGCATGAAACTAGTACAGATGGATATATTAATTTTTTCTGATAATTTTTCATATATAAACTATTTCATTCTGAGCTACGGTTGATTTTCTGTGATTTTTAGAAGTTTAGGATATTTTCTGAAATAAATAAATCATTTAAGACTTATTTAAATTCCAGAAAAGAGTTATTGCGTCAGCACGACGCCACTGTGATGTCAGCAGGTCAGCAGGGTGGGTCCCACTGGTCAGTGGCACAACTAATTAACCAAGTTAATTAGCCTTAAGTTAATTCTAACTAAACTGTTTGTGGGGCCGGGGCCCACAGGTCAGCGAGTAATTAGCTAACTAACCTAGGTTAATTAGTGTTAAACTAATACTAACTAAGAGTGTCAGGGGGGTGGCCCACGCGTCAGTGACACAAGGGGGAGGTCAAACCCTGGTCAGCAGGGTCAAACCCGCCGGACCTGCTCCACGGCTCGTCGCTGGCGACGACAGAGATGACGGAGGCTTCGGAAATCGCCCACAGGCGATGGTTTTGGGCGTGGGGAGGCTCTACGGAGAGCTTCTACTCGCGCACAGCTGATGGAGCAGATGGCGGGAGCTAGGGTGGCCGGAGAGGACCGCGGCGAGGTCATCCGCGGCGGCCAAAGTCCGGGCACGCGCGGGTTCGGTGTTCCAGTGCACGGCAGGACCAGCTGGTGGTCGGGGTCGTCTCCTCGGAGCAACCTGAGCACGATGACGCGCCCAAGTGCAAACTACGGCATCTGTAGCCACGGCAGTGACATTGCCGGCGGGCGGGAGCTCTTGGCTTCGGCGGAAGAGGTGGCTAGAGGGCGGGAACGAGCTCGAGGAGGAGGGGAAAAGGCGATGGAGCTCACAGTGGATCAAACGGAGGGGTCGTCGAGCTCGGGGAAGGCTTGGACGGCATTGGAGCCATGGTGGCGATCGTCAGACCCGAGGATGAAGATGACGTCGATGGCGATGATGGGCTGCTCCCGCACTCGCGATCTTCGGTGTGGAGAGGCTCTGGCCCATGGTGGTGCGACTGGGCTCGGTGGTGGAGCGAGGGGTTGCCGGAGTGGGCGGTGGCAGCGAGCGGTGGCGACGGCGCATTTGGGTCCGAGCGAGAGAGAGAACCGAGGAGGCGGAAAGCACGGGGAAGAGGTCGAGGGGATTCCAGTGGTGTCGTGGCGCTCGGGGCCGTCTCCAGTAGCGAGCACACACGCAGGAGGTGGCCTCGCGCGTGGACGCGTGCGGCAAGCACGCACCTTCGTCCTCCTGGCAGGGGAGGAAGACGACAGGGAGGAGGCCAGTGGGCTGGGCCGCCAGGTGGGCCGGCCAGCTGGGCCGCGACAGGTAGGTGGCCAGGAAACTTCTCTCTCTCTCTCTCTCTTCTAATTTAGTTTTTGTTTTCTATTTTTCTGCAATTGTTTTGACTTAATTGAAATGCTAAGGCATTTTCAAAAACCCTGAAAATAATTGTGGGCTCTGTTTGGAATATTTCCAACAGCCCCCACTTAAATTTAGAATTATTTGGACAATTAAAATATTATATAACATTTAATTGTCCAAATTCAAATACGTATGAATTAACTCCAAAATCCAGAAATGTCCTAGAAATGTGTGCATCATTTTTGGAAGAAGTTTTCACCCATTCCAAAATTGATGAACTTTTCTAAAGGCCATTTTGGGTAGATGGAAAAGATTTAATTTGACCCTAGCTGTATTTCATTTGCTGCTAGGGTTTATCAGTCCCCATTTCAAGTTTCAAATAAATTTAGACATGATGCAAGCATAACTAGCTAGCCTAAGTGCATACCAGACTAGGGATGTGACACCAATGTAACAGATCTTGCTAAGTATTGCGTATGACATCGGATTCCTGTCACAGCGAACACATGCATTGTAACCATGTGTCGTTCGCCCTGACATAGTGCCCAAAGCCGGATAATCATGGATGCACCAAATTACAACAGCACGCAGAAAGAAATCAGCTGGTGGGCTGCTATATAGGCCTCGAGTGAGAACACCCTTCCATAGCTGTTGAAGTTCCTCCACAAGAGGCTCCATGAACAAATCAAAATCCTTTCCATGACTTTTTGGACCTGGGATGAGCAAGGCCATCATGTAGTTTGATTCTTTGGTGCACACATTTGGAGGCATGTTGTAAGGGATAACAAGCACTGGCCACATGCTATATGTGGCGCTCTGGTGGCCAAATGGGTTAAATCCATCTGAATCTAATCCAAGTCTAATGTTTCTCGGGTCAGGAGCAAACTCTTTGTGTTTATCATTGAAGCTTTTCCACTCACTACCATGAGATGGATGGCTCATTACATTCTGATCTCTGTACTCCTGGTTCCTAGAATGCCACAATACATCCTCTCTTGTTTCAGCATCATGAAACAACCTCTGCAATCTTGGTGTAATTGGAAAATGTCTCAGAACATTATGAGGAACCCTCTTCACAGCATCGCCATCTTTCCATCTTGATGATTTGCATTTCGGGCATTCACTTAAGTTGGCATAATCCTTCTGGAAAAGAACACAATTATTCTTACAAACATGGATCATATCATATCCAATTCCAACTGCACGAAGGAAATTCTTCATTTTACTGTAGGTGTGTGGCAGCTCAGACGCATCTGGGAAAGATTTGCGGAAAGCAGCCAACATCGCATCGAAAGATTTGTTGGTCATCTGCTCAGATGTCTTCAGCTGAAGAAAGGTGACCATAGCTGAGAATACTGACAGCTTATTTCCTGGGTGACAACAACGTTGCATTGTTCCAACATGCGGGCCCACCGTTTTTCTTCTGCAGGTGAAAGTTCACGGAATGCACGAGCATTTCGTAGCATTGTTTCAATGTTGGTCAAACTCACTGGCTCCGCCACCACCACCACCCACTCCTCTTCCACCTGAGCATCAGGCAGATCAAGATGGTGATCTGCTGCTTCCACGTGGTCAATAACATTGACGTTCACAGCTTCACCATGATGAACCCATGTAGTATATGTGACCGGCATCCCATACAAGTGTAGATGATTTTGCATAATTGACTGGGGTCTTGTAACTGAATTCATACAACTGCCACACGGGCAGATCACATCTGATTTCGGACCACCGTACACAACTCTGATTAAGTTCATGAAGTTTTCAACCCCCTCGACATATGCAGCGGAGAATCTTCGAGCAGAAGTTATCCAAGTCCTGTCCATCTGTTAGACATACAAATTAGTTTTTCTACTAGATATTACAGGAAAAACATATATGCTTTTTTATGAAGTCCAGAAAAAATACCTAGGTCGATGTCTAAAGCTATGGCAAGATATTTGGAAGAGCAGATCTAAGTAACGAAATATATGTAAAGCTAATTCAGCAAATAGATTTGAGTGCTAAATTATGGCAGGCTGTTTCAGCAGTCAATGAGCCCGAGCACACAGCCATCGAACTATCGAAGGCCATCGCAGCAACAAAGATCGAGTATAAAACGGTGTAGAGCTATTTCACCTAACAGATTGGCTACTAGACCATGGCAATCTACATCACAATAAATATATGGCAGGATATTTTAGCAACTAATCGGCCTTGGCATGCCATCTCAGCTAAGCAGATTGAGTGCAGAACAGGGCAACGAAGCTTCTTAAGAAGAGCATATTGACAGTAAAATACTTCGGAAAACAGTGAGATTAACAGCGTCTATCAGCTAACATTCAGCGCTACACCGACATGAACGGGGCCTCAGCGCGTACCATGGGAGAAGCTGACCGCCGTGCATCTCCACACGAACGTCGCCAGCGGTGGTGGAGCTGACTGCCGTGCGCCTCCACAAGAACATAGCCAGAGGTGGCGGTGCGGCTAGAGGACGGCAGTCTATGAGAGCGTACTGTGGAGCGAGAGGATCGCCGTGCGTCCCCTCGACGAACCGCGGCGCCGACGTATCGGCGTGGCG
>NC_041383.1:293165846-293174286 GCF_002162155.2 Triticum dicoccoides | reverse complement strand
TTCGCGCGGTGGGCGGGGGAAGTTTGGCGCATGGTCGGTTTCTCCAAGTGCAGTCCCACGTGTCAGTGAAGAGGCAAGCCGAAGCGCGTTCCGTTTGCGTGAGCCGTGTGTAGGACCGAACATGTGTGGGGTGCAATGCGACCGCGACAGGAGTGTTGTGAGTGTACCGCCTTTTTTCCTTTTAAACTAGGTGCTTCGCCCCCTCAAAAAAAATGTTGCTTCGTGCGATCCATCGATACAACTACTAGTAATCCGGTCATCCCATCTAAAACGGTGCGGCCGGGTCTTTTACCGCATGATATGCTGGGAGGTTGGCTTAGTTGGGTTTTTTAGATTTGTCTCGGTTCAATAAAAAGTAGAGTTGGTGATGATGGTGTGCCTGTCATCCTGCAATATAGGCCGTCTGATCTATATCTAACGGATAGGAAGGAAACTATGACAATTTACCCGCACTCCTCTCCACATTTGCAGATAAGGCTTTCCCTCGTTCATCCTTTTCTCCCACAAGATCTTGATCTTCCGTGCACTAGTACTCCTACAATATGTATATTATTGTGAAAGTTCATATACACCGGCCGAGATTAATGAAAACATGGCAGATTTTCATTACATTTCAAACTTTTATAAGACAGAAAAATAAAAGAAACCCGACCCTGAACCTATTCTACGGCGGCGACCGACGTCCTCCATCTGTGATCTCTATGTACGGGGGTGGGGTTCAAGCCCCGTGAATTGAAGGTGCGGTCTCCGGCGAGGAAGAGTAGAACACGGGATACAGACCGGCCAGTTGGCACACCATGCCCTGCCGCCTCCCATGCCCTACTCATCCTCGGAGGAGTCCCCGACCTCGGCGGTGCTGGACGTTGGACGGCGGCAAGTAGGACGCATGGCTGACGGTGCTCCCGTCGTCGGCCGCCAGCGTGGCCACCGCTTGTGCGGTCGCGTCCGCGTCCGGCTACGCCGCTATTGCGTCACGAGAGGTGACTTGAGCGAGGGCGGCAACCTCGAGCTTCATTCCTGAAGACAAGCTCTCCTGCAGAGCGTTCGCACTTGCGGTCATGGCGGATTTGGTGCCAGGTAGGAGGACGATGTGCTATGGTGTGGAGGTTAGCTGGGCGTTGCCGCTTTAAGTAGCGCATTCCGGTGAGGCCAAGCGTCCGGGTGTGTCATTAAGTCACCGGAGTTGGTTCCGCGGGCACTGAGCCTCTTAATGACGACATACGAACGGACGGCATGAATGCGGGCAGCTGGCGCCGGCTGGGAATGCACCGCGCGACGGCGTGAGGGACGAGGGCTTTGGTGTGCCAGGGTAGTCAGATGCGGTCGTGGCAACGTTGGAGATGCCCTTTGCTCAAATGCGATCCCTGCATGTCATTGAAAAAGCAAGACGACCCGGCATGGTCTCAGGTCCAGAGGATGCAGTTGGCCGCGCTACACCACTCCGCGGACGCGTCGCGGCGCCCCGTGCATCCTCGACGAGCCGGGTGTTGGGGTGTGTTTGGATTGTGGCCAAAGTGCACCTTACCAAAATTTTGGTCATGACCCAAAGATTGGTCTTTGTTTGGATGGTTGCCATTTCTTTGGCATGCCAATAAATTCTAGCCAACTCTAGTTCATTTTTCTTGCCAATGTCAGCCAAATCATGGGCAACCAATACCTCAACCAAAATTTTGGCTACCCATTGCTTTGATGGGGAAACCTTGGGCACAAACCAATCATACCGTTGGTCGTGCCACAACACAAATGCCACCCTCGGCACACTGAAACCGACCGTGTCTATCGATGATATGAGTGTGTCGCTCACCGTGGTCGCCGTATCCAGAGGCGGTGCTGGAGCTGCGCCCCGTTGTTGGCCCCAAAGACCCAAATGAACGGTTGTCGGTGGCGAGGAGGTCGTGGGCCAGCTCCTCCATTGGACTAGTCAGTGCTACGTCGTCCCGACGGGTATGCCCCACATGTCGGTTTCCCTGTTTTCCCGGCCATATTCGAGCGTCAGTGCTCCGCGTTGCGCATTAGGTCTTTCACTATGCAGGACAAGCGAGACAACTTATTGTTTATTTGAGCCGTTCAAGTGTAATCATGTGGCGTTTGCTTATTTCTCATTCCTCTCCAACCCTCTTCTCCATCGATCATGTCGCCCTCCAGTCGAGTCCATCCTCCCGCATGCCTCATTTGAACATTCCACCGAGTATCATTTGCATGTACCCACCCTAGTCCTCTTTCAACAGATCTCCAGACCCCGAGATGAAATCGAGAGGGAACGAGTGGGGGCACGTGATACCTAAGGCGGATTCAAAATTTTGAACCGGTGATCATAACATCCGCAAATCATATATAAAGGGTATTCAATGTTCGTTTCATTTTTGAACGTACAATATACTCCCTCCTATCCTTTCTACCTTAAATATAAGTTTTATGTCTAGTCAAAGTATCTCTACTATGATAAAAAAGGTATCAACATTCAAAAACGCCCAATCAATATTGTTAGATTCGTACGTACTCCTAGATTTGTACTCGAGATGGTTTCCAATTTGACTATTGACAAGATTAATAGTACTCCTTTCACATAGGTGAGTAAGTCATCTTAGGCTGTGCACCGTGACCAAGGTGGAGGGGAAAACGAGAGACATTAATGTTTATTTGCTAATTAATAGTATTGCATGCAATGAACTAACCACTACATGTCATGTTTGATAGTCTCAGGTCATTAAAAGCATGCACACCCTCATCTCTTATTGGTTCATCTGTCAAGAAAAAAGAAACGAGGTAGAAGTTAATGCACCGCGCCTACGTGTTTTGGGATTATTTGGTTTTTGTAATATGACTTACACACCTAGACGGAGGGAGTACATGAGATGTATAATGTGAAAATTATATCATTGGAAACTCCTTTCACATACGAAATTGACCATATGCTTTGTGTAAGTTGCATGTCATATATTATTACTCTAACATTTGGTCAAAGTTAGCCTCGAAAAACGCATTAGACCCTGTATACTTTGTGTAAGTTGCATATCATATATTATTACTCTAACATTTGGTCAAAGTAGTATAGTGGAAGTGGATCCTCTGACATAGGTATCCCTGCCTTACCCTCCCTTTCGGTCACTTACTGGCGGACCTCATGCTTGCTAGGCCCCGCATGTCAGTTACTCAATGGGTTCGACCACGTCATGGGATCCTCATCCGTAGTATACTCCCTCTGTTTTTATTTACTCCGCATAAAACGGAGGGAGTAGTGGTATAATAAATGACGAGGGCGGGGGAGGGGGAGGGGCGTCGGTTTGCTCTCAACTACGGTCCCACAGGCGAGCGAAAACGCAAGACGAAGCGCGTTCCATTCGGTGAGCGACATGGAGGGTCCAGCGTGCCAGGCTGCAACGCGAACGCGACAAGAGCGATGTACAGTCAAAACCGATTGACCGGTCGTCACCGGAACCACTATTCACACCAGAACCTTCGCTGCTCGGCCTATGCCAACCATTGCCCTAAAACCACACCAAATCTACAGCCCATTCCCCCACCTTTCGATCCCCTAGCCCGCATCAAGCATCCCCTAGTTCGCCGAAAAGCCATGGTGCGCCGCAAGATCACTTACTACAAGATGCTGACGCCGGAGCGCCGCGCAGAAATCGCGGCGGCGGTCGGCTCCACAGACCTCCGTTCCCAAGCTCGCTTTGCGGCGGGCCAATCCCCGAGTTCTCTGGAGCCAAGCTACGAGGAGGAGGAAGCTGATCCAATGTTCGCTGCAGAGGTCGTGGTGCAGAAGGCCCTCGATGGGTATGAGACGATGGACGTCGACTTCGTGCCGGTGTCCGAGTCCCCCATGGTGCAGGCGGACCAACGGTTCAACATGGCGATACTAAAGGAGGACCAGGAGGCAGAGGCTCAACTCGACGCGGAGCGTGCGCATGCCGCTGCCATCGAGGCTCTCCTGCAGGCGAAACCAAATGTCGTGGATGTGAACCAGGTGGCGGAGGCTCAACTTGAGGCGGAGCGCGCGGATGCCGCTGCCATCGAGGCCCTCCTGCAGGCGGAACCAGACGTCCTGGACATGAACCGGGCGGCAGAGGCTCGACTCGACGCAGAGGGCGCGGATGCCGCTCTCATCGACGCCCTCCTGCGGGCGGAACCGGAAGTCCTGGACTTGAACCGGGCGGCAGAGGCTCGACTTGATGCGGAGCGCGCGGATGCCGCTCTCATCGACGCCCTCCTGCAGGCGGAACCGGAAGTCCTGGACTTGAACTGGGCGGCAGAGGCTCGACTCGACGAGGAGCGCGCGGATGCCGCTCTCATCGACGCCCTCCTGTAGGCGGAACCAGAAGTCCAGGACTTGAACCGGGCGGCGGAGGCTCGACTCGGTGCGGAGCGCGTGGATGCCGCTGCCATCGAGGCCCTCCTGCAGGCGGAACCGGACGTCCTCGACTTGAACCGGGCTGTGCTCTCGTCCATGCAGAGCGCCCGCACGCTCTGCTTGAACGAGTAGCTGGAGGCCGAGGACAACCACGGTGCGGAGACACACGTCGACAGCGACAAT
The DNA here is from genome assembly GCF_002162155.2 of Triticum dicoccoides. Classification (NCBI taxonomy): domain Eukaryota; kingdom Viridiplantae; phylum Streptophyta; class Magnoliopsida; order Poales; family Poaceae; genus Triticum; species Triticum dicoccoides. The sequence goes on along the minus strand of NC_041383.1, from coordinate 293,169,749 downwards.
TAGTTCACACCAGCAGCAAAAGACGACGAGGCCGTCTCTTTCCGCGAGCAGTGATAGTTTTGCTTTATGTTGTTGTTTTTATTATTATGGATCTTTTGCTGTGTAAAAACATACTATTTGTTATGCAAGTCGCCTGAGTCTACCATTTCAGGCGGTTGGATGAATATCCTACATCTCCTAACCCTTCTTTCCTTCTTCCTCACCTCTTCTTCTTCCCCAACAGACCATCGCACGGGCCGTACGGATACTCCGGTTGGATAAACATACTCTATGAATGAAAATTATGTGTCAGCGATAGGATGGCTGAGTTTGGTTTGTTCACATGCGACAGCACGTGTCAGTGAGGGTGCGTTCCCTTGGTTGGGTTTGCAGCGTGCAGGAGCAAAGTGTGTGGGTGCGGTGCGATCGCGGCGTGCAGGAGCGACTGTGTGAGGGAGCGGTGCGACCGCGACAGCCATGCGCAAGTGTACCTCCTTCTCATTTTGAAAACTTTAGGCAAGCTTGGCAAAACAGTGTGGCGAAGTTTGGCAATGCAAGGCCTAGACCCAAACAGGATAAGTACGTACGTACTAGGAGTACTAGTGTTAAAAAAGAAAGGCAGGGTTTTCCTTCAATACAAATCCTCGTTTCACGTGTCAATTAAGGCGTATTTTTTTCTCGAAAGACCAAAGAGCTAACCATCTCACTCCTCATCGCTTGATTAATGCAGCACCATGCAAATGAACCTTCTCACTTCCGCATGCATGCAGGGGATATTAATGTCCTTGGTTGCTAACCCCATCAATTTTGCCTTGATTAGTGTTAGTGGCCCTTTTCAAATTGTAATTTTGATATATTGGCCTTGTGTACAAAAAAATGGAGGTAGTAACTATATTTGAATTCCTTGCCCATTGCGGTGACGTCGACGACTTTTTTTTGTGGTTTGGCGAAGTGCGTTCGATGGAGAACACCATTGAGGGAGACCATGGTAAGTCGTTCGCAAGTGCCGCCTGCAAGCCGAGACAACCGCCTTATTTGCATCCAGGAAGTCCTTTACTAGTACTACTACTAGGAGTACTAGTGCGGTGAGATGGTTTCTCGAAGAAGACGATGGAGAAGCGGAGTCAGCGAAGAGTGAAATGATAGTTGCTTCGTCCGTGCTTTGTGATTTGACGCCTCACTGCTTTGTGATTTGTGATAGAAGGGACATGAGAGTAGACTCTATGCTCTATACTGTACTACTCCTACATGCGTCCAAGCAAGGGATAAAGAGGAGAGACGTTGCATTTCTCTATTCATTCAATCAATCAATCAATGAGGGAGCTTCGGTTCCATCTTTTTGGCTTTGGCAACGCCCGTCCACAATGGTTCCCACGATGCCAAAAGCTATTTTCACATTTGGCTACACATTGTGGATGCCCTTAACCGTACCACTTGGTTTTGCTCCTCTGTGCTATCTATACAAATCTCAATTATATTGATCAAAAAAATTATAGAATCAAAGATTAGTAAAAAGGAGGTGATTTTGCCGCGCAGATGGCGGGGGAGGTTTCTTATTTTCGGAGGACGTTCTCCTGGCGGTTTGCTAACATGCAGTCCCACGTGTCAGTGCTTTACCAAGCTGATCCGCGTCCCACATGCGGCAGAACAACGGCAGAAGCAACACGTGGTTAAGTTGAAGAAGATGAGGGAGAAGCGGATTCAGTAACGAGTGAAATGATGGTTGCTTCGTCCCTCCAACTTCTTTTTTTAGCATTATTACTTCGTCCCTCCAACTTAACTGCGGGAAAGGTGCAGCTTTGTGATTTGATGCCTCGTTGCTCATTACTACGCCGGCGCCATGACTGGGGTGCTTCACCCCGGCTGCTCTGCATTGTATTCTGGTATGGCATGTGGACCCGGTAGCTTGATGTCCCACATATCGGCGAAAGGGACTAGAAGATTTATGAAAGCAAGCGCTCCACTCTTACGACGGAGGAGTAGACGACACGACGGCCCTGTGAACTATCACTTGTACTGTATAGTACTATAGTTTTGCTGTTTCGCACGATCCATCGATACAAACCCGATTAAACAGGAAAGGGCGGGATTTTTCCCGCGCAGTAGATGATACTGGCCATACATTTCAAAGGCAATTTTAATGTATGCAAACTGAATAATTATAAGTAACAATATGATATCTAGTAAAACTAAAAACACATATGATTTATTGTGTTAGAGTGTAGTAGTAGTGCTGTATTGCATAGTTGTTAGATGTAACATGCGAGAACGTGTAGAGATGTAGTTTTGGAGGGCCTACAGAGAGAAAAGCGTAATACGGTCACCGAACTTCAGAATAAGCTGATTACGGTCACTATATACGTTTTGCGGTGATTATTCGGTCACTTGCTCATAGTTCAGCATTGGATTGCACTCTATTGACCGGCCAAATAGTCTGCGTGGCGCCCTGTTGACTAGTTAAATTGACCATGTTCCTTGTGGGTCCCACCTGTCAGTTCGCATAGGGAAAGGGTGAGATAAACACAAATTTACGCAGGCGCGACAAGGCTCCAACCCGTGCACGGGAATCTCCTAGTTGTGTATGTGTGTGTCAGGGCCTGATGTGTGCGCATGCATGTGTAGGTTGAGCACTTGATCATGAGAGTGTGTGTTGGTCATGTGGTGTACTGGTGTGTGCATGCATGCGAGCGTGTGTGCGTGTGAGTGTTGCGTGCGTGCGTGGCTGCATGTGTACGTGTGAGTGTTGCGTGCGTGCGTGGGTGCATGCGTTTGTGTGAGTGTTGCGTGGATGGAGTTCGTGTGCATGCGTGCGTGTGTGTATAATCACCACACCAGCTCCTGTGTGTTAAAACAAACGGCTCAACATACCAATACAAGGCCACCTTGTCCGCTGTGCCCGCGGTCATGACTTTGCACCACCGTCAAAATATTATTTTGTCGTTTGTTTTCATTCTTACTAGCAAGATGCCCGTGCGTTGCACGTAACATCAAGATGCATTTGTATGACTTGTTTATCTTGCGAGAGAAAAGGATGAACGAGGGAAGGCCTTATTTGCAAATGTGGAGAGGTGTGTGGGTACCTTTTTGCAAAACTGCCATAGTTTCTTTCCTATCCGTCAGATATAAATCGGACGGCCTATATTGCAGGATGGCAGGCACACCATCATCACCAACTCTGTTTTTTATAAGAGTGTTTTTTATGTATTTTATAATAGTGTAGATGTAGAGTAGATACAAGTCAAAGGTGGGCATGATGTTAGTGAGATAATGTGATGCAACACTATAGGTGCCACGTGGAGCGTTCAAGTGGTCAACTAGTCATGTCATGAGCAAATACAAAGTTGTATGGTGAGCCCGTGACTGTATAATAACCACTAAACGTAAACGGTGACCGTAATGAGTGGATTATGAAGTCCAATGTATGTATCGTGCTTTCACTTCAAATACAATGATCGTCATTGCATATATCGCAAGAGAAAGATGAAACACGCGTGAATTTTCTGGGGGCTTACTTTTAGAGGACCTGGAGATAGTTTTCTGTGCATACGTGAAAGGGGCGTATAGGGGGGGTATGCGATGGAGAGAGAGATGCTCTTCATTTCTCTTTATTATGACTAACTTTGTATATAGTATAAACATATACAAATTCAAAGTGCGGAATAAATATCATTGTGGGCACAATGCAGTGCAAATTAGAGTTCGTACTCCTCCATATAACTTTGTAATGTTGTATATATGTAGAAACTCTAAAATAATTTTTTGGCCACACTTTATTCAAAAGGAATGTTGTATGCGAAATAAACGTGAAGAGAGGGCTTTTTAGATCAATGGGGTACGTGATGTAACATGTGTGAATGTGTAGTTGATGCATTTGGCGGGGCCTAGAGAGGTATGTGTGTGTATTACGTATTCGAGAGAGGCATG
>NC_041383.1:293118380-293165600 GCF_002162155.2 Triticum dicoccoides | reverse complement strand
GGGGAGAGATAGCACGACAAATGAGGGTGGTCTAGAGAGAGAGACGAATATGACGTCACGACAAGAGATTCCATTCCCTTGAGTGTATATATGCAAGGGGGGAGGGAATAGAGGCACCAGGAGAAATTTTCTGTGTGTGTGGTGTTTGTGTTGGTATGTGTGGGTGTGAGAAGATAATGAGATGTGGGGGCAGAGGGTGTGTCACCGCGTGAGGTCCAGTGGGTCGAGGTGAGGCCCTTTGTTCGGTTCCGTCCTGCGCCACACTGGTCGGCCCATGACACATTTTGGAAGACCCATGGATGACTAGTCGTATGAAGGACTCTGTGTCCACTGACAAAGTCGGATATGATTTGTAACCCTAGGTTCTCGGACTAAGGTAACCCCTTTATCTCTGATATTACTATTCATCCAACCTAACTTTAAGGGGCATCCTACAGAATGCTCTGCGAGAATCATACTTGTCGATTAGGAAGAGAGGTGTGGGATAATGCGTGAGAGACGGGCGTAAAGATAATGTGCGTACATGAGACATGTAGGTAGGTCCATGTATATAGAAAGGGTCCATGAGGATTGTGCGTGTGTATGTTTGCGAGAGGAAGAGTGCTTGTGATAAAGGTTAGTGAAAACAGTTGTAAATGGTTACGAGAGAGAGGGAGGGTTATATCTAGAGAATGTGTGCGATAAAGACACCTCGGGAGAAAGTGTGTGAGCATGTGTGAGAGACCACCGATGGAGAGTGAAACTACACGTAAAAGACTGCTCTACACATTGATTAAAGATATAAATTGTATCCAAATATTAGGATGGGATCATGATATTTGCAATTCGCGTAAGGAGCGGTCATTGATCCATCAGACATCTAGATTCTATCGAATTTGAGCATGTCTATGTTATTACCCGACACAATTGATCCACATAGTTAGTATTTTGAACTCCAGACAATGCATCGCTTTAGCAATCGAATATAAAGGTGAGTATAGTTCATGTTGTGTGTGTAAAGCACATTATACATACGAAAGTTACACAATGGACATTTATAAATAGCTACCTATGAACTAGTATACATTTTAATTCAACCTAAGGTGGTTTAAAAAAATCGAATTCAACATGAAGTCCATTAAATTATTTGAATTTGATATCATGGCATTTGTAAACCATACCTAAACTATGGGGGTACCAATCTTTGCTCTAATTTTGTACATAATAGCATATGTATTCATGTACAAAATAGATTCAAATTTAGCTCCTCCATTCCAAAATAATCGGTGTTATAGGATTTTCAAGTGTCAAAATTTCAAAAGGAAGCGGATAATTTAATGAGGTTTTCAAACATACAAGGTCAAATATAACGTTGTCTCTTTAGGTCAATCCTCATAGTTCAAGAGTACTCTAAACGTGAATGCTTGTGTTTCAAAATTTCGAACGAAGCGCCAAAAGAGCCTCTACTCGCCCGAAACCGCGTGAGACCATTGTTTGGTAGTACAAGGAAATTACTTTTCTAATAACTCCGACCTGCGAAACCTACCGGCCGGACGTCCAAGGGTCTAAACCGGGGTAGGTTTGTAGCTTCATCTAGACACCACACAACCGCCTCCGAAAAACATTCATACACAATGGCCGCCTAAGCACACATGCGCGCGGTCGAAATCGCTCCCGCCCACTATTTGGGACACCTGGGATTACCATCCTACCCCCGACCCGCAGTAGGTCCGAAATTTAAGACGGTGGCAAAGTTTGTTCTTTCCCCAAATTTCAAACAAGTGTGTCCCATCTTCTGTTCAAAAAAGCCAAAAACAAGCGCGTCCCAGACCGAAACATGGTCCCCCCCCCACCCGTCCGATTCCCCATTTTTACTCCATGGGCGCCAAAACTACCTCTCCACCATCCGCGAAACCCCAGCGTCCTCCGTCCGCCACCCCATCCCACCCATCAACCGCCGCCCTCCTCCATCACACCGGAGCCGATACCCCGACGTCATCGTCCACCGCAACCTCAACCGCAATACCCTCCACGGCTAGTAGTTGAAGCCGAGGCCGAGCCGTCCGTACCCAAGCCAGTTCAACCACGCCGTCCTACGCCTCACCGCTGCTGCTCCAACTTCGCCACCCTTCACCGCACCGGAGTTGTTCATGCTACGCCGTCCTTCGCCGCCTCGGATCTGCTTCCCCTCCGCCGACATACAACCACGACAACACAGTCAACAATTTGGCCATGGGTTCGTCCAAGCCTGCACCCTCCAGAACATCGGTTTTGCCTAGTAAAAACAAGAAGATCGGCGCGACATGTGGAGGTGACCACACCGGCAACCGAATGTCAGGACCCCGACTCAATGCCACATCGATCTAGCATGTAACACCTCATATCACTTTGCGGCCTCACGCACGGTATCCCCACGAGTGTCGCCTTACCTCTGCCCGGGACCGTTTGCGTCTTTTGGCACACGTATATGATGGTGTCGCTAGCATCCATATGATAAAGAGCCCGGGCTGACATGGCTAGTCGTAAACCCAAAGTGGCACTAACTTACAGGGACAGGCATCCATGACCCAGCATCGAACGTGTCGGTCATCAGCGAGTGAATCCAGGCTGTAGCACTGGGCTAACAGGACTCCGGTGAACCGGGCTGTAGCGGGCTAACAGGACTCCGGTATTCATCGCGTGACATTTCCCCGAAGGGATAGACACAGGATCGAAGAAGGACACATGCCGGCCAGCCTAAGTGTTCCGGAGCAGTAGCAAGCTACCAGGGCTCAGTGGAAGCACTAGGAGACATTTCCCGGTAAGAGAGGCTACTAAGAATAAACAACTAGATAATCAGATCCCACACATAGCAATACACATTACACATACGCATAACATGCAAGTATGTGCTGTACAACATGGCATCACAGCATAACTTAACAATCATATAGATAAAGGCTCAGAAGAGCCATCATAGCATTTATTACAAACAGGGGTCACATGACCCAACATTCAGAGCAATCAAGCAACAAACGGAAGCATTACATGTCTGAGTACAGACATCTATAAGTGAAAAAGGCTGAAAGCCTGACTATCTACAACGTCCGATCAAGATCGTAGCTGAGGTACAAGCTACTAGTCGAAGTCCATGAGAACACTATTAAGACCGAAGTCTCCGCTGCAAAAACATAAATAAAGCAACATGAGTGCAAAGGTACTCAGCAAGACTTACATCAGATCCTATCATACATGCATTTGTATCAAGAGGGTAATGTGGGGTTTAGTTGCAGCAAGCCAGCTTTGACTCTGTGGCTATCCTGTTCTACGACTACCAGAAACTCTTGAGGTGATATGACGCACACGAGTCCACTAATCACCACACAATACACTACTATGGTTCATTCCCGTCTCCCTACGAGAAGGCCATCCATAGCACTCACACTTGTCTTGAGCATTTTAGAGTATCCACTTCAAGTTGTCTATGTACCATGTAAGCATCCAAGAAGCCCATAACCGCGGACCCGGCTATTCGAATAGATCATGTTAACCCTGCAGGGGTGTACTTCTTCACACACGCTCTCGCCACTTACCGCCATGTACACGTCATGTATCTCGGCAACCTTCAAGCGGAAGCCTGGCGAGGGTGTCGGCCACGACCTGACTAACCACACAAGACTCTAGTCCAGGTTTATCCCCTATTCGGGTTCCATCCGCAAGGAGATCCGGCCGGGGTGTCGCTCACGGCCCCAAACGATGTGAGCAGGGTTCCCGAGCCCACCATCCGGGTGCCACTCGGTACACCGTGCCACGTGTGCCTAGTCTGTCCCAAGCCCACCCTGCCGGGTGCCACTTGGTAGAAAAATAGCACTACCTACAAACACCAGAAACTAGTTGTGACTCCTGGACAGAGACCAAGTTGGTTAATAAGTCGAGAGGGGTCGAGTTACCGGAACCCAATGTGTGGTAGTATCGAGTCATTGGACAACATACACAGAACTCAGCGCTTAAGGACGGTTCCAGTGAGACAACCCACCATGTACTCCTACATGGCCTCTCACCGCTACCTTTACCAAATCGTGTTCACACACTTCACTCTCAGCATCAGAACATATCATAACACTCCAATTCATTCCCAATGAACCAGACCTGACACAACTCTAAGCAATAGCAGGCATAGCATGGAATGGACACAACAATGGCTTCAATCAACTCCTACACATGCTAGTGGGTTTCAACTATTTACTGTGGCAATGACAGGGCATGCAGAGGAATGGGTTCAACTACCGCAGCACAAAGTAGCAGATGAATCATTGTTGTTCTAATGCAATAACTGAGAGCAGGAGCGAGAGAGTAGGGTTTTATCGAAATGAACAAGGGGGTTTGCTTTCCTGGTAGATCAACAAGGAAGGCACTGCTTCATAGACAGGCACTCTGGAACAGACTCCGGAGCAGGACCTATCGAGAAGGAACGGTGCCAACAATCAAAACACAAGCATATGCAACACAATGATGCATGAACATGGCATGAAGATGTGATGCTGATTGTGCTAATGCAACTAGTACTCATTTGGTTTGAAGTCCATTTGAACCATAAGCTCAAATGCATCTCCAAAGTAAGCTCTTATATATGCCATAATGTGTTTTCCCATATTCAGCATGTATAAATTGGTTTGTCATGCATGAAACTAGTACAGATGGAAAGATTGCATTTTTCTGATAATTTTTCATATATAAATTATTTAAATCTGAGCTACGGTTGAATTGATATGAATTTTTGAAGTTTAAATCAATTTTTGGAATTTCCTGAATTATTTTAATTCCAGAAAATATATATTGCGTCAGCATTGAGTAAGCATGACGTCAGCAGTCAACTGCGGCTGACTGGGGTCAAACGTGACGTGTGGGGTCCACACGTCAGTGACAGGGGGTTAAACAGGGTTAGATTAACTTAATTAACAGATTAGGGGGGGTCGGGCCCACTGGTCAGTGTTAGTGGCTAATTAGGTTTAGTTATTTTTTTAACTAAAATTAGCAGGGCCTGGCCCCACTAGTCAGCGACCCTGGGGGGTCAAATCCCAGGTCAAACAAGTCAAACCCGTCGGCGGTTAGTCGCCGGCGAGGCCTGAACGCGACGGAGGGCTGCGGAATCGTCGCTCCGGCGACCAATCGCGCGGCGGAGAGCACCTACGCGAAGCCCGGGCTCGCGCGCATCTAGTGGCGCCCTCTGTTTCACCGGAGATGGTCTATATCGTCGGCGGTGACCACTTGGGCGGCAACCGGAGTTCGGGATAGCGCGGGCGTGGGGCTGCAGCTTGCGTTCGAGTGAACGGAGGGCACATGCGGTAGCTACGAGGCAGCAGGAGCACGTCGAGCTACTACACGAGGCGGAGGTGCTCGGGGGCACGGAGCTCGACGGCCATGGCGGACGGCGGCTTCGGGTGCTCGATTCGCCGGACGCAGGACGTCCCCGAGCACACCGGCCTGCTCTGCGAGTCCGCCGTGAGCCCCTCTTCCTTTCCCCTCACCTCTCTCTCTCGTGCGTGCGCGCGCGCGCGCCGGGCACGCTCCCCTCCCTCTGTCGAGGATGAAGACGACAGAGGAGGAGGCGGGCTGGGCCGGCCTGCTGCTGCTGGGCCAGAGGCGCCAGGCAGAAGCCCGGGTAAGGTTTTTCCTGTTTTATTTCTTTTTCTAAATTTTCTGACATTTGTTTTGATTTAGTAATAATACTAAATCAATTTATTACCTTATGCCAATTTTTGCAGGAGCTAACTATATTATTCCCGAGCTCCTTTATAAATGGCATAATTTTTGGACATATATTAATATATATAACTAATATTTTTCCAATGCAAATATTTATGCATTAATTCCAAATGCCCAAAATAAATACCTATGAGCTCTTAAAAATATTGGTTTGATTTTTATCTCTGTCCAATATTTTCAGAGAGCAACATGAGCATTTCTTGGACCCTTTTGGAGAAATTTTTATTTGGGTCATTTTCAAAAATGATTCTGAGGGTTCCACCAATCCTCATTTCAAATTTAAATGAAAATTTAAATATGATGCACAAATGACTAGCTAGTCTAGGTCATACCAGACTAGGGATGTGACAACTCGCCCCCACTTGAAAAAATCTCGTCCCGAGATTCAGGGGTCGACGGAAAGAAAGCGGGGTACTCCAGTCGAAGACGATCTTCTCGCTCCCAAGTAGCTTCTCTCTCAGAATGATGAGACCACTGAACTTTGAGAAACTTGATGTTCTGACGTCGGGTAACACGCTCGGCTTGATCAAGAATATGAACCGGGTACTCTCGGTATGTGAGGTTATCTTGGAGACCAAGCGTTTCGTGGTCCACTCCGCGGATGGGATCCGAGAAGCAACGCCTGAGTTGAGAGACGTGGAAGACATCATGAACTCGAGAAAGATGTGGGGGTAGTTCCAATTGGTAGGCAACCTCTCCTCATTTAGCGAGAATATGAAAAGGACCAATGTAACGAGGAGCCAACTTGCCCTTGATACCGAAACGATGGGTACCCTTCAAAGGAGTAACCCGAAGGTAAGCTTGGTCGCCAATCTCATAAGTCATATCCTTATGATGACAATCGTACTGGCTTTTTTGACGAGACTGAGCTGTTTTCAAATTCTCACGAATGATGCGAACTTGCTCTTCTGCCTCCTGGATCATGTCCGGTCCAAAGAATTGTCTTTCACCGGTTTCTGACCAGTTCAAAGGTGTTCGACATCTCCGTCCATAGAGAACCTCAAAAGGAGCTTTCTTGAGGCCGGATTGATAGCTATTGTTATAAGCAAACTCGGCAAAAGGAAGACATTTCTCCCAATCCATACCGAATGAGATAACGCAAGCTCTAAGCATGTCTTCGGGAATTTGGTTGACCCGTTCCACCTGACCACTCGACTGAGGGTGGAAAGCGGTACTGAAGGAAAGATGGGTTCCCATGGCAGTTTGGAAACTCTCCCAGAAATGAGAAGTGAAAAGACTGCCACGGTCTGAATTGATCTCTAGTGGAACACCATGGAGTGATACTATTCGAGAAATGTATAAGTCAGCAAGCTAACTAGCAGTGATATTTTCTCGAACATGAAGGAAGTGAGCCACTTTGGAAAGACGATCAACGACTACGAAGATAGCGTTATTCCCTTTCTTGGTCCTGGGAAAGCCGGTGATGAAGTCCATACCAACTTTATCCCATTTCCACTCAGGAATAGCTAAAGGCTGAAGGGTGCCAGCAGGCCTTTGATGCTCTGCCTTAACGCGACGACAAACGTCACATTTAGCAATGAACTCAGCGATTTCTCTCTTCATCCTAGTCCACCAGAACCTCTGGCGTAGGTCCTGATACATCTTAGTACTACCGGGATGAATCGTGAGAGGAGATTCATGCGCCTCCTTAAGAATCAGCTGCCGAAGATGTTGCTTCTTGGGAACCACCAAGCGATTCTCAAAGAAAACAACACCACGATCATCCATAGAGAAACATCCACCAACTCCCTTCTTAATGTTTCTCTTGATCCGGGTAATCCCCGTATCATGCTTCTGGGCTTCTATGATAAGATCCACAAGGGTAGGTTTCGCCACCAAGGTAGAAAGGAATCCATGAGGAGCCATGTGAAGGTTAAGCTTACAGAATTCCTCATGGAGAAGTGGTTGGCCTTGCTGCAACATGAGATTGTTGCAATAGGATTTACGGCTTAGAGCATCAGCCATGACATTGGCTTTGCCTGGGGTGTAGGTAATCCCTAGACCATAATCTGTGATTAACTCCAACCAACATCTTTGCCTAAGGTTCAGGTCCGGTTGGGTGAAGATATACTTGAGACTCTGGTGATCGGTGTAGATCTCGCAACGTTTACCAAGGAGGTAATGTCGCCAGGTCTTGAGTGCATAGACTACAGCTGCAAGCTCTAGATCATGTGTAGGATAATTCTCCTCATGTGGATGCAACTGTCGAGATGCATAGGCAATCACATGATGATCCTGCATAAGAATGCAACCTAGTCCCTGTCGTGAGGCGTCGCAGTAGATAATAAAGTCTTTAGTGAAATCCGGTGGCACAAGTATGGGAGCAGAAGTCAGGCGTCTTTTCAGTTCCTGAAAACTGTACTCACACTATGGGGACCACTCGAACTTTTTATCTTTCTTGAGAAGTTCCGTGAGGGGTTTGGCTACTTTGGAGAAATTTTCAACAAAGCGGCGACAATAGCTTGCTAGACCAAGGAAACTCCTAACTTGTTTAACGGTCTCAGGTGGAGTCCAATCGAGAACAGCCTAAACTCTCTCGGGATTGACAGCAATGCCCTTACCAGAGATTACGTGGCCTAGGTAGGTCACTTCTGGCAACCAAAATTCACACTTGGAGAACTTGGCATAAAGGCGGTGCTCTCTGAGTTTTTCTAACACAAGTCTAAGATGTTCGGCATGCTCTTCCTCGTTCTTCGAGTAAATAAGAATATCATCAAGGTAAACCACGACGAACTTATCTAAGTACTCCATGAAGATCGAGTTCATCAAGCGGGAGAATGTGGCTGGGGCGTTGGTTAGGCCGAAGGACATGACGGTGTACTCGTACTGGCCATAACAAGTGACAAAAGCTGTCTTGGGAATGTCCCCGTTTCTGATCTTAATTTGGTGGTATCCTAACCTCAAATCCATCTTGGAGAAGACTGAGGATCCAGCGAGCTGATCATACAGATCGTTGATCCTGGGGAGCGGATACTTGTTCTTTATCGTGACCAAGTTAACGGGACGATAATCTACAACCATCCGGTCCATACCATCCTTCTTCTTGACGAAGAGGACGGGGCAAGCCCAAGGAGAAGAACTAGGACGGATGAAACCCTTTTGCAAGGACTCATAGAGTTGTTTCTTAAGCTCGGCTAGTTCTAAGGGTGCCATCTTGTAAGGTCTCCTAGAGATTGGAGCTGTTCCTGGAATAAGATCTATGACGAACTCTACATCTCTGTCAGGTGGAACACCTGGCAGTTCCTCTAGAAAGACATCCGGAAAGTCACGAACTACCGGGATATCTTCAAGGTCTGGAAGAGGGCTGGCATTAAGAGAATAGAGGTGACGCTTTGCAACTCCAGTGGAGACAGTGACTATCTTGCCAGATGGGTGTGTAAGCTGAACAGATCTGGTGTAACAATCAATCTTGGCATGATGAGCTGTCATCCAGTCCATACCCAAGATGATGTTAATATCTGAGGACTTGAGGGCTGCAAGTGATGCAAGGAATACAAGTCTGTCAACAAGGATTTCGTTACCATGGCTTACACTAGAGGTTTGCCATTTGGATCCAGGAGTTTGGACGACTAGCGGAGTTGGCATATCACAAAATGACATGTTGTGCAAGTTAGCATAGCTTTCAGAAATGAAGGAGTGAGATGCTCCAGTATCGAATAGAACTGATGCTGGGTGACAATTGACAAGGAGTGTACCAAGAACGACATCCGGATCATCATGAGCGTCTTTGGCTGAGACGTGATGCACACGTCCACGTTCAGTGGGGGCTGACTTAACACTGATCATCTTGCGTGATGGCTTAACACAGCCAACAGTCTTCTCGGGCTGGGGTGGAGCATAACTAGTCTGAGAGCAGTCACGTGCATAGTGCCCTGGCTTCCCGCATGTGAAGCAAGTCCCTGAGGTTGGACGTGGACCCGCACTGACAAGGGGTCTACCAGTAGGCCTGGGTGGAACATACGACTGAGCTGGGGGAGGCACCACATGGAATGGCCTCGGTGTATATCCGGAAGGAAGAGCGGAATTCGGAGCCCAAATCCGGCGCTTTTGAGAACTAGAACCGGAAGAAGATCCCAAATCACGGGTGTGCTTACGAGACTCCTCGTAAGTGAGTTGAGCTGTCTCTGCATTGATGGCCTTGTTCACAAGGGCTTGGAATGTATCACAATGATGTAGGTGGAGATCACGACGCAACTTGGGGTTGAGACCCTTCCGGAACCTAGCTTGCTTCTTGGCGTCCGTGGACACTTCTTCTGTGGCATAACGGGCGAGGTTCTCAAACTCTCTACTATAAGCATCAACAGCCATCTTACTCTGGGTGAGACTACAGAACTCTTCTCTCTTGCGATCAATGAGGGCTTCAGGAATGTGATGCTCGCGAAAAGCCTCAATAAAATCCCTCCAAGTAGGAATCTGGCCAGCTGGAAGCATAGCCTCATAGTTCTGCCACCAAAGACTAGCAGGACCTTCCAGGTGATATGTGGCATAGGTGACCTTGTCACTTTCAGCTACGCTCGTGGAACGCAGCTTATGAGTGATGCTACGGAGCCAGTCATCTGCATCGAGTGTCTCGATGGAATGATGAAAGGTAGGTGGGTGCAAGCGAATGAAGTCATGAATGGTCGCAGACTTGTTGGACTGATGTGCGGTGTTCTCCTCGATACGTGCCAACAATCGGTTAGACTCACACTTGTTCCTCTCCATTTCTAACATGAACTCTGTCAACGAAGGTTGATCGGGAGGATCCTGACCCCTACCATCTCCGTGGTTCTGGCTACGAGCAACTGAGCTTCACTTAGCTGATGACATCCTGAGAAACGAAACCAGGGACGGAGTCAGCATCAACTATAGACTGTAGAATGTAGGACAAAGAAATTAGTATCTCTCGAATTCCTAGGGAAATTCCAGCAGCATAACGGCAGTAAAATGCTCAGAATGAGACATCCTACTAAAAATGGGGTGGTAACATACTCATCATCATCACTCAAGGTTCTGAGATCATACTAAACAGACTACACCGGAAATACTCGAAAACTGGGGTATGACTCTGATCAACCAATCCTATGGGACTACGGAGTAGTAACACATGATCCTGATAGACGGAAGAGAAAGCCTAGTTCCTTAACCCCGTAGGAAAGATAGGATGACTCAGATCAGAAGGCCATGAGGTAAAGGAGTAAAAAGAGCCTTACGTTCCTTCCCACAATCAATTCCCTTATATAGCTAAAGAATTTCTAGACTCAACTTCGACCAGTTTGGCTTGGTAATCCTACAGGCAGTCAGGCTCTGATACCAGCTCTGTCAGGACCCCGACTCAATGCCACATCGATCTAGCATGTAACACCTCATATCACTTTGCGGCCTCACGCACGGTATCCCCACGGGTGTCGCCTTACCTCTGCCCGGGACCGTTTGCGTCTTTTGGCACACGTATATGATGGTGTCGCTAGCATCCATATGATAAAGAGCCCGGGCTGACATGGCTAGTCGTAAACCCAAAGTGGCACTAACTTACAGGGACAGGCATCCATGACCCAGCATCGAACGTGTCGGTCTTCAACAAGTGAATCCAGGCTGTAGCACTGGGCTAACAGGACTCCGGTGAACCGGGCTGTAGCGGGCTAACAGGACTCCGGTATTCATCGCGTGACATTTCCCCGAAGGGATAGACACAGGATCGAAGAAGGACACATGCCGGCCAGCCTAAGTGTTCCGGAGCAGTAGCAAGCTACCAGGGCTCAGTGGAAGCACTAGGAGACATTTCCCGGTAAGAGAGGCTACTAAGAATAAACAACTAGATAGTGAGATCCCACACATAGCAATACACATTACACGTACGCATAACATGCAAGTATGTGCTGTACAACATGGCATCACAGCATAACTTAACAATCATATAGATAAAGGCTCAGAAGAGCCATCATAGCATTTATTACAAACAGGGGTCACATGACCCAACATTCAGAGCAATCAAGCAACAAACGGAAGCATTACATGTCTGAGTACAGACATCTATAAATGAAAAAGGCTGAAAGCCTGACTATCTACAACGTCCGATCAAGATCGTAGCTGAGGTACAAGCTACTAGTCGAAGTCCATGAGAACACTATTAAGACCGAAGTCTCCGCTGCAAAAACATAAATAAAGCAACATGAGTACAAAGGTACTCAGCAAGACTTACATCAGATCCTATCATACATGCATTTGTATCAAGAGGGTAATGTGGGGTTTAGTTGCAGCAAGCCAGCTTTGACTCTGTGGCTATCCTGTTCTACGACTACCAGAAACTCTTGAGGTGATATGGCGCACACGAGTCCACTAATCACCACACAATACACTACTATGGTTCATTCCCGTCTCCCTACGAGAAGGCCATCCATAGCACTCACACTTGTCTTGAGCATTTTAGAGTATCCACTTCAAGTTGTCTATGTACCATGTAAGCATCCAAGAAGTCCATAACCGCGGACCCGGCTATTCGAATAGATCATGTTAACCCTACAGGGGTGTACTTCTTCACACACGCTCTCGCCACTTACCGCCATGTACACGTCATGTATCTCGGCAACCTTCAAGCGGAAGCCTGGCGAGGGTGTCGGCCACGACCTGACTAACCACACAAGAGTCTAGTCCAGGTTTATCGCCTATTCGGGTTCCATCCGCAAGGAGATCCGGCCGGGGTGTCGCTCACGGCCCCAAATGATGTGAGCAGGGTTCCCGAGCCCACCATCCGGGTGCCACTCGGTACACCGTGCCACGTGTGCCTAGTCTGTCCCAAGCCCACCCTGCCGGGTGCCACTTGGTAGAAAAATAGCACTACCTACAAACACCAGAAACTAGTTGCGACTCCTGGACAGAGACCAAGTTGGTTAATAAGTCGAGAGGGGTCGAGTTACCGGAACCCAATGTGTGGTAGTATCGAGTCATTGGACAACATACACAGAACTTAGTGCTTAAGTACGGCTCCAGTGAGACAACCCACCATGTACTCCTACATGGCCTCTCACCGCTACCTTTACCAAATCGTGTTCACACACTTCACTCTCAGCATCAGAACATATCGTAACACTCCAATTCATTCCCAATGAACCAGACCTGACACAACTCTAAGCAATAGCAGGCATAGCATGGTAGGGACACAACAATGGCTTCAATCAACTCCTACACATGCTAGTGGGTTTCAACTATTTACTGTGGCAATGACAGGCCATGCAGAGGAATGGGTTCAACTGCCGCAACACAAAGTAGCAGATGAATCGTTGTTGTTCTAATGCAATAACTGAGAGCAGGAGCGAGAGAGTAGGGTTTTATCGAAATGAACAAGGGGGTTTGCTTGCCTGGTAGATCAACAAGGAAGGCACTGCTTCATAGACAGGCACTCTGGAACGGACTCCGGAGCAGGACCTATCGAGAAGGAACGGTGCCAACAATCAAAACACAAGCATATGCAACACAATGATGCATGAACATGGCATGAAGATGTGATGCTGATTGTGCTAATGCAACTAGTACTCATTTGGTTTGAAGTCCATTTGAACCATAAGCTCAAATGCATCTCCAAAGTAAGCTCTTATATATGCCATAATGTGTTTTACCATATTCAGCATGTATAAGTTGGTTTGTCATGCATGAAACTAGTACAGATGGAAAGATTACATTTTTCTGATAATTTTTCATATATAAATTATTTAAATCTGAGCTACGGTTGAATTGATATGAATTTTTGAAGTTTAAATCAATTTCTGGAATTTCCTGAATTATTTTAATTCCAGAAAATATATATTGCGTCAGCATTGAGTAAGCATGACGTCAGCAGTCAACTACGGCTGACTGGGGTCAAACCTGACGTGTGGGGTCCACACGTCAGTGACAGGGGGTTAAACAGAGTTAGATTAACTTAATTAACAGATTAGGGGGGTCGGGCCCACTGGTCAGTGTTAGTGGCTAATTAGGTTTAGTTATTTTTTAACTAAAATTAGCAGGGCCTGGCCCCACTAGTCAGCGACCCTGGGGGGTCAAATCCCAGGTCAAACAAGTCAAACCCGCCGGCGGTTAGTTGCCGGCGAGGCCTGAACGCGACGGAGGGCTGCGGAATCGTCGCTCCGGCGACCAATCGCGCGGCGGAGAGCACCTACGCGAAGCCCGGGCTCGCGCGCATCTAGTGGCGCCCTCTGTTTCACCGGAGATGGTCTATATCGCCGGCGGCGACCACTTGGGCGGCGACCGGAGTTCAGGATAGCGCGGGCGTGGGGCTGCAGCTCGCGTTCGAGCGAACGGAGGGCACAGGCGGTAGCTACGAGGCAGCAGGAGCACGTCGAGCTACTACGCGAGGCGGAGGTGCTCGGGGGCACGGAGCTCACCGGCCATGGCGGACGGCGGCTTCGGGCGCTCGCGGGGCAGCGGCTACAGGGCACACGCGAGAGAGAGAGGTGAGGGGAAAGGAAGAGGGGCTCACGGCGGACTCGCAGAGCAGGCCGGTGTGCTCGGGGACGTCCTGCGTCCGGCGAATCGACGGTGATGGCGGCGAGGTCGATCTCCGGCGTCGGTGGTGAAGAAGACAATGGCGTCGGCGATGGAGCGCGTCCGGAGGTGCGTGGCTTGACGAGGAGGTAGAGGGGGTCGTGGCGGAGCTGGGAAGCGTGTCGGGGAGGCGAGGGGAGGCCGGTGGCCACGGCAACGGCGAGCGGCGGCGGCGATGGCGCTCGGGTGTGCGAGGGAGAGAGCAGGGGGAGAGGAGGAGGGCGAGGGAGAGTGCGAGAGAGGTCGGGGTGGCTGCGTGGCGTCTCCGGGGCATCCAGACGAGGAGGGGAGAGGGCAGGCAGGCAGAGAGGCTGGTGGCGTGGCGCGGTGGCGCGCGCGCGCGCTGGGCACGCTCCCCTCCCTCTGTCGAGGACGAAGACGACAGAGGAGGAGGCGGGCTGGGCCGCCTGCTGGCTGGGCCGGCCTGCTGCTGCTGGGCCAGAGGCGCCAGGCAGAAGCCCACGTAAGGTTTTTCCTGTTTTATTTCTTTTTCTAAATTTTCTGACATTTGTTTTGATTTAGTAATAATACTAAGTCAATTTATTACCTTATGCCAATTTTTGCAGGAGCTAACTATATTATTCCAGAGCTCCTTTATAAATGGCATAATTTTTGGACATATATTAATATATATAACTAATATTTTTCCAATGCAAATATTTATGCATTAATTCCAAATGCCCAAAATAAATACCTATGAGCTCTTAAAAATATTGGTTTGATTTTTATCTCTGTCCAATATTTTCAGAGAGCAACATGAGCATTTCTTGGACCCTTTTGGAGAAATTTTTATTTGGGTCATTTTCAAAAATGATTCTGAGGGTTCCACCAATCCTCATTTCAAATTTAAATGAAAATTTAAATATGATGCACAAATGACTAGCTAGTCTAGGTCATACCAGACTAGGGATGTGACACCGAAGAAGGTACTCCTCTTCCCTTATTCATGCAAAGCTTACGTCTTTGCTTGCACGGTATTCATCCCACAGAAGACACTAGTTGACCGCTTCTTCTTGATACTAGATGTTCCTAGTAACTCGCGATGCACAAGGTTTCTCCTCATATACTATTTCACCTTAGCTAGAGGTTCGTCGCCCCCCTGAATTTCAATTTCTGGCCAGTTGATTCCCAATTAACGGAAGCATTCCCCAGCGTAACAGGCGCTAGTACGACTATTACACCCGGGGAAGCAGCGCCTTGGTGTTTATCTTACGGGCGTCTGCGGCCTAGAGCGACTGGCGCCCGATCTGGAGGTCGGCCGGGATTAAAGGGATGGCTTGGGGGCGCTGCCAAGCACGACGGTGGTGTGAGGTCGATGGGAGGGTGGGGCGGCGGAGGCACGGGTCTGGGCCGGTGGTCGCTGGCGGTTCGAGAAAGATCGTCAACAGTGACTGGCGGGAGGTAGACGAAGGCCATCTGCCGGTTCCTTATAGATCGGACGGTTCATTAAAAAAATCGACTGACCTATTTATTTTCAGTCGACTGTTATCTTAGATATGACCACATGTGGTGGTGTGCTGGAGGAGTACCTGCATTTCCTATGCTCATATATTACAAAATCATAC
This sequence comes from Triticum dicoccoides, assembly GCF_002162155.2. Taxonomy (NCBI): domain Eukaryota; kingdom Viridiplantae; phylum Streptophyta; class Magnoliopsida; order Poales; family Poaceae; genus Triticum; species Triticum dicoccoides. Next base: position 293,149,791 of record NC_041383.1, on the reverse strand, counting down.
GGAGTAGAATCTAATTTTGTTTGCCATGCAATGTTGTAGAGCTATCATATGTCTCCTGTCATTTATTTTTAAGCCACCTGCTATCTGCTACTTTTACAGTGCACTAGTTCTGCACACACTTCACCCATACTCTCACTATTGTGTTTTTATGCAAGGGTATTTCAGACTCTGCCTTGAGAGAAGCAGAAAAGAAAAGAGAGAAGTCGCTCCAGCTTGGTATACGGGTAGGCAAGACACGTTTCAACGCTATAAAGGGTGCAGTGTCAGCAGATGGAGACAGTAAATGTAGCTCTGTAGTTGATGACCTCGCTCGCAATGAACGACCATCCCAGGTGCTTGCTTTAACTTCGCGGCGTCATATGTGGTTGGATGTTGGTGTCTAGCTTGTATTCGAAAGGCCGAAGTCGGTCTTTATTAAGATAAGGAAAGATATTTTTTACATGAACCACCACCCCGTGAGCACCAGAAGACAAATAGCTAGTCATGGCACTGGCCGAGCCAGTGACAAGCCCAGCAAAGACAGGCATCACCTGGAAGCCAACTAAAAAGCCGCGATGGTGGCGAAGCAGCCCGCCTCCCACCAGGCTCTCAGGTCCTAGATGATCATATTCACCACTCCAGCCGGATGTCTAGCATGTATTGCTTCCAATTTGGTTAAATTGAATCTCCTTAGCTTACACATTATACCTTTGAATATGACATGCCTTTCTGTTTTTGGTACATACTAGTACATCTGTGTATTAACCATGTTCTTACATCAAACTAATGTTCTTGTGTATCCCTCATCAATCACTTATGACGAGGCAGGCAGGCAAGGGGACTACTCCTCAGTTAAAGAATGCAGCGTCAGCCTCCCGACATGATTCTCATGAAACAGAAATGCTAGATGAAGATAGTGAATGTAGCTCTGTAGTTGATTACAACATTTCCCCTACACTAGCATTGTAGGTGCTTGCTCTAACTTGGCAGCGTGATATGTGGTTGCATGTTGCATATGGTGTCTAGATTGTAATTCTTCCAATCTGGTTAAACTGCATGTGCTAGTCTGCTTAGCTTATACTCCTGTAAATGTGACATTATACCTGTTAATGTGAGATGCCTTCCTGTATTTAGTACATAGTACATCTGTCTATTAAGCATGTCCTAACATAAAACTATTGTTTTTTTTGTATCCCGCATCAATCAATATGACGAGACACCTTTAGTATATGCAGTGCGATATTAGTTGCATCTTTCATATGATTTATAGCATGAACTACTTCTAATTTGTTGAAATTCCATTTATGATGGGACGCTTTTAACTTGGCGGTCATATTGGTTGCATATTTCATGTGGTGTCTAGCTTGCATTGCTTCTTATTTGCTGGAATGGTTTCTGCTTAGTTTACACAAATAGTTGTGAACATGCCATGCCGTCCTGATTTTCGTACATATTCCATCCTGGTATCATGTGTTTGCCTTACATCAAAGTAGTGATTATCAGTATCATGCATGAATGAGTTCTGAAGAGAGAATTTTATTGCTTTTTCTTGTTGGTTTTACTTGACAATTCAAAATCAATAAAGCGGAAGGAAGTTAGCAAGGCAGCGGATAAAGGTGCTCCTTCCAAACAGAGGGCCTCTACAGTTTCTACTCCTCCACACCCCCAAGATGATTTCCAAGACAACACATGCATAGACACTCAACAAAGCTGTGTTTATGATGAGCACGTCTCCCCTAGTGCAGCATCACTGGTGCTCCCTCTAACTTGGCACTGTTATATGTGGTTGCATGTTATGTGTGATGTCTAGCTTGTATTGCTTCTAATTTTGTTGAATTCCATCTGCTTACTTTACACATTATACTTGAATAAGACACGTGTTCCCATTTCTAGAACATACAATATCTGTCTATCACACCATGTTCTTACATCAAATTACTACTGTTGTGTAACCTGCAACAATCACGACACGCTTGACTTCGGAGTGTGATATAGGTTACATCTCACATTCTTTTCTAGCTTGTACTACTAATTTATTGAAATGGCACTTATGACGAGATAGTTTTAACTTGGTAGAGTGATATTATTTGCATCTTTCATATGGTGTCTAGCTTTCATTGCTTCTAATTTGTTGAAATGCTTTCTCCTTAGTTTACACATCATAAGCTGTGAATATGCAATGCTGTGAATATGAAATGGCGCTAATGACGAGAGACCTCTAACATGGTAGTGTGATGTTGTTTGCATCTTGCATATGATTTATTTCTTGTACTACTTCACATTTGTTTAAACGCCATTTATGCTGAGACACTGTTAACTTGGCAAAGCGATATTTGTAGCATCTTTCATATGGTGTCTACCTTCCATTGCATTGCTTCTAATTTGGTGAAATGTCTTCTTCTTAGTTTACACATCATAGTTCTGGTTATCTCTTCCTTCCTGTTTTTCATACATATTACATCCTCCTATCATGTGGTTGTCTAACATCAAAGTTTTATTCGTCTGGATCACGCATCAATTTGTTCTGAAGAACTAAATTTTATTCGTTTTTCTTGTCGGCTTGACTTAACATGGCACAGAGAAAGAGGAAGAAACAGAGAATGGTAGGGAATGAGAAGCGGATGAATCCTGTAGATTCTGCTAGTACTGATGGTGCAATAGAAGGTGAAAGTCCAGCGGAAAATTCTACAAACATGGCATCCCATGCTACACGAACTGCAAAAAAGCCAAACAAAAACAAATAGCTGCCACCAAACAAGCAGAGATAGCCCTAGTTCTTGCAACACCTACCACAGTACTACCAGCTGCACGACATACTCGTGTGTCAACTGAGCTAGCAGCACGTTCCCAAGCTCCCTTGCCACCTGACACTACTTCTCAAGCACTCTTAACACAAGATGAGTTGGCAATATCAGATGAACCTTGTGAGCTTCAACAACAAGAAGGTAGTTGCTGGAGTCAAGTTACAATTGCATGCTTCTTTATATGTAGTCTCACAGTTTGATGTACACTAACACTTCCTATGTTTTTTGTTGGACTAGCACCTAGGCGTAGGAGGAAACAAACATCAGGGATAATGCTTGATAGGTTAAATAATCTAGAGGAGGAAGAATGGAGATCCGTTTTGAGGTCGGTTTAGAAAGGCCACGTGATGCTACAGAGTCAGCCAAGTTAGTATCAGAGGCAGCGGTTGCCGTTAGGTGTCATGTACGTATCCTCCCAACATGGATTCAGTACAGGAATGACAAAGACGAAACCCAGTTCAACACCTTCCTCGACCATTTATCTGTAAGTATGGTTATGTATGGAAACTAGTAATATCGTCTTGCTGTGTCCCATACTTTCTAGGTTGCTCATAATGAGACTCCCATAATTTTCAACAGATGAGGTTCAAGTTGGATAGCCAAGATGATGCAACCAGGAAGCTGGCACCCATGTTTTCAAGTCTGCTCTGTGACAGTATCGGTATAACTTGAGGAAAACTCACTTTAAAGGCAAGGCTAACAGTGAACTTTCCCAAACATCTCTAGTGGAAAATATATCAGATGAAGATTGGAGGGGCTTTGTTAAACACTGGTCTGATCCGAAGTATCAGGTACATTATATATATGTGATCAGATCACAAGTTGAAGTCCTATTGACGCATGTGCCACACAAATCTATCTTCTTGTAGGTGAACTGTTCAAAGAACAAGGCCAACCGTACGAAAGTGAAATTCTAACAAACAACAGGATCTCGTAGCTATATTGCACACTGCGAGGCTCTTGTAATTAGCTGCTGTTTCACTCTTTTCGTTGTACCATATTATCAGATCTATATTGACTTGTTCGAAATGCAGAGGAAAGCCCGCAAGGACCAAAAAGTACCTGAACCAAATGTTGTGGAAATCTTCCAGGACTGTCACACCAGCAAGATGAAGGGCATGACTACACCAGTCAAAGACGCTGTTGTACGTTCTTAATCCTCATGCCCTTTAACTACTACTTACTCTGACTTGTGCCTTGAACTGCATGGTTTGCAGCCAATGTCTATTACTCTTTTCAATTATATACACAACTGTCTTAGCGTATCATTGCACCTTACAAGGTTTAAAAGGGAGGAGTGATGTTCCTTTGATCTTGACCTGTAATCTAGTTCTGTGCTGGACTTGCCCACACAATGTTACAATTGCCTGTTTGTCTGTTCTCAGTTGTTTTGTGATATGAATGATGTCATACTATGCTTACCGTATTATAAACTTCGTCTCTTTATCCTTAGCCCTCAATACAATGTGAAGAAATAGACAATACATTAGTGATGGTACATGGTCATATGTTTGGAACCTGGTTTATTATGTACTTTGCAATAAAATACAACTAATATTTTACATGGGTTCACCAGAATAAGTTCTGTATATAGACCAAAGCTATTTTGTTTGGTTTTGCTGCCTCCTTAATATCTTCTATTCTGGTACTATTAATGTAAAACCTCAAATTTTCAGCGAGCTATGGAAAAAATGGTGGAACCACCACCTTCTGAAGGTGGCGAGGCAACTATAACCGCAATGTCAGCTCTTGCTGCAGTGGGTCAGTACCTGTCCACTAACAGTGCCAAAAGCATGTTCCTGCCTAATACTGGGTTGGTTGTTAAGGCAATATCGTCCAAACTGCCTCATGATCAAGATATGCAAGCTCAAAGCAATGTTGTATCTACGCTCCAGACACAAGTCCATTCCCTAATAGAGGCCCTTTGTGAAACAAGGAGAGACATTGCTCAATGTCATCAAGATATGCATGGTTTTGAAACCAGACTTTCGGACATTTGCTATGTTGTTCAGGAGCCTAGGGGAAATGAAGGCGAAGGTTATGGTGTTCCATCGTACAATACAACATGAAAACGTAACAGTCAGGTCAAATGAACTGAGCTTCTGAACTTTTGGTGGTGCATTTATCTGCTAGACTGTTAAGTTTTATGCCAACCTTCCTTTTGTTATATAGTTGTAATTTGTTTTGGTGCGATATAAAATTTATTCTTAACATGCAGCCATCGGCTGAAGAAAACAGCAAGGCATTTTTGTATAGTGTAGGGTGTTCCCTATATTTGCACTGGTGGCGATCTTTGATGCCGAGTGGATGTAATTTGTGCAATCGCCTTAATAGCCTAGCGTTAGTTTGGGCCTTATTTATTTCCTAGTCTTCTTTTTCCCTGGTTTGCTAGTGGACGCAACTACCCTTGGGCCATATACGAGCCGTAGGATCCATGGGTCTCCTATGGGCCGTCGATAAATGGGCCTGTAATCGGTGGGCCTCGGGCCGTCGATAAATGGGCCTCGGGCCGTCGGATAAATGGGTCTACATGGGCCGTAATCGGGCGTAATTGGTATCGGCCCAGCACGGTAGTGGGCCGTTAACAGGCCGTAGGACAGCAAAAGCTTAATTCTGTCATAGGCATAATGGGTCGTTAATGGGCCAGAATATAGGACGGGCTGGCCAGAAACGGGCCAATTCTTGCCATGCGCCAAATTTGGCCCATTAGGGTAACAGGCCAGTAATGGGCCGACTCTTGCCATGGGCCTAATTTGGCCCATTTGGGGAACATGCCAGTAACGGGCCGACTCTTGCCATGGGCCGAATTTGGCCCATTAGGGGAACAGGCCAGTAACGGGCCGGTAGTAATCGAGGGCCGAAAAGGAGCCGAAGAACGCATGGGCCGTCAATAGGTCGAAAGCTAACACGGGCTAGAAACGGCCCATGTAAATCACGGGACGTTAACGGGGACAAAGAAAATTACTGTTCATTATAGGCTAGAGTCACCGTGGGCCTGTAAAGGGCCGAAAGATACGAAGGCCTCATATGGGCCGAAAGACGTCCTAAGCCATACATGGGACAAAAGTGAAATGGGCTGGTGTTATATTCGAAGGGCCACATGACGTTGTTGGGCCGATTTCCTTTAGTGCCTAACGGGCCGTAAAATGGGCTATTCACGAAGCGACCATTAATAGGCTTTTCATGGGCCAGCCCGTTAACTTTTGACCAAGTCAAACGGGTCGGCTTTGTAAGCTAAATGGGCCAATGGTGGGCCGTGGCACGTGTCGACATATCATAGGCGCCTATCTGACCCACTGACGAGGTGACACGTGTTTTGTCCGGCCAATAAGAATTTTACACGTGGAAATTTCCCATTGGTCGGGGCTGTTAACAGGTTATCGGATCCAATACCCGACCCGATAGCTTAACGGCGTTCCGTTACGATGGATGCCACGTGTCGGTCACCCTTGACGAAAGCACTTCTGTGACGCGCGATTTATCATCATGGAAGTGGACACTTCCATGATGATAATTTTGGTAATGTCATGGAACACTTCTACAATAGCACATGTATGACTATCTTGATTCTGTCATAAATTTGTCATCGATGTACATGCATGACAAAAAACGCGACCTACTGTGACAAACACGTATCATCACGTAAGTGTATTTTTTTGTAGTGTATATCCCTGGCTCACGCTCATGTATTGCGTGAAAGTTGAAAAAGTTTGAGATTATTTAAGTACGAAACAATTGCTTGGCTTGTCACCGGGGGTGTAGAATTTGGGAACATCTTTGTGTGACGAAAATGAAGCATAGCCTAACTATATGATTTTGTAGGGATGAACTTTCTTTAGCCATGTTATTTTGAGAAGACATGATTGCTTTGATTAGTATGCTTGAAATGTTACTATTTCTTTTATCAATATGAACATTTATTTTGAATCATTTGGATCTGAACATTCATGCCACAATAAAGAAAATTACATTGAGAATTATGCTAGGTAGAATTCCACATCAAAAAATTTGTTTTTATCATTTACCTACTCGAGGACGAGCAGGAATTAAGCTTGGGGATGCTTGATACGTCTCCAATGTATCTATAATTTTTGATTGTTCCATGCTATTATATTACCCCTTTTGGATGTTTATGGGCTTTATTTTACATATTTATATCATTTTTGGGACTAACCTACTAACCGGAGGCCCAACCCGTATTGCTATTTTTTCCCTATTTCAGTATTTCGAAGAAAAGGAATATCAAACGGAGTCCAAACGGAATGAAACCTTCGGGAGCGTGATTTTTGGAATGAACATGATCCAGAGGACTTGGATTGCAAGTCAAGAAGCAACCAAGGCGACCAGGAGAGAGGAGGGCGCGCCCACCCCTCCTGGGCGCGCCCCCTGTCTCCTTGGCCCCACGAGCGGCCACCGACGTACTTCTTCCTCCTATATATACCCACGTACCCCAAAAACATCTAGGGAGCCAAAGAAAAACAATTTCCACCATCGTAACCTTATGTATCCGCGAGATCGCATCTTGGAGCCTCTGCCGGCGCTCCATCGGAGGGGGAATCGACCCTGGAGGGCTTCCACATCAACACCATAGCCCCTCCGATGAGTTGTGAGTAGTTTACCACAGACCTTTGGGTCCATAGTTATTAGCTAGATGGCTTCTTCTCTCTTTTTGGATCTCAATACCATGTTGTCCCCCTCTCTTGTGGAGATCTATTCGATTTAAACTCTTTTTGCGGTGTGTTTGTCAAGATCCGATGAACTGTGGGCTTATGATCAAGTTTATCTATGAGAAATATTTGAATCTTCTCTGAATTCTTTAATGTATGATTGAGTTATCTTTGCAAGTCTCCTCGAATTATCAGTTTGGTTTGGCCTACTAGATTGACCTTTCTTGCCATGGGAGGAGTGCTTAGCTTTGGGTTCAATCTTGCGGTGTCCTTACCCAGTGACAAAAAGGGTTGCAAGGCACGTATTGTATAGTTGCCATCGAAGATAAAAAAATGGGGTTTATATCATATTGCTTGAGTTTATCCCTCTACATCATGTCATCTTTCTTAATGCGTTACTCTGTTCCTATGAACTTAGTACTCTAGATGCATGCTGGATAGCGGTCGATGTGTGGAGTAATAGTAGTAGATGCAGGCAGGAGTCGGTCTACTTGTCACGGACGTGATGCCTATATAAATGATCATGCCTAGATAATCCCATAACTATTCACTTTTCTATCAATTGCTCGACAGTAATTTGTTCACCATCGTAATACTTATGTTATCTTGAGAGAAGCCACTAGTGAAACCTATGGCCCCCGAGTCTATCTTTTATCATATAAGCTTTCAATCTACTTTTATTTGCATCTTTACTTTCTGCATCTATATTATAAAATACCAAAAATATATTTATCTTATCATACTATCTCTATCAGATCTCGCTTTCGCAAGTGGCCGTGAAGGGATTAACAACCCCATTATTGCATTGGTTGCGAGTTCTTTGTTTGTTTGTGTAGGTGCGTGGGACTTTTGAGGAGCCTCCTACTGGATTGATACCTTGGTTCTCAAAAACTAAGGGAAATACTTATGCTACTTTGCTGCATCACCCTTTCCTCTTCAAGGAAAACCAACGCAAGCTCAAGACGTAGCAGGCTCCTGTCGGTGTACAAAAGTAGGGGCTCTCTTTTGCAACCCTTCACTTGTGCATGGGCAGTCAGAGCCGCGCCCGCGGCCACACTTAGCAGGGCAGAGGAGGGAAGCCAAAGGCGCAAGACAATCAAAGCAACGCCAAGACCAGAGACACAAAAAGAAAGAGGGCGAGTTAGGCTCCCCTGGCAAGACCCTTGCCGGGGCAGCCTCTGCTTGCCGGGGCAACTTGCCCAAACGCCAGTAGAGCGCGCCAGCCTTGAGCCTAAGGGTTCCAACGCCATCAACCACATTGGAACCAAGGCTCGGGAGGCACCTCCATTGTGGCATGCAGATCTTTGTAAAGATCATAAGCACACAAGATCAGATGGAACAGAAGACGACGATCCTCGGCAAGATCCTTGCCGAGGAAATCCAAGAGACCTCCGGCAAGATCCTTGCCGGGGGCGACCGCGATGTCATGACAAGACCCTTGCCGGGACCCCGGCAAGACCCTTGCCGAGGACGTCAACGGGGCCGCGGCCAGGCCCACATCTGCAAGACTCCACCACCGTTCCCATGTAGCTGCCAGCTCAGCCAGCTAGGCGAACACCTGCGTGGTGACGTGCGGCCACTAGACCGACTCAGCAAGCACCTACGTGGTGGCATGCAGATCTTCGAGAAGACTCGTCCGCCGCACCAGCCGAGTGGTCAACCAACGTTGCACTACAACGCCTCATTAGCTCGGATGCGCGTCAGAGCCAGGTGAGGCGGCGACAGCAGGGACGAGCTTCCTTGTTGTCCCCAATAAAGCAAGAAGGGCACGTCGGCAGCGCATTAAATGCGTTTGTCCGACGGTGCCAGAGGATAGACTCAGCCACTATACACCTTTCCACCTCCTGTGTGCCACTGTGGCGACCCCTTTTTTCTATAAAAGGAGGCCCAGGCGTAGGGGAGGGGATTCAGATCTTTTGAACAAGTCATAGGTCGTAGCTAGTTCAAGAATTCAAGAACACTCAAATATACACGAAAGCAGGACTAGGGTATTACGCATCCTCGCGGCCCAAACCTGGGTAAACGATCTTTGTGCTGACTCCTAGACCCGCTCTTTCCACAACCTCGCGCCCGCCGACCATAGTAGGGATTCCAGTGATCCCATAGGTGTCGTTTTCCACTGACACCTCCAAAACCTCCTCCTTCGGAGCACAAGATTCTAAAGATTTCCACCTCCACGTTGTTGTCTAGTGGCTAATCGGCCGCCGATGTTTACCCCACCAAACTTGGCATCGACTGAGTGGACAAGTGCTGGCCTTCCTTGGACCAGAGAGGCGGTGACCTACCATGTACTACTCTTCCTCGCTGTCGGTTGCGCCCACGCACGCGCGCCGGCTTCATGGTCATGGTAGCGGAGAGCGGCCGGGGGGAGCCAGCTATGTCCTTCGTCTGCTCTTGCAACAATACGTCCAAAAGAGCTTTGGAGCGTGCCCGGAGCGGAGCCAACGATGTCCTTCATCTGCTCCTGCGATAGTACGTCCAAGAGGACTTTGGAGCATGAGGAGTCCATGGTTGGAGTGATGTTGACAGAAGGAAGGGACCGGAGGAGAATGACTGTGGGTCATTGGCTATGGCTGGGGCTGAAATTAATATAGCAGGTGAATGGCATTGAGCCACGGTAGACGGACGGACGGCTGGTGCCGGAGTAGGTTCGTCGGCAGCCGCGTGTCATTAATGTGGGTGGCGGACGGACGGATGGCCTTGGTGTCACTAATGCGGAGCAGTTGCTTGCACCGGGATGCTGCGTAGGTGGTGCTCTCTCGGCCTTTGCGCAACTGCAATGCCGGCGCCAGTGAGAGGTCGCGTCGGGCCTGAATGTGGCATTGACGTTCTGGAACAATGGTGACCATTTCAGGTGGGAAGCGCGCGCTAGCGATGGAAGGGGTTTTGGTGGGCCAGGGTGGTCAGACGCTGGCTTGGTGGTATATTGTTATTGTAGTTTGCAAAAGTACTCAAGTAATGTGGCAGTTCACTTTTTTTGTACGATCAACATACACTCTACAAAGCACCATGTTCAAATTTGGCACTTGTCCGGGTTCATTTACCATATTTAGGGCATTATGTGCATTTTTTAGAAATTTACTACCACCATCCTGATTTATTGGTCCCCTTAGTATATTTGCCAAACTTTGACCACAGATTGAACTAAGAAAATAATAATGCATGTCACCAAAAAATATATCATTGGTTTCATATTTTTTATATCTATACCCCTATAATAGTTCTTATTTTATGCTTTACAACACACAATTCCATGAATCTTAAAATAGATTAAATTTTTATAAAAAGTATTGATTTTGAATGAGATGAACTATTAGAATTAAATGAACATCTACATCATGCATATATGACTCAAAGCTTACATGCTATAATGTGGTATTTATTCATAATTTGGTTCCCAAATCTCATGCATGCAATGCACGTGTATGTTACTACTAAACATAGTTTCTAGTGATTTGTAGTTACATGCATCAACCAGGATGGAGGTGAAGAACAATCAAATCCCAGCTATAGCTACACGGGTGTGATGATAGGGACGTGGAATGCCATTTGATCACGGTGCACGCGCACGGTCCACGTGGCTGGGGTGGCGGCTAATCAGAAAGCAACACACAATAGGGTCAGGCACACAGTTTCCACACGCTACGGAAAGTAACTGTGTGCGGTAATAAATGGCCAAGATTGAAGGGGACTCCAAATTTCCTTCGTCATCTGTCCTTGAGGTGTTGACAAACCAATGCACTACACGGTTGTCCGGCCACTCTGCCCCAGAGCTCTCACCAAGCGTCGTTCAAGCAACCGCGCCACACACTAACCGGTAAGGTAGCAATGGCATCCCACTGCGTCGAGTTCCTCGTGGCCCACGACCACACACAAAATGGTAGGGAAGAGATGGCATCCCACCGTGCCAAGTTCATCGCTACTCGGGACCTCACACCTACGTGGGCGGACTTTGAAGCTGCCAAGGCCGAATGGGCGGTAGAGCAAGAGGCGGCTAAAGCTGCAAAGAGGGAGCGGAAGAAGCACAAAGCACTCAAGAAGAGAGTCCCGCTGCCACAAGAAATAAGAGGACGCACACTTTGCTGAGGAGAGCTCGATGGTGATCCAAGCATGGTGGGGTGTCGCCGACAAAGCCAGGAAGGAGAACGACGGCGTCTGGCCAACATGTTAGAAGTAGTAGTACTAGTAGTGAGTGTGTGTGTGTGTCTGTGTCGTTCGTACGTTTGTTTAATTAATTACGAGCATGTACCATTACTAGTTACTACTGTGGTTTTTAGAGCAAATTACCAGTACATTAGCCCAGACTCAATGAAAAAATTCCTATCCTATGCATCAAATGTCATCTCTTTCTCTACAGGAATTGAGATGCATGTCATCTCACTTCTTATGATTTTACTATTCCTATAAAATTCCTATCATATGAACCAAAGGAGACCTCCGCTGGGGTACAATACTACTGTAGCTAGTAGTATTGCTGGTACAGTAGTTTTCTTCATGAATCGGAATTCAACGAAGTCATGATGCTTCCTTCGTCCAAGTTTTCTCCCGGATCATATCCTTTCCAAAAATTACGCTCCCGAAGGTTTCATTCTGTTTGGACTCCGTTTGATTTTCCTTTTCTTCGAAATACTGAAACAGGCAATAAAACAGCAATATGGACTGGGCCTCCGGTTAATAGGCTAGTCCCAAAAGTAATATAAAAGTGTATAATAAAGCCCGTAATCATTCAAAACAGATAATAAAATAGTAGGAATGCTTCATAAATTGTAGATACGTTGGAGACGTATCAGCATCTTCTGGCTTTACGCCGTCGACGTCACCCCCCTGGTTTTCTGTTAATTCAAATTAATTCAAATATTTTGACCAGAACTTTGACCATTGATATCTCCTAGCCTATAAGCCCAAATGAGTGGATTCTTTTTGCATTGTGTTTGTTATAGAAAGCTCTAGCAGCACACCAAAGTGTGGATTTTTCCTTGCTGACTAGAATTTCTGGTGATTTTTAGAGTGGTTCTTGATATTTTGTTTTGTGGGTTTTAAATGTTTTCAGAGGGAGATACTTGTCTTGAAGCTATCCAGGAGGAGTGTGAACCTCCTCTGCGCTAAGGCAAGCCACAATAACATTTGGATGGTGTCATCTCAATATCTATGATTTTCTACTTGAATATGAGCTAATTTTCATGCATTTAAAATAGTAAAATAATTATGGTTTAATGCTTAGTTACTTTGTCATGCTTGTTATGCTTGTTTTAGTTACTGGTTGATTGCATGCAGTAGTTTAATCAAGTAGAGTAAAGATTTTGGCTTAATGAAAGTACTTTGATAAATAACGGTAGTTTCCTTTGATAACTAAATTTTCATATAAAAGATAAAGCACTAAAAATGAGGTTTGATAATAACTAGTGTAGTAACATCTGCATGTTTTGTTGGTGAGTAGTGCAAGAAAGTTATTTCAATGATGTTGATTCGTTCTTCTGAATTGCATACTGAGCATATCGAATAGTTGCATGATCATGGCATCGTATGACTTGTAGTGAGTTTATTTTCAAGTTAAACCTAATAATGATCCAACTTGAATATAACATTGATCAAGTCATGGTGCCTCTGAATCGGGTTTTTCTCAGTGTGACCACATTTACCTTTATGGGGGGTCTTGATTTGGTCCTTTGTCATGCCTCTTACTGGTGCCTCCAATGAGGGAAGGTTATGGGCGTGCGGTACCCTGGCCCAGTAAGCAGACGTAACCTTGTGTGCCCGTTGTTTTTATGGTACCTTGTACCCATTTGGGACCGTTTTGCCATGATGGTGGCCGAAGATGCCTTTGGTAGGCATGGGGCCACCCATGACTTAGCCCTGAGAGGGAGTGGGTCGGAGTGGCCGGGAGAGTGTCATAGCAAGGGAAAGGTTTCGTTGGAACTCCGTTGGTCCACCCGAATGGGAGAGCGAGGCCCTTGATTTCCATAGTGTGGGTAAAGTGCGCTACCTTTGCACTGGTTTTATGATGAACTGTGGATCATGTGATGATCGTAAGTGGTTGGCTTCAGTTGTCATCCCAGTGTGATCACCGTTTGGTTATAGTGGTAACCCGTCTGGTAAGCGAGTCCGCGGGACTCGGTGCACATGTCGGTTTCATTGCATCAGTAGTATTACTTGCATTGCATTAACCTGATTAATTGTCATGATATTGTTTGTCATTGTGCTTATGTTTGTTGTGAGCTTTCAAGTACATTAAATGTACAGACCTGGCATGTCATGCTAGCTTTCAGGCAAGACGCATCGGATCGGAGAGCTTCCCGCGTTTAGATCGTGTCCACGTTGGTGTCCCTGTGCTATGGAGTTACACTTCATCGTTATTCCGCTGCCGCGTAGTTTCTGATCGAGGCCCCTTTCATGTTCATAAAATAATGTACATACTGTTCAGCTGCACCGTGTATTCCGCTTGTGTGGCACCCCGATCCGCATGGAGCAGTGGGCCTTCGCACGTCAGCCCACGATAACACCTAACGCACGACAGGTCCATGATACAGCATTCCAGGTACAAGAATATTCATCAAATACATGTGTATATGATTATATCAGTGATAAATATAATCTTCTAGCATAGCCCTAAGGCTATTTACATGGCAGCGGAAGTCTATTAAAATGGCGGCGGAAGTCTTGGCAGCATATCACTCAGGCTGGGCTCCACAACTCACAGGACTGGCAAGATTATGGCCTAGCACGACGGAAAACGTGAACGACCTACAAAACTGGCATGACACGCCAGGTTAGTACATTGAATGTACTTGCAAGACAACCAAATACATAGCATTCCAAACAAACAGAAGACAAAGCAAGAACCAAGCGTCTGCAACAACCTAGCTCATATCAGAAACTAAGCATGGCATAATATCAACCCAAGACATAAATCAAACTAACATCATGGCATCCACTAGCATGGAAACAACATGGCATAGCAAATTTATTTCTAACATGGCAACAGCAAAACCGAGCGTATCATCTTAATCATATCAATCAAAGCATGGCATGGCATCATGAAATTATGCTGAAAATAAACTACCAATCATATCAAATGCAGACATAGCATGTTAACTGTATGCAACCATCTCATGCTCTACCATGGTTCTTTAAATGCAAACATAGTACTCATGCGATGCCACCCAACTTGTGCACTGAGTCCCTCGGACTCTCTTACCAACGGTGATCACCTCATTTCCTGATCACAAATAGAGACAAACTCGTGATCCTTACGGCGATCACAACCACAACCAATACTGGCCCGTGATTCTTACGGCGATCACAACCACATTAATCAGCTTAATTATTTGAGGTTTATCCTCCATTTCGACCAAGACCCGATAGTGTACCCTACTACGAACTTCTGCCCATGACCGAGGACGCGGCTATCGATAGTTTAAATACACTCTGCAGAGGTAGCGCATTGTACCCACACCACAGAACCCATGGCATCGTCATCCCATTCGAGTGGACCAACGGCGTTCCGACAAAACCAATCTACTACCATGACACTCTCCCGGCCACTCCGACTCACTCCCCTCTGGGCTAAGTCATGGGTGGCCTATGTCTACCTCAAGAACCGCCTCAAACCACCGTCGTGGCAAAACATAAACGATCCCCCACGGGGACAACAACACGCAAAATCCAACTACTGGCACACAAGGCTTATGTCCGCCTACCTGATCAGGGTAGAGCGCACCCACAACCTTCCCTTGTTGGAGGCGAGAGGCACGACAATAGACCGCATTACAATAGACCGCATTAGGGCCGCCCCATACCGGCAAATG
Source organism: Triticum dicoccoides (assembly GCF_002162155.2). Classification (NCBI taxonomy): domain Eukaryota; kingdom Viridiplantae; phylum Streptophyta; class Magnoliopsida; order Poales; family Poaceae; genus Triticum; species Triticum dicoccoides. The sequence goes on along the minus strand of NC_041383.1, from coordinate 293,134,536 downwards.
TGGTTGCACTGGAAAAGTTTGATTTGGCGGCACTATGTCTCGATCCCATCGATGATGGAGGAGGTTTGTTATCATTAAGTCATTTTATTACCTTCTCCATCATCATGAACATGAATGCAACAATGAGCATACATCATACCATTGCTTTAATAAAATACCAAACTTCTCAGGTGAACAACTATAGCATAAAGAACATGACAATACCAAGTACTAACATATCCACGGTGCATTACCATCATCATAGCATTTTATAACGATGACATGAAAATAAAGTAGAGTAGTGACATGGCATTATCAATAACAATATTCTAACTATCAAGAGATATCATGAACATACAAGCATGCATGGCAAGCATAACGGAATAACTGCAAACGAAAACGAGAAGAAATAACTACAACTACACACACACAAGGTGCAAGCAAAGTCAATATGCAAGTACGGGGCTCATGATAAGAGGTTAGCTTGCCTGGGGGTCGACAAATACTCCGGGAAGAAGTGAGAAACGACCGCGGAAAAATTTGCCAGAAACAGTTCTCTCTCGGAGGGGGCTGTTTACGGACAAGGGAAAAATGGTCATTTTCAATATGTCAATCCATAGTGAAACTTATGGGAACGGAACGGGCTCGATGAGGCGAAGACGTGGGTGTTGGATTTACCTTAATCGGAGTTACGGGTAAAAAGATACGGACGTTTAAAACTCAGGGACTAATCTGTAAAAATACTTCTGCAAATAGTTCCCTAGCAGTTTTAAACAGACGCATCTTTTCTCAAATACGCCTTCGAATCAGGAAAACGGCTTCGTGGCGGAGCGCCTCCACTTAAAAGACGTGGCGACGACCGGTCAAAAGGGGCAGAGGCGGGGCCGGGCGCCTGGGCCGCTGACAGGTCGGGCCGCGGGGCCCGCCTGGCCAGCCTGGCCAGGTCAACGCCTCCTCCTGGCCGCTCCCTTCTTCTTCCGGACGCGCGCCCACGGGCAGAGAATGGCCGCGCTCTGGCGACCAGCCCTGGCGACACGGGCAACCTCCGGCGAGACTCCGGCCACCGGCGTGCTCACCGCGGAGTGGCGCATCCGTTCCCCCACTCCATGGACTCCAGAAACAAGGGGAGCGATGGCGTCCTTGAGAATGGCGGACGGCGGCGAAGGGCTTCTGTCGTCGGTGAACTAGGGGCTCCGGCGAGGGAATGAGGGGGCTGAGGCTATGGGGAGGCTCGCCGGACCTTGGGGAAGGCGCTGGTGGAGGAGGAACGGCGAGGGGAGGCCCTGGTCGCCGGAACCAAAGAAGACCGAGGCGGCGGCCATGGCAATGGGGAGGGGATGGAGGAGCTCCGGGCGAGGGGGAGAGTTGCGGGAGGCTTGGGGACTGCGAGGGGTGCTCGGGAGGGCTACTTATAGCCGCAGGGAGAGCTCGAGGGGGGAGGGGGCGAGGTGGCACGTGGCGGGCGACGTGTCCGCATGTCGGCGACGGCGCAGCGTCGGTAGGCGCGGACAAGGCTCATGAGGAGGAACGGGCAGGCGACGAGGAGGATGTAGCCGAGAAGCAGGGGCTCACGGAGACGAGGGGCGCTCACGGATGAGAGGAAGAAGAAGACAAAAGCGAGGAAGAAGCCGAGCTCACGGGCGTGCATTGCTCGACCCTTGGCACGACTCGTCGGAGAAGAAAACGGAGGGAGAGCGGGGTCCAGGCGAACGGCGACGACCATGCGGAGCTACTGGACATGCGGGGACGAGACAAATCCAGCTGGACCAATGATGCCGAGGCCAACAGTGGTTAGACCACCATTTTGGCTGGCTGCCCTCGTGGTCACCACTGGCATGGCACGCTCTGGAGTTTTTACTGAGGCCAAATCATGTCTACTGCATAGTCCTTCAAAGATAGAATGTCACTACGGTAAATAGACATGCATAGACAAAGGGAGTGGAGTAAACCAAGCTCCACAAGGTTTGTGTTGCAAACTTGCACTACAAAAAAAGACACATCCGTGACATTTAGGGCCGAACGAATTTTTTTCCTGTCATACATATGACACTTCTATGATGATAATTGTGACAAAACCCGGTATCATCATAGATGTGCTGGGCTCCTACTTCTATGACAAACAATCATGACAGAAAATGGGCTTTTCATCCTAGGCGGGCCGGAGATGCAGCTGCATGACATTCTTCGGGCCATCCATGACGGAAAAAAACCGTGGTAGAAGCGAGGGGAGGAAAATTTCTGGGAGTTCCCGGTTACGGTGGGAGGTCGGGGGCCGAGCGATGCACGTTTCTCTCGTACACGTACGCGCGTGTGTGCGAGGCGTTGGCTCTAACTGAACCCAAGCGAGGGGTGGCCGTGGAGGGGTGGTTGAACAGGACCCCGTGGTGTGGAGGGCTGGATGAACAGTAAGACGGTGGAGGGGTGCCCGTGGAGGGGTGGTTGAACAGGACCCGGTGGTGTGGAGGGCTGGATGAACAGTAGACGGTGGAGGGGTGGTTGAACAGTAGCTGGTGGAGTAGCGTGCGGTGGAGGCTGGATGAACAGGAGCCCGTGGAGGCCGGAGGAGGTCGACGGTAGCCCATGGAGGCTGGAGGAGGTCGACGGTGGAGATGAACAGTATCCCGTGGAGTCCCGTTTTGTGGTACGCCACATGCCTCCCGATGAACAGGACCCCCGTTTCGACCGTAGCGCTCGAACACAAGTCCGTTTCATCCGTTTTGTGGTACGCCACACCCCTCCCGATCAACAGGACCCCCGTATCGACCGTAGGAGGTACGTTTCCTCCGTTTTGCGGTACGCCACACCCCTCCCGATCAACAGGACCCCGTTCCGAATGTAGGAGGTCCGTTTCCTCTGTTGTGCGGTATGCCAGGCCTCGTTTCTATCGCATGTTCCGTCCAAGCCCTCCCGATGAACACGACGACGCATTCCATTCCGACCCAGCTGGTTGGCTCCCACGTGTTCCATTGCCTCCCGATGAACACGATGCATTACGTTGCCTCCCCATGAACACGACGAATTCCGTTGCCTCCCCATGAACACGACGCATTCCGTTGCCTCCCCATGAACACGACGCATTCCATTGCCTCCCCATGAACACGACGACGACGCTATTTCTCCGTTCCGACCCAACCATGTACACGAGCCATGGTCGTACGTATGCGCGAGTAGGCATTCGAGACCCCGCCCGTATGTACACATACGTGGCCGTATTTTCTTTCTTGCACCCTGGCCGCTGTACGTACGCGTACATGCTACGTGCGCGCCTCTACTACGACATGTGCGCGCCTCTACTATGACACGTGCGCGCCTCTACATCGACCAGTATGTACGTACACGTTCGCGACCAGGATGACAACGCTACGTACGCTTCGGCTAGGTGGGTCCCGACTGCCAGGCACTTCCTTGCATGCGAAGATGTAGCTGGTGGGTCCCAGCAGTCAGGGGGCAAATCGTTTTTTTTTGCCTGGACGCACTTCCTTGCGTGCGAGGTGTAGCTGGTGGGTCCCAACAGTTAGGGGGGCGAATCCTTTTTTTGCCCGGACGCACTTCCTTGTGTGCGAAGATGAAGCTGGTGGGTCCCAGCTGTCAGGGGGAAATGTTTTTTCCGTGAAATACAGTGGTCCATCCGGTGGGTCCCAGCTGTCAGGTGGAGGAATCATTATTTTCCGTGTAATAAGGAGGCACCTCCTTGCTGCTGCCGTGGACCCAGCTGTCAGCCTCTCCATGTACAGTCCACGTCCGATGGAAGTCGTTCCTTGACCATGTTGACCAAGCCGCGCCGAGAGCACCACGGTGGTGGACGACGGCGAGGCCTAGGAAGGGGACGACGCGGAGCCGGGAAAGACGCGGCAGTGGAAGCCCGCGCAGAGAGGAGTACGAGGGTTCACTAGTTCGGCTGCGGTGTGAGGCTGCCATCACCGCAGGGCCTAGCCAGTGGTGGGAATAGTAGGGGGCGGTGAGGCCTCCGCGGCAGCATAGCCAACCACGGGAGGCAGGAGCATGCGGGACGACCGGCGCTGCTTTGGGCGGCTGGAGCAAGAAGACCAGAGGTTGAAGAAGCACTACGACTGTTGGATGGACATCATACGGTCACTGGAGCTAGAATCGTTCATATTGACTAAGTTGACAAAGCCCTCCGTCCCCGTTAACTTAGTTGGCCCACAAGTCATCCTCCCACTCTGGTGGGTCCCAACTAGCAGGGAGGTATTCATTTTTTTTGTGCGTAATAAGGAGGCACTTCCTTGCGTGCGAAGATATAGCTGGTGGGTCCGACATGTCAGCGGGGGGAACATTTTTTTCACAAAATATAGAGGCCCTTCCGGTGGGTCCCAGATGTCAGGTGGAGGAATCATTATTTTGCACATACAGTCCACGGCCGATGGATATCGTTCGTTGACCACATTGACCAGGCCGCACCGAGAGCACCATGGAGGTGGACGATGGCAAGGCCTAGGAAGGGAATGACACGGAGCCGGGGAAGACTCGGCAATGGTTGCCCACGCGGTGGGGAGTACGAGGGTTGACTGGTCCGGCTGCCATCGCAGGAAAATAACAGGAGGTGTGGGTGAGTAGGGGAATGGCCTGTCCAGCAATGAAGTAGGGTGGGGCGGTGCGGCCTGTGCGACAGCACAGCTGGCCACGGGGGTCGGGAGCAGGCAGTCGCACCAGAGCTGGTTTGGGCGGCTGGAGCAAGAAGATCAGATATTGAAGAAGCAGCACGGCCGTTGGATTAACATCCAATGGTCACTAGTGCTAGGATCGTTTGTGGACTAAGTTGACAAAGCCAAAGTACACGTCAACCTAGTAGACCCACAAGTCAGCCTCCAAATCTGTCCCAAACAGCATACAGCCCGAAATTTCTAGCTAGATTCAAATTAATTTTAAATCTATATATACCTTAATTTAAATTCAATGAAATTTTACCCGCACAAAAACAGTGAAATTTAAAATATCAAAATCCGAAAGAAAACGATTATTTTGGAACTAATTGCGTGTTTGCTGTATTTTTTCATTTTACAGCCCATTTATTATTACTTATAGCCCATTTCTTATTACTTATAGCCAATTTCTTATTACTTATAGCCCATTTTCTGGGAAAAATGCATCGCTCCTCGTCATGAAAGATTTCCGGCCCAGCAGGGCGTAGAAAAGCAAGTAGGCCTATGTTGGTTATTCTGCAAAAACAAACTAGCTGGCTACCCATTTTTCAGAAAGGAAAAAAACAAACTGGCTGGTGTCACGCCCAATATGCGATACTATCCTAAAGAGACTCGAAGGTCCCACCAAGGATAGAACCGCATATTGATACACTTTTGCAAGGTGGACATCATTACATCAACATTACATAATAGATGGGGATACATACAAGAGGCATACAATGCCACAGGAATACAACATCATCATACACAAGAGCATCATCCCACTACAGATGGAACACAAACAGAAACTCAAACGACACCCACCCTGCTAGCCCAGGCTGCCGACCTGGAACCTATCCCCTGATCAAAGAAGAAGCAGAAGAAGAACTCAAAAACAAGCAAACATCGCTCTCGCGTCATGATAATCGCATAACCTGTACCTGCAACTATTGTTGTAGTAATATGTGAGCCACGAGGACTCAGCAATCCCATTACCATGGGTATCAAGACTAGCAAATCTTAATGGGTAAGGAAAGGATAACTGGTGAGGTTGCAGCAGCGACTAAGCATGATATGGTGGCTAACATACGCAAAAGAGAGCGAGAAGAGGGGCAAAGGAACGGTCGTCAACTAGTAATGATCAAGAAGTGATCCTGAGCTCCTACTTACGTCAATCATAACCCAAAACCGTGTTCACTTCCCGGACTCCACCGAAAAGAGACCATCACGGCTACACACACGGTTGATGCATTTTAATTCGGATCTGGTGTCAAGTTATCTACAACCGGACATTAACAAATCCCATCTGCCACATAACCGCGGGCACGGCTCTCAAAAGTTTATACCCTGCAGGGGTGTCCCAACTTATCCCATGATAAGCTCTCGTGATCAACGAAGTATATTCCTTCTCCCAGGAAGACCCGATCAGTCTCGGAATCCCGGTTACAAGACATTTCGACAATGGTAAAACAAGACCAGCAAGACCGCCCGATGCGCCGACATCCCGATAGGAGCTGCACATATCTCGTTCTCAGGGCAACACCGGATGAGCAATCCGTACAACTAAAACCAGACCTCAAGTTTCCCTGAGGGGGCGCTGCAAAGGGCTCTAGTTCGGACCAGCACTTTGAGAAGCACTGGCCCGGGGGGGGGGGCTAAAATAAAGATGACCCTTGGGTTAATTACTCCCAAGGGAAAAGTAGGTGGTGGTGAGGCAAATGGTAAAACCAAGGTTGGGCCTTGCTGGAGGAGTTTTATTCAAGGCGAACTGTTAAGGGGGTCCCATAAATGACCCAACCGCGTTAGGGACGCAAAATCCGGGAACATAATACCGATATGACGGAAACTAGGGCGGCAACAGTGGAACAAAACACCAGGCATAAGGCCGAGCCTTCCACCCTTTACCGAAATATATAGATGCATTAATCATATAAGAGATATTGTGATATCCCAACATAATCCTGTCCACCATGGAGCAATCTTCAACTTCATGTGCAACTAACAACGCTATAAGAGGGGCTGAGCAAAGCAGTAACATAGCCAAGCGATGGTTTGCTAGGAAGGGTGACAAGGTTAGAGGCTGAAATGGCAATTTGGGAGGCTTGATAGAACAAGGGATAGGTAGCGCAACATAGCGATAGAACGAAGCAACTAGCATAGCAATGATAGTAGTGAGATCCAAGGTGATGGTCATCTTGCCTGAAATCCCGCTAGGAAGAAGGACGAGTCCCTGAAGAATAAGAAGCCACGAAGACAAACCAAGCGTAGACGAACGAATCCTCACGATCACAATGAAATGGGAACTATCGAGAAGAAACACACAACATGGTAAACACACAACACATAAACATGACATGATGCACAAACAAGCATGATGCATGACAAAGTTAAATGTTGTTAACATGGCAAGAGGTGAATCACAACAAACTACCTATCCAGGCAATTTAAATGAGGCCGGAAATAACAAACAACAATTCTGGAAAATCCCCATGTGCATATCTTGAATTTGGTACTGTTCTGCCTAAACCATATTTTAGATTTGTTAAACAGAAAAATAATGTGCACCATGTTAATCTATGCATTTTTCCACCCCATTTACATATAAAGTTTATTAAAATTGGAGCTACGGTTATTTAGTTATGAAATAAAGCATTTTAACATGGCATTTGAGCGAATTAATGCAAACAACAATTTAAACATTTTTAAACATGGATGAAAATGGCATAATGTAAAACTAGATGAAATTATGAGCATTTTACATATATAGTTGGTTTAAATCCAAAGCATGGTTATTTATATATGAGCAATGCAAGATGATGGCATTTTAGTAAATAAGAAGGCATTGGAAAATGCTAAAATACACAGACTGGAAAAAACTATGCACGGGCCCGAAGCACTAGAGTGCATCGGCCCAGAGGTGGAATCGGGCCCAAGTGGCTGTGGGTGTGTGTGCTTGATGTAAAACAGAGAAGCAAGGGGAAAAAAGGAAATAGGGAGAACCTGGGATCGAACCCAAACCTCTCGGATTTGTGCGTGGCTGAACAACCAACGGGCTACTGACTTGTTGTACTGAAGAATGACTTGACATAGTTTCAAACAGGAGCAAAACTTGATCTGGGTGAAGCAAAAATTGGTGTACAAAGGTTGTGCGCGTGGGGATTTGATCCCTGGTCGCCTGTGTGCCCGCGAGCTAGGCTAACTAGTAGGACCTAGACTGGATTTACGGACAGTTAACGAAAGAACCTATAGCTTGAGCGAACCTGACAAAACAACATAAACAAAGGCCGGCCTTGGCTGTGCTCGCGACGGAGCTCAACAACGAGCAGCAGGTTCTCGCCTGGGTGCCTTGGGGCCGCACAGCGGTGGTCGCATGCGGGTGTGGAAGCGAGGGTGTACGTGTACTGCATTTGTGGGTGCAGCAAGGGGCAGCCATGTGCAAGAGTTCAGACATCACGGCCATGGTGTTGGCTGGAACAGAGGCATTGCAAGGAGGGGGCGTGGGGCTTGCTTGAGCTTGCGAGCGTGTGCTCAGGAGGTGCAGCCACGCGTGTGTGGAGCAAGCGTGCAGTGAGCGAGCATCTCGGGTGCGAGGGAACTCGAGGTCGAGCAACAGCTCGTCTAGGGCGCGCGGCATGGCGATGATCAGGCGAGGCATGCGGGTGATCAAACATCGAGAGGAAGTAACGGAGAGGAAGGGGCGTTACCCAGCTCACCATATGACACGACGAGGTTGACGGATACACGCCGGAGACGACAGGAGGGAGCTCTGAACCTTGTCGAAATTCTGACCATGAAGGAAGGGGAAGCAGAGGAGGGAGACGACATGGCCGATGGCGTGAAGGCGAGATGGTGTTCGATCCGTGACGTAGAGGAAGTAGTCGATGTCGGGGTGCTCCTGGCCGCCTTGGCTGCGGCTGGGCTTGACGGAGAGCACTCCGGCGACGAGGACATGCTCCTGCACTCTCTCGGGTCTCTCGCGAGGAAGGAGGAAGGCAGGGGAGATGCCCTTGGGTGGCGGCGGAGGTGAGGAAAGAGGGGGATCGGGAAACCCTAGGGATGCCGCAAGGGCTTTATAGGGGCGCGGGCAGATGCTGGCCTCGACGTCCGTGAGCCTCCTGCTCACGACGCTTCTGCTGCTGTGAAGGAGATGCCGTGAGGGAGGGAGCAGGTGGCTGTTCGGCTCGGCTGGGCCGGGGAAAGAAAGGCCCAGGTGGGCTTCGGATGGAATTGAGGCCTTCCTTCCTTTCTTTTATTCTGCCTCAAATAATTAGACACCTCCAAGATTGAAAAGGCCAGGGGTTTTGGGAAGGAAACTCACAGAGATAAAGATATATATGGAGTCTTGGATTTATGCAGTATTTGAATAAATTGTTTTGGCCATTTTTAAAGGTATAAAAATAATTCAAGTTTGAATAAAATTCAAACTTGAGCCATTTTTTAACCCAGCCAAAACAACTCCAAAATAGATGACGTTTGTCAGAGAGGTTAAGGATGAGGTGCACTAGCATCAGGGAAAGAGTGAACAATTATGGAGGAGGGGAAAAGGTCACTTGCAAAAACATGAAAGAGAGAAGGAGGAGGTGATGATGCATGGGCATGGTTTGAGAGATAGATGGCAAGGAGTGATGCACACACCCATCACAACAAGATAACTAGCACAATGAACATGATGAGCATGGGGAATGCAATATGACAAGAAGCACAATGCAACAATTATGACCATGATGCAACAACATACGATGGCAAAATACAATATGACAATGATGGGCATGGCGTGCAACAAACAAGGATGGCATAATGCAGTACAATAAAAAATGAACATGCTGCAAGAAGCAAAATAAGACAAGGCACTCAACATGGAGGAATGAAATATGCAAAATAATTATGATAATGCAACAAACAAAATAAACACACGATAACAACGAAAAAATAAATGGAAGGCAACTCGAGCATCGGTCTCGGGGCGTTATAGCTGGTCATGTGCTAAACATATGAAATAAAATCCTGGGCTAGACGGGCCACGGGTCCCGCACAACCCAGTTGATACCCTTCTCCATCCCGAAAAAACAAAATTATTGCGCGCGCTGCTAGGTCCATACTGTCATCCTCACCATGTGCAGTCATCTCCTTATTCCTCTCGGTTGTTGACCATGTTGACAACACCGGAGGGCGGCACCGCGGTGAGCGAACCAAGGCGGAGGACGATGGTGAGGCCTCGGACAGGAACGAGCAAGAGCCGGGGAAGATCACAGCCAGCCGTAGGAGGCGGGAGCAGGCGGTCCCGCCGGCGCAGGTTTGTCTTTGGCGGCTCAAGGAAGAAGAGACTGAATAAATGTGACAGGCGTTGAATGTCAATCCAACGGTCAAGGTTGGCACAATCATTTTTTGACTAAGCGGACACCAAGTAGCATACTTTTTTATATATAGGAAGAAAACTGCGAGGAAAATGCGTTCGTCTGCCGTCCTCCTCACAGGGAACGTTCGCCACATAAGTTACTAGCACCCTTGGTTTTCAACCGAGAGGTCTTGGGTTCGAGTTCGAGGAACTCTCAATTTTGTCCTCCTTCCTTCCTCACAAAAAAGGGAAAGAAAATCAAAGACTTGGGAAGGCGTACAGAACAAGCTAGTGTACCAGTAAAGAGACGTTGCCGAGTTTTAGAAAAAAGAAAGACGTGCTCCTGTAGCTGGTTCGAATCCAAACCTAGACTATGACAATATATGGTGCTATGCTACTCTGCAAGTAATGAAACTGACATATCCAATGTTCGCTTCTCCTCTTCTCTACTTACTCTGCCTAGCATCAGAAGCTCTGGCCACAGCAACCATGTGCGCTGACTGTTCGTCCACCTGCTCTTCAGCAGGAAACAACCGGATATGCATCAAGTCGCCACCCGTACCATCGCCTGTGGGTCTCTTCACACCCCCGCCGGCACGCGCACCGCAGCCGATTGCTCATCGCAACCAACTGCCGTTGGTATGGTGCCACTGCTGCAAATCACGCAGAGTCATCCGTTGTGTCTCAACCACAATCCGCAACCCTGGCCGAGTCTTCTACAAATGCCTGAATCATGGGGTAATAATATGTTTAAGTGTTGTTCTATTGCTTTCAGTTGCTGATTTTTTAATAGTTTGGTTGATGATCTTCCAATTTGATTCGTGCAGAAAAGGGAAGATTCGTGTGATTTGTATTTCTTGGAAGTTGCTGATGTGGGGGAATGCAACTACGCTGATTATTTGGTTAGCCGAGGAATCCCAATACCAGCAGGTTGGGGTGTTGGACAAGTAACTGAAGGAACAACAGAAGAGGAAGATGCAGAGCAGAAGGTTAAAGATGCAGTTCCTCTGATCATGGTGAAGCAACAGCTGCTGAACGGCCTTGATAGCAATGAGGAGATGAAAGAGCTTGTGAAGATAATGGGAAAAATCGATGTGCTCTGTAGGATGATTGTCTCTTTATTTGAAGTGTATGTAGCACTCGTGATGTATTCAGTGGCTACGACATGAGCACTTTGCTGAAACTAGTAATGAATGAAACCTGTGTAGCAGGCTAGGCGTAGTGTTGTGAACATCTAATGATTTCTATTAATGGAAATTTGGGGGTATCCCCTTTTGTTCATATAAATAAATAAATAGCAGAGGCCCTGTTGGGTCAGCTTTGTTCTCATTCGAAGACGTCGAGCAAATTGCAGTTCAACAGCAAACTATGTCATCAAATTCAAGTTTCACAGCCAAATATGAGTACAACTAAACAACAATGTCATCATGTTTTAGTTGTCATACAATCACCAAACACAAATCAGCATACGTAACAAGTGATGTTCTCACAGCAAAATACTAAACAACATGTTCATAAGGTTTCAGTTGTCATAGCAAACACAATTTCAAATAGTAAATGAAAAAACGTCTTCTGACAGGGAAATACAACAAAAGCAATGTAATCATCATCCGCAGCAGCAGCGTCAACATCTTCGCCATGTGTATCAGTCTGAATCGTAATTCCCCATGGTGTCATCTTCTTCTTCGTCATCAACGTCCTCGAACGTTGGCTTCTTCTTGATCAACTCTTGTATGTCCACAGCATGACAGGCAATCTTTTCGCCGGCATCATTGACGTGATGGTTCTCAATGATATTAGGAACATCTGTGTTATCTTGTACATCAGGAGCAGTGTAAGCATCATCTTGTTGTGCAACTTCATTAAACAAATTCCTCTACTCAAACCTTCGCAATACTCTCCAGTCATCGCTACGTGCAAATGTGTCTTCCAAGAAAAATATCTGTGTTGCTTGATTTGCCAAAATAAAAGGCTCGTTGGTCTGGTACACCGCCTTGACATTGATGGATTTGAAATAATCATCAGCTCTGGGTTTTGCGATCCTGGAAAACAGGTTATACCAACAATAGCACAACAGAACCACACACCGATGATCCTCTAAACTGGAGATATACTACAACTGAACAATGTCTGTTATGTTAGCATACATTTCAGTTGTCTCTTTGTCATACATATCCATGCTCATGATGGCACTATTTTGTGTCTTCCTGCCTTTGTCTCGTTCAAGGGTGTTGTAGCGCACATCTCCAACAACGAAAGTTTCATAATGTCTTACACGAGTATCAGGACCCATTGCTAGTGAGTAAAGGGCATCATCAACTGCCTGCCCATCCTCCCGCATCTTCTTAACCTATGGTTAGAAAATAGACAAGCTGATCATCTTATGTACTCAATATATTAAAAAACTGACAGTGCACTTCAAAAGCTTACATGGTTCTTGAACCATTTCGCAAATCCTGCCATAACCAGTTTGCCAATGTTTCTTGGATTTTGCGGCAGTAACTCCTCTTTGTAGATGCTGCACAACATAGTGATCGCGTCAAACATCTAAATATATAAGAATGTGCTGCAAGTTTAGTAGATTACGATGTATAAGCTATAGTACTGCACTTACTTGATACTCCCTCCATTCCTAGATATAGGGTGTATAGTTTTTGGCACGGAAATTAAAGAACACACGTGGAGGGAAAATTTTACAAGTTTTGAGTGAGATTACACATGACTAATTGACATGAGAAAATAGAGGAGCTTACATGATATAAGGAAATGTAATCAAATCCCTAAAAAAATTATCCAAACGAGTGGTGCAACGCAATACACCTTATATTTCGAACTTTTTCTCAAAAATCTATACACGTTATATCAAGGAACGGAGGGAGTATAAGGTAGTATCTCAGGACAGTTATTCAACACATACCAAACCATTTTGTCCAAATCTTTAGGTTTGTCCTCTTGTCGACTCTTCCCTGTAACTCGAACAGAATAATCGAAAATATTGAGCCCAGGATTGTCTTCATCCACCTCTTTGCTAAGCTGATCAGCTGTTTCAATGTATTTTGAGCAGAATGTCAACGCTTCTGTAGCAATGTAGGCCTCTGCAATGGAACCCTCGGGTCTAGCTCTGTTCCTAACATAGCCCTTGAAAGTGCCTAGCCGCCTTTCAATAGGGTACATCCAACCATACTGTACTGGACCTCTAAGTAGTGCCTCATCAGGTAGATGAACATCCAAATGCATCATCACATCAAAGAAGGCTGGAGGATATCTTCTCAAGGTCACATAGGATAGTTAGTATCTTGTCTCTAAGACGCTCCAAAGCATCTATCCTGATATTTCTACTGTAGAGTTCCCTGAAGAATTGTCCCAACTCTGCAACTGCTCTGTATAAGTCAGGGCGGCCCAATCCTCTAAGGATAACAGGTAAAACCCTTTGAAGTAGGACGTGGCAGTCATGAGTTTTCAACCCTTGTACCTTGTTTCCATCTACACTGACTCTCTTTTTAGGGTTGGAAGCAAATCCATGTGGGAATCTCACACGTGACAGGACCTCGCAGAATTCTTTTCTTTTTACCTTGTCCAAGACGTACACAGCTGGTGCCATATCCCGTGGTTTACCTTCATCTTGCACCTGCAAATCCTTTCTGATACCCAGGTGTGTCAAATCAATCCTAGATTGTAAGGCATCTTTCGTCTTGCCTTCAATGTTAAGAAGTGTGCCGATAATGCTGTCACATATATTTTTCTCGATGTGCATCACATCAAGATTATGCCGCAGATCCAAATCTTTCCAATACTCCAAGTCCAACAAAGTGGACCTGCAGGTAAACAATATTCTCTCTTCTACCGTGCCACGCTTCCTTTTCCCGCTACCATTACTAGGATGGTTTCCTGGTGTAATATGCCTGACCTTCTCTAATTCCACTTGCAACTCATTGGCGGTTAGCCTCTTTGGCGCATCACGGTTTTCATGCTTTGCATTGAACACAGGTCTTCGGTACTTTCTAGGATGTGGCTTCTCCTTGGCAAGGAAACGGCGGTGTCCAATGTAACAGATCTTGCTAAGTATTGCGTATGACAGCGAATTCCTATCACAGTGAACACATGCATTGTAACCATGTGTCGTTCGCCCTGACATGGTGCCCAAAGCCGGATAATCATGGACGCACCAAATTACAACAGCACGCAGAAAGAAATCAATTGGTGGGCTGCTATATAGGCCTCGAGTGAGAACACCCTTCCATAGCTGTTGAAGTTCCTCCACAAGAGGCTCCATGAACAAATCAAAATCCTTTCCATGAATTTTTGGACCTGGGATGAGCAAGGCCATCATGTAGTTTGATTGTTTGGTGCAGACATTTGGAGGCATGTTGTAAGGGATAACAAGCACTGGCCACATGCTATATGTGGCGCTCTGGTGGCCAAATGGGTTAAATCCATCTGAAGCTAAGCCAAGTCTAATGTTTCTCGGGTCAGGAGCAAACTCTTTGTGTTTATCATTGAAGCTTTTCCACTCACTACCATGAGATGGATGGCTCATTACATTCTGATCTCTGTACTCCTGGTTCCTAGAATGCCACAGTACATCCTCTCTTGTTTTAGCATCATGAAACAACCTCTGCAATCTTGGTGTAATTGGAAAATGTCTCAGAACATTATGAGGAATCCTCTTCACAGCATCGCCATCTTTCCATTTTGATGATTTGCATTTCGAGCATTCACTTAAGTTGGCATAATCCTTCCGGAACAGAACACAATTATTCTTACAAACATGGATCATATCATATCCAATTCCTACTACACGAAGAAAATTCTTAATTTTACTGTAGGTGTGTGGCAGCTCAGACGCATCTGGGAAAGATTTGCGGAAAACAGCCAACATCGCATCGAATGATTTGTTGGTCATCCGCTCAGATGTCTTCACCTGAAGAAAGGTGACCATAGCTGAGAATACTGACAGCTTATTTCCTTGGGTGACAGCAATGTTGCATTGTTCCAACATGCAGGCCCATCGTGTTTCTTCTGCAGGTGAAAGTTCACGAAATGCATGAGCATTTTGTAGCATTGTTTCAATGTTGGTAAAACTCACTGGCTCCGCCACCACCACCTCCTCCTCCTCTTCCACCTGAGCATCAGGAAAATCAAGATGGTGATCTGCTGCTTCCACGTAGTCAATAACATTGACGTTCACAGCTTCACCATGATGAACCCACCTAGTATATGTGACTGACATCCCATACAAGTGTAGATGATTTTGCACAATTGACTGGGGTCTTGTAACTGAATTCATACAACTGCTACACGGGCAGAGCACATCTGATTTCGGACCACCGTACTCAGCTCTGATAAAGTTCATGAAGTTTTCAACCCCCTCGACATATGCAGCGGAGAATCTTCGAGCAGAAGTTATCCAAGTCATGTCCATCTGCTAGACATACAAATTAGTTCTTCTACTAGATATTACAGGAAAACATATATGCTTTTTTATGAAGTCCAGAAAAAATACATAGGTCGATGTCTAAAGCTATGGCAAAATATTTGGACGAGCAGATCTAAATAACAAAATATATGTAAAGCTAATTCAGCAAACAGATTTGAGTGCTAAATTATGGCAGGCTGTTTCAGCAGTCAATGAGGCCGAGCAGACAGCTATCGAACTATCGAAGGCCATCGCAGCAACAAAGATCGAGTATAAAACAGCATAGAGCTATTTCACCTAAAAGATTGGCTACTAGACCATGGCAATCTACGTCACAATAAATATATGGCAGGATATTTTAGCAAGTAATCGGCCTTGGCATGCCATCTCAGCTACGCAGATTGAGTGCAGAACAGGGCAAGGAAGCTTCTTAAGCAGAGTATATTGACAGTAAACTACTTCGGCAAACAGTGAGATTAACAGCGTCTATCAGCTAACATTCAGCGCTACACCGACATGAACGGGACCTCAGTCTAGAATGCGCGTACCGTGGGAGAAGCTGACCGCCGTGCGTTTCCACATGAACGTCGCCAGCGGTGGCGCTAACCACCATGCGCCTTCACAAGAACGTAGCCAGAGGTGGCGGCGTGGCTAGAGGTCGGCAGTCTCTAAGAGCGTACTGTGGGAGCGAGAGAATCGCCGTGCGTCCCCTCGATGAACTGCGGCGCCGACGTATCGGCGCGGCTGGGAGGGCGACTTTGGCGAGGCGAATGGAGTGGAGGGGGA
>NC_041383.1:293041797-293117910 GCF_002162155.2 Triticum dicoccoides | reverse complement strand
CATGGTCAGTGAAGAGGCAAGCCAAAGCGAGTTCCGTTTGCGTGAGCCGTGTGCAGGACCGAACGTGTGTGGGGTGCAATGCGACTGCGACAGGAGTGCTGTGAGTGTACCGCCTTTTTCCTTTTAAACTAGGTGCTTCGCCCCCTCAAAAAAAATATTTGTTGCTTCGTGCGATCCATCGATACTACTACTAGTAATCCGGTAATCCTGACTGAAACGGCGTAGTCGGGTCTTTTCCCGCTCAATATGCTGGGAGGTTGGCTTAGTTGGGATTTTTAGGACGAGTAATGCTACACCTACGTAATCCCAGTTACATAATTAACGTAATGTGAAACGTGTGAGCTGTTGATTGTAGATTGGGGGGAGGGAGGGGCCCACCACCATGAAAATTAGGGGAGGAGAGAGAGTGGCAATTTATGTTAACCCTTTCATAGGTTCCCGTAGATGTAGAAAGATGTGAAATGCGTGAATGTGTAGTGGAGGTACTATTGGGAGCAATGCTACATCCATGTAATGGTTTATGTAAAGTTATGAACTGATGTGATGTGGGACTATTTGATTGGATTAAAGGATACGATTAGGCCCACCCACCTGAAATTCAGGGGGGCATATATAGATTAGATGGAAAGTATACGTAGCAGCTACGTAGCCCTTTGTAAGACTAGGATTAGGCTACTATTGGAGTGCCTAAGATAATTTGTGTATGTATAGACCCTATGTGTTTATTTTACTTCGCATGTTAGATTTGTCTCGGTTCAATAAAAAGCAGAGTTGGTGATGATGGTGTGCCTGTCGATATAGGCCGTCCGATCTATATCTAACGGATAGGAAGGAAACTATGACAATTTACCCGCACTCCTCTCCACATTTGAAGATAAGGCTTTCCCTCGTTCGTCATTTTCTCCCACGAGAACTTGATCTTCCGTGCAACGCACAGGCATCTTGCTAGTACTCCTACAATATGTATATTATTGTGAAAGTTCGTATACACCGGCTGAGATTAATGCAAATACGGCAGATTTTCATTACATTTCGAACTTTTATAGGACAGAAAAATAAAAGAAACCCGACCCTGAACCTATTCTACGGCGGCGACCGACGTCCTCCATCTACGATCTCTATGTACGGGGGCGGGGTTCAAGAACCGTGAAGTGAAGGTGCGGTCTCCGGCGAGGAAGAGTAGAATACGGGATACGGACCGGCCAGTTGGCACACCATGCCCTGCCGCCTCCCATGCCCTACTCATCTTCAGAGGAGTCCCCGACCTCGGCGGTGCCGGACGTTGGACGGCGGCAAGTATGATGCTTGGATGACGGTTCTTCCATCGTCGGCCGCCAGTGTGGCCACCGCTTGTGCGGTCGCGTCCGTGTCCGGCTACACCGCTATTGGGTCGCGAGAGGCGACTTGAGCAAGGGTGGCGACCTCGAGCTTCATCCCCGAAGACAAGCTCTCCCGCAGAGCATTCGCACTTGCGGTCATGGTGGATGTGGTGCCAGGTAGGAGGATGATGCGCTATGGTGTGGAGGTTAGCTAGGTGTTGCTGCTTTAAGTAGCGCATTCCTGTGAGGCCAAGCGTCCGGGTGCATCATTAAGTCGCCGGAGTTAGTTCCTTGGGCACCGAGCCTCTTAACAACGACATATGAATGTATGGAATGAATGCAGGCAGATGGCACCGGCTAGGAACGCACCGCGCGATGGCGCGAGGGACGAGGGTTTTGGTGTGCCAGGGTAGTCAGCTGCGGTCGTGGCAACGTTGGAGATGCCCTTTGCTCACATGCGATCCCCGCATGTCATTGAAAAAGCAAGGCGACCCGGCATGGTCTCAAGTCCAGAGGATGCAGTTGGCCGCGCTACACCACTCCGCGGACGCGTCGCGGCGCCCCGTGCATCATCGACGAGCCGGGTGTTGGGATGTGTTTGGATTGTGGCCAAAGTGCACCTTACCAAAATTTTGGTCATGACCCAAAGATTGGTCTTTGTTTGGATGGTTGCCATTTTTTTGGCATGCCAATGAACTCTAGCCAACTCTAGTTCATTTTTCTTGCCAATGTCGGCTAAATCATGGGCAACCAATACCTCAACCAAAATTTTGGCTACCCAATGCTTTGATGGGGCAACCTTGGGCACAAACCAAACATACCGTTGGTCGTGCGACAGCACTAACGCCACCCTCGGCACACCGAAACCGACCATGTCTAGCGACGATATGAGCGCGTCGCTCACCATGGTTGCCGTGTCCAGAGGCTGTGCTGGAGCTGCACCCCGTTGTTGGCCCCAATGACCCACATAAATGGTTGTCGGTGGCGAGGAGGTCGTGGGCCAGCTCCTCCATTGGACTAGTCTGCGCTACGTCGTCCCGACAGGTGTGCCCCACATGTCGGTTTCCCTGTTTTTCCGACCATATTCAAGCGTCAGTGCTCCGTGTTGCGCATTAGGCCTTTCACTATGTAGGCCAAGCGAGACAACTTATTTTTTATTTGAGCTGTTCAAGTGTAATCATGTGGCGTTTGCTTATTTCTCATTCCTCTCCAACCCTCTTCTCCATCGATCATGTTGCCCTCCAGTCGAGTCCATCCTCCCGCATGCCTCATTTGAACATTCTGCCGAGTATCATTCGCATGTACCCACCCTAGTCCTCTTTCAATAGTTCTCCGGACCCCGAGATGAAATCGAGAGGGAACGAGTGGGGGCACGTGATACCTAAGGCGGATTCAAAATTTTGAACCGGTGATCATAGCATCCGCAAATCATATATAAAGGGTATTCAATGTTCGTTTCATTTTCGAACGTACAATATACTCCCTCCTATCCTTTCTAGTTTACATATAAGTTTTATGTGTAGTCAAAGTATCTCTACTATGATAAAAAAGGTATCAACATTCAACAACGCCCAATCAATATTGTTAAATTCGTACGTACTCCTAGATTTGTACTCGAGATGGTTTCCAATTTGACAATTGACAAGATTAATAGTACATGAGATGTATAATGTGAAAATTATATCATTGGAAACTCCTTTCACATACGAAATTTATCGTATGCTTTGTGTAAGTTGCATGTCATATATTATTACTCTAACATTTGGTCAAAGTTAGCTTCAAAAACGCATTAGACCCTGTATGCTTTGTGTAAGTTGCATGTCATATATTATTACTCTAACATTTTTGTAAGTTGCATGTCATATATTATTACCCTAACATTTGGTCAAAGTAGTATAGTGGAAGTGGATCGTCTGACGTGGGTATCCCTGCCTTACCCTCCCTTTCGGTCACTTACTGGCAGACCCCGTGCTTGCTAGGCCCCGCATGTCAGTTACTCAATGGGTTCGGCCACGTTAGGGGATCCTCATTCGTAGTATACTCCCTCTGTTTTTATTTACTCCGCATAAAACAAAGGGAGTGGTGGTATAATAAATGACGCGGGCGGGGGAGGGGGAGGGACGTCGGTTTGCTCTCAACTGCGGTCCCACAAGCGAGCGAAAACGTAAGACGAAGCACGTTCCATTCGGTGAGCGACGTGGAGGATCCAACATGCCGAGCTGCAATGCGAACGCGACAAGAGCGATGTACAGTCAAAACCGATTGACCGATCATCACCGGAACCACTATTCACACCAGAACCTTCGCTGCTCGGCCTACGCCAGCCACGCGCTAAAACCACACCAAATCTCCAGCCCATTCCACCACCTTTCGATCCCCTAGCCCGCATCAAGAGTCTCCTAGTTCACCGGAAAGCCATGGTGCGCCGCAAGATCACTTACTACAAGATGCTAACGCCGGAGCGTCGCGCAGAAATCGCGGTGGCGGTCGGCGCCACAGACCTCCGTTCCCAAGCTTGCTTTGCTGCGGGCCAATCCCCGAGTTCTCTGGAGCAAGCTACGAGAAGGAGGAAGCCGATCCAATGTTCATGGCGGAGGTCGCGGTGCAGAAGGCACCCGATGGGTATGAGACGATGGACATCGACTTCGTGCCGGCGCCGAGTCCCCCATGGTGCAGGCGGACCAGCGGTTCAACATGGCGATACTAAAGGAGGACCAGGAGGTAGATGCTCAACTCGACATGGAGCGCGCGCATGCCACTGCCATCGAGGCTCTCCTGCAGGCGGAACCGGATGTCGTGGATGTGAACCGGGTGGCGGAGGCTCAACTTGAGGCGGAGCGCGCGGATGCCGCTGCCATAGAGGCCCTCCTGCAGGCGGAACCAGACGTCCTGGACATGAACCGGGCGGCAGAGGCTCGACTTGACGCAGAGCGCGCGGATGCCGCTCTCATCGATGCCCTCCTGCAGGCGGAACCGGACGTCCTCGACTTGAACCGGGCGGAGGAGGCTCGACTCGACGCGGAGCGCGCGGATGCCGCTGCCATCGAGGCCCTCCCGCAGGCGGAACCGGACGTCCTCGACTTGAACTGGGCAGTGCTCTCGTCCATGCAGAGCTCCCGCACACTCTGCTTGAACAAGTAGCTGGTGGGCGAGGACAACCACGGTGTGGAGACACACGTCGGCAGCGACGGCTGGTTCACGCCGGGAGCCAAAGACGACGAGGCCATCTCTTTCCGCGAGCAGTGATAGTTTTTCTTTATGTTGTTGTTTTTATGGATATTTTGTTGTGTAAAAACATACTATATTTGTTATGCAAGTCGCCTGACTTGGGTCAGTCTACTATTTCAGGCGATTGGATGAATATCCGACGTCTCCTAACCCTTCTTTCCTTCTTCCTCACCTCTTCTTCTTCCCCAACAGACCACCGCACGGGCCGTACGGATACTTCCCAACATGCGGTTGGATAAACATACTCTATGAACGAAAATTATGTGTCAGCGATAGGATGGCTGAGTTTGGTTTGTTCACATGTGACAGCACGTGTCAGTGAGGGTGCGTTCCCTTGGTTGGGTTTGCGGCGTGCAGGAGCGACTGTGTGAGGGTGCGGTGCGATCGCGGCGTGCAGGAGCGACCGTTTGAGGGTGTGGTGCGACCACGATAGCCGTGCGCAAGTGTACCTCCTTCTCATTTTGAAAACTTTAGGCAATCTTGGCAAAAATGTGTGGCGAAGTTTGGCAATGCAAGGCCTAGACCCAAACAGGATAAGTACGTACGTACTAGGAGTACTAGTGTTAAAAAAGAAAGGCGGGGTTTTCCTCCGTGGTATTTAATCGATACAAATCCTCGTCTCACGTGTCAATTAATGCGTATGTTTTTCTCGAAAGACCAAAGAGCTAACCATCTCACTCCATCGCTTGATTAATGCAGCGCCATGCAAACCAACCTTCTCACTTCCGCATGCATGCAGGGGATATTAATGTCCTTAGTTGCTAACCCCATCAATTTTGCCTCGATTAGTGTTAGTGGACCTTTGCAAATTGTAATATTGATATACTGGCCTTGTGTACAAAAAAATGGAGGTAGTAACTATATTTGACTTCCTTCCCCATTGCGGTGACGTTGACGATATTTTTTTGTGGTTTGGCGAAGTGCGTTCGACGGAGAACACCATTGAGGGAGACCACAGTAAGTCGTTCGCAAGTGCCACCTACAAGCTGAGACAACTGCCTTATTTGCATCCAGGAAGTCCTTTACTAGTACTACTAGGAGTACTAGTGCGGTGAGATGGTTTCTCGAAGAAGACGATGGAGAAGCGGAGTCAGCGAAGAGTGAAATGATGGTTGCTTCGTCCGTGCTTTTGTGATTTGACGCCTCACTGCTTTGTGATTTGTGATAGAAGGGATAGGGGAGTAGACTCCGTGCTCTATACTGTACTACATGCGTCAAACCATGGGAGAAAGAGTAGAGACATTGCAGTTTTCTATTCCTTCAATCAATCAAATAGGGAGCTTCAGTTCTATCTTTTTGGCTTTGGCAACACCGTCCACAATGGTTCCCACGATGCCAAAAGCTATTTTCACATTTGGCTACACATTGTGGATGCCCTTAACCATACCACTTGGTTTTGCTCCTGTGTGCTATCTATACAAATCTCAATTATATTGATCTAAAAAATTATAGAATCAAGATTAGTAAAAAGGAGGTGATTTTGCCGCGCGGATGGCGGGGGAGGTTTCTTATTTTCGGAGGATGTTGTCCTGGCGGTTTGCTAACATGCGGTCCCACGTGTCAGTGCTTTACCAAGCTGATCCGCGTCCCACATGAGGAAGAACAACGGCAGAAGCAACACGTGGTTAAGTTGAAGAAGATGAGGGAGAAGCGGATTCAGCAACGAGTGAAATGATGGTTGCTTCGTCCCTCCAACTTCTTTTTTTAGCATTATTACTTCGACCCTCCAACTTAACTATGGGAAAGGTGCAGCTTTGTGATTTGACACCTCATTGCTCATTACTACGCCGGCGCCATGACTGGGGTGCTTCACCCCGGCTGCTCTGCACTGTATTCCAGTATGGCACGTGGACCCGGTAGCTTGATGTCCCACATGTCGGCGAAACAGACTAGAAGATTTATGAAAGCGAGCGCTCCACTCTTAGGACAGAGTAGTAGACGACACGATGGCCCAGTGAACTACCACTTGTACTGTATAGTACTATAGTTTTGCTGTTCCATCGATACAAACCCGATTAAAGAGGAAAGGGCAGGATTTTTCCAGCGCGGTAGATGATACTGGCCGTATATTTCAAAGACAATTTTAATGTATGCAAACTGAATAATTATAAGTAACAATATGATATCTAGTAAAACCAGAAAAACATATGATTTATTGTGTTAGAGTGTAGTAGTAGTGCTGTATTGCATAGTTATTTGATGTAACATGCGAGAACGCGTGGAGATGTAGTTTTGGAGGGCCTACAAAGAGAAAAGCGTAATACGGTCACCGAACTTTAGAATAAGCTGATTACGGTCACTATATACGTTTTGCGGTGATTATACGGTCACTTGCTCACAGTTCAGCATCGGATTGCACTCTGTTGGCCGGCCAAATAGTCTGCATGGCGCCATGTTGACTAGTTAAATTGACCATGTTCCTTGTGGGTCCCACCTGTCAGTTCTCTTAGGGAAAAGGTCAGATAAACACAAATTTACGCAGGCGCGACAAGGCTCCAACCCGTGCGCGGGAATCACCTGGTTGTGTATGTGTCTGTCAGGGCGTCATGTGTGCGCATGCACGTGTAGGTTGAGCACTTGAGCGTGAGAGTGTGTGTTGGTCGTGTGGTGTACTGGTATGTGCATGCATGCGTGTGTGTGTGCGTGTGAGTGTTGCGTGCATGCGTGGCTGCATGCGTACGTGTGAGTGTTGCATGCGTGCGTGGGTGCATGTGTTTTTGTGAGTGTTGCATGGATGAAGTTCGTGTGCATGCGTGCGTGTGTGCATAATCACCACACTAGCTCCTGTGTGTTAAAACAGATGGCTCAGCATACCAATACAAGGCCACCTTGTCCGCTGTGCCCGCGGTCATGACTTCGAACCACCATCCAAATATTTTTTTGTCGTTTGTTTTCATTCTTACTAACAAGATGCCCGTGCATTGCACATAACATCAACATGCATTTGTATGACTTGTTTATCTTGTGAGAGAAAAGGATGAACGAGGGAAGGCCTTATTTGCAAATGTGGAGAGGTGTGTGGGTACCTTTTTGCAAAATTGCCATAGTTTCTTTCCTATCCGCCAGACATAAATCGGACGGCCTATATTGCAGGATGGCAGGCACACCATCATCACCAACTCTGTTTTTTATAAGGGTATATTTTATGTATTTTATAAGAGTGTGGATGTAGAGTAGATACAAGTCGACAGGTGGGCACGATGGTAGTGAGATAATGTGATGCAACACTAGAGGTGCCACGTGGAGCGTTTAACTGGTCAACTAGTCATGTCATGAGCAAATACAGAGTTGTACGGTGAGCCCGTGACTGTATAATAACCACTAAATGTAAATGGTGATCGTAATGCGTGGATTATGAAGTCCAATGTACGTATCTTGCTTTCGCTTCAAATACAATGATCGTCATTGCATATATCGCGAGAGAAAGATGAAACGCGCGTGAATTTTCTGGGGGCTTACTTTTAGAGGACCTGGAGATAGTTTTGTGTGCATACGTGAAAGGGGCGTATAGGGGGGGGGTATGCGATGGAGAGAGAGATGCTCTTCGTTTCTCTTTATTATGACTAACTTTGTATATAGTATAAAAATATACAAATTCAAAGTGCGGAATAAATATCATTATGGTCACGATGCAATGCAAATTAGCATTCATACTCCTCCATATAACTTTGTAATGTTGTATATATGTAGAAACTCTAACATAATTTTTTGGCCACACTTTATTCAAAAGGAATGTTGTATGCGAAATAAACGTGAAGAGAGGGCTTTTTAGATCAATAGGGTACGTGATGTAACATGTGTGAATGTGTAGTTGATGCATTTGGCGGGGCCTAGAGAGGCATGTGTGTGTATTACGTATTCGAGAGAGGCATGGATAGAGGGGCCGACCGGGGGGGGGGCGTGGGAGAGAAAGCACGAGAAATGAGGAGTGGTCTAGAGAGAGATGAATATGACGTCACGACAAGTGATTCCATTCCCTTGAGTGTGTATATTCAAGGGGGAGGGAATAGAGGCACCAGGAGAAATTTTCTGTGTGTGTGTGGTGTTTGTGTTGGTATGTGTGGTTGTGAGAAGATAATGACACGTGGGGGAAGAGGGTGTGTCACCGCGTGGGGTCTGGTCGGTCGAGGTGAGGCCCTTCATTCGGTTCCGTCCTGCGCCACATTGGTCGGCCCATGACACATTTAGGAAGACCCATGGATGAATAGTCGTACAAGACAAAGATAGCAGAATTGTGAAGGACTCTGTGTCCACTGACAAAGCTGGCTAGGATTTGTAACCCTAGGTTCTCGGACTAAGGTAACCCCTTTATCTCTGATATTACTATTCATCCAACCTAACTTTAAGGGGCATCCTACAGAATGCTCTGCTAGAATCATACTCGTCGATTAGGAAGAGAGTTGTGAGACAATGCGTGAGAGACAGGCGTAAAGATAATGTGCGTACATGAGACACGTAGGCAGATCCATGTATATAGAAAGGGCCGATGAGCATTGTGCGTGTGTATGTTTGCAAGAGGAAGAGTGCTTGTGATAAAGGTTAGTGAAAAGAGTTGTAAATGGTTACGAGAGGGAGGGAGGGTTATATCTAGAGCATGTGTGCGAGAAAGACACCTCGGGAGAGAGTGTGTGAGCATGTGTGAGAGACCACCAATGGAGAGTGAAACTACACGTGAAAGACTGCTCTACACATTGATTAAAGATATAAATTCTATCCAAATATTAGGATGGGATCATGATATTTGCAATTCCCGTAAGGAGCGATCATTGATCCATCCGACATCTAGATTATATCGAATTTGAGCATGTCTATGTTATTATTTGACACAATTGATCCACATAGTTAGTATTTTGAACTCCAGACAATGCATCGCTTTAGCAATCGAATATAAACGTGAGTATAGTTCATGTTGTGTGTGTAAAGCACATTATACATACAAAAGTTACACAATGGACATTATAAATAGCTACCTATGAACTAGCATACATTTGAATTCAACTTAAGGTGGTTTAAAAAAATCGAATTCGACATGGATGCTTGTGTTTCAAAATTTTGAACGAAGCGCCAAAAGAGCCTCTACTCGCCCGAAACCGCATGAGACCAATGTTTGGTAGTACAAGGAAATTACTTTTCTAATAACTCCGACCCGTGAAACCTACCGGCCCGACGTCCAAAGGTCTAAACCGGGGTAGGTTTGTAGCTTCATCTAGACGCCACGCAACCGCCTCCAAAAAACATTCATACACAATGGCCGCTAAAGCACACATGCACGCGGCCGAAATCGCTCCCGCCCACTATTTGGGACACTTGGGATTACCAACCTACCCCCGACCCGCAGTAGGTCTGAAATTTAAGGAGGGGGGCAAAGTTTGTACTTTCCCCAAATTTCAAACAAGCGCGTCCCATCTTCTATTCAAAAAAGCCAAAAACAAGCGCGTCCCAGACCGAAACATGGTTCCCCCCACCCATCCCATTCCCCATTCGTACTCCATGGGCGCCAAAACTACCTCACCACCAGCCGCGATACCCCGACGTCCTCCGTCCGCCACCCCATCCCACCCATCAACCGCCGCCCTCCTCCATCACGCTGGAGCCGATACCCCGACGTCGTCGTCCACCGCAACCTCAACCGCAACGCCCTCCTCGGCTAGTAGTTGAAGAGGAGGCCGAGCCGTCCATACCCGACCCAGTTCAACCACGCTGCCCTGTGCCTCACCGCTGCCGCTCCAACTTCGCCACCCTCCACCGCACCAGAGCTGTTCCTGCTACGCCGTCCTTTGCCGCCTCGGATCTGCTTCCCCTCCGCCGACATACGGCCACGGCAACACAGTCAACAATTTGTCCACGGGTTTGTCCAATCCTGCACCCTCCAGAACATCGGTTTCCCCAGTAAAAAGAAGAAGATCGGCGCGACATGTGGAGGTGACCAAACCGACAACCGAAAAAGGTACTCCTCTTCCCTTATTCGTGCAAATCTTACGTCTCTGCTTGCACGGTATTCATCCCACAGAAGACACTAGTTGCCCGCTTCTTCTTGATACTAGACGTTCCTAGTAACTCGCGATGCACAAGGTTTCTCCTCATATACTATTTCACCTTAGCTAGAGGTCCGTCGCCCCCACTGAATTTCAATTTCTGGCCAGTTGATTCCCAATTAACGGAAGCATTCCCCGGCGTAGCAGGCGCTAGTACGCCTATTACGCTGGGGAAGCAGCGCCTTGGTGTTTATCTTAGGGGCATGTGCGGCCTAGAGCTACTGGTGCCCGATCTGGAGGTCGGCCGGGATTAAAGGGATGGCCTAGGGGCGCTACCAAGCACGGCGGTGGTGTGAGGTCGATGGGAGGGCGTGGCGGCGGAGGCAGGGGTCTGGGCCGGTGGTCGCTGGCGGTTCGAGAATGATCGTCAACACTGACTGGCGGGAGGTAGACGAAGGCCATCTACCCGTTCCTTATAGATCAGACAGTTCATTAAAAAATCGACTGTCCTATTTATTTTCAGTCGACTGTTATCTTAGATATTACCACATGTGGTGGTGAGCAGGAGGAGTACCTGCATTTCCTGTGCTCATATATTACAAAATCATACGGAGTAGAATCTAATTTTGTTTGCCATGCAATGTTGTAGAGCTATTATATGTCTCCTGTCATTTATTTTTCAGCCACCTGCTATCTGCTACTTTTACAGTGCACTAGTACTGCACACATTTCACCCGTACTCTCACTATTGTGTTTTTATGCAAGGGTATTTCCGAGTCTGCCAAAAGAGAAGCAGCAAAGAAAAGGGTGCTGAAAGAGAAGTCATGCTAGCTTTCTTCGCGGGTATGCACGACATGTTACATTGCTATAAAGGGTGCAGTGTCACCAGATGGAGACGGTAAATGTAGCTCTGGAGTTGATGACCTCGCTCGCAATGAACCACCATCCCAGGTGCTTGCTTTAACTTCACGGTGTCATATGTGGTTGCATATTCCATATGGTGTCTATCTTGTATTCGAAAGGCTAAAGTCGGTAAGATAAGGAAAGATATTTTTTTACATGAACCACCATCCCATGAGCACCAGAAGACAAATAGCTAGTCAGGGCACTGGCCGAGCCAGTGACAAGCCCAGCAAAGATAGGCATCACCTGGAAGCCAACTAAAAAGCTACGATGGTGGCGAAGCAGCCCGCCTCCCACCAGGCTCTCAGGTCCTAGATGATCATGCTCACCACTCCAGCCAGATGTCTAGCTTGTATTGCTTCCAATTTGGTTAAATTGCATCTGCTTAGCTTACACATTATACCTTTGAATATGACATGCCTTTCTATTTTTGGTACATACTAGTACATCTGTGTATTAACCATGTTTTTACATCAAACTAATGATCTTGTGTATCCCTCATCAATCACTTATGGCGAGGCAGGCAGGCAAGGGGACTACTCCTCATTTAAAGAATGCAGCGTCAGCCTCTCGACATGATTCTCAAGAAACAGAAATGCTAGATGAAGATAGTGATCGTAGCTCTATAGTTGATTACATAATTTCCCCTACACTAGCATCGCAGGTGCTTGCTCTAACTTGGCAGCGTGATATGTGGTTGCATGTTGCATATGGTGTCTAGATTGTAATTCTTCCAATCTGGTTAAACTACATGTGCTAGTCTGCTTAGCTTATACATTATACCTATTAATGTGGCATGCCTTCCTGTATTTAGTACATAGTACATCTATCTATTAAGCATGTCCTTACATAAAACTATTGTTTTTTTGTATCCCGCATCAATCAATATGACGAGACACCTTTAGTATATGCAGTGCAATATTAGTTGCATCTTTCATATGATTTATAGCACGTGCTGCTTCTAATTTGTTGAAATTCCATTTATGATGGGACGCTTTTAACTTGGCAGAGTCATATTGGTTGCATCTTTCATGTGGTGTCTAGCTTGCATTGCTTCTTATTTGCTGGAATGGTTTCTGCTTAGTTTACACAAACGGTTGTGAACATGCCATGCCGTCCTATTTTTCGTACATATTCCATCATGGTATCATGTGTTTGCCTTACATCAAAGTAGTGATTGTCAGTATCATGCATGAATGAGTTCTGAAGAGAGAATTTTATTGCTTTTTCTTGTCGGTTTTACTTGACAATTCAAAATCAATAAAGCGGAAGGAAGTTAGCAAGGCAGCGGATAAAGGTGCTCCTTCCGAACGGAGGGCCTCTACAGTTTCTACTCCTCCACACCCCAAGATGATTTCCAAGACAACACATGCATAGACACTCAACAAAGCTGTGTTTATGATGAGCATGTCTCCCCTAGTGCAGCATCACTAGTGCTCCCTCTAACTTGGCACTGTTATATGTGGTTGCATGTTATGTGTGATGTCTAGCTTGTATTGCTTCTAATTTTGTTGAATTCCATCTGCTTACTTTACACATTATACTTGAATAAGACACGTGTTTCTGTTTCTAGAATATACAATATCTGTCTATCACACCATGTTCTTACATCAAATTACTATTGTTGTGTAACCTACAACAATCACTTATCATAAGACACGTTTGACTTCGGAGTGTGATATAGGTTACATCTCACATTCTTTTCTAGCTTGTACTACTAATTTGTTGAAATGGCACTTATGACGAGACAGTTTTAACTTGGTAGAGTGATATTCGTTGCATCTTTCATATGGTGTCTAGCTTTCATTGCTTCTAATTTGTTGAAATGCCTTCTCCTTAGTTTACACATCATAAGATGTGAATATGCAATGCTGTGAATATGCAATGGCACTAATGACGAGAGACCTCTAACATGGTAGTGTGATGTTATTTGCATCTTGCATATGATTTATCTCTTGTACTGTTTCACATTTGTTTAAACGCCATTTATGATGAGACACTGTTAACTTGGCAGAGAGATATTTGTAGCATCTTTCATATGGTATCTACCTTCCATTGCATTGCTTCTAATTTGGTGAAATGTCTTCTTCTTAGTTTACACATCATAGTTCTGGTTATCTCTTCCGTCCTGTTTTTCATACATATTACATCCTCCTATCATGTGGTTGTCTAACATCAAAGTTCAGTTCGTCTACATCACACTTCAATTTGTTCGAAGAACTAAATTGTTATTCGTTTTTCTTGTCGGCTTGACTTAACATGGCACAGAGAAAGAAGAAGAAACATAGAATGGCAGGGAATGAGAAGCGGATGAATCCTGCAGATTCTGCTGGTACTGATGGTGCAATAGAAGGTCAAAGTCCAGCTGAAAATTCTACAAACACGACATCCCATGCTACACGAGGTGCAAAAAAAGCAAAACAGAAACAAATAGCTGCCACCAAACAAGCAGAAACAACCCTAGTTCTTGCAACACCTACCACAGTACTACCATCTGCACGACTTACTCATGCGTCAACTGAGCTAGCAGCATGTTCCCAAAGCTCCCTTGCCACCTGACACTACTTCCCAAGCACTCTTGACACAAGACGAGTTGGCAATATCAGATGAACCTTGTGAGCTTCAACAGCAAGAAGGTAGTTGCTGGAGTCAAGTTACAGTAGCATGCTTCTTTATATGTAGTCTCACAGTTTGATGTACACTAACACTTCCTATGTTCGTTGTTGGACTAGAACCTAGGCGCAAGAGAAAACAAACATCAGGGATAATGCTCGATAGGTTAACTAAATCTAGAGGACGAAGAATGCAGATCTGTTTTGAGGCAGGTTTAAAAAGGCCATGTGATGCTACAGAGTCAGCCAAGTTAGTATCAGAGGCAGCGGTTGCCGTTAGGTGTCATGTACGTATCCTCCCAACATGGATTCAGTACAGGAATGACAAAGACGAAACCCAGTTCAACACCTTCCTCGACCATTTTTCTATAAGTATGGTTATGTATGGAAACTAGTAATATCGTCTTGCTCTGTCCCATACTTTCTAGGTTGCTGATAATGAGACTCCCATAATTTTCAACAAATGAGGTTCAAGTTGGATAGCCAAGATGATGCAACCAGACAAGCTTGCACCCATGTTTTCAAGTCTGCTCTGCTATAGTATCAGTATAACTTGAGGAAAACTCACTTTGAAGGCAAGGCTAACAGTGAACTTTCCCAAACATCTCCAGTGGAAAATATATAAAATGAAGACTGGAGGGGCCTTGTTAAACACTGGTCTGATCCGAAGTATCAGGTACATTATATATATGTGATCAGATCACATGTTGAAGTCCTATTTACGCATGTGCCACACAAATCTATCTTCTTGTAGGTGAATTGTTCAAAGAACAAGGCCAACTGTACGAAAGTGAAATTCTAACAGACGACAGGATCTCGTAGCTATATTGCACACTGTGAGGCTCTTGTAATTAGCTGCTATTTCACTCTATTTGCTGTACCATATTATCAGATCTATATTGACTTGTTCGAAATGAAGAGGAAAGCCCGCAAGGACCTAAAAGTAACTGAACCAAATGCTATGGAAATCTTCAAGGACTGTTGCACCAGCAAGAAGAAGGGCATGACTATACCAGTCAAAGCTGCTATTGTAAGTCCTTAATCCTCATGCCTTTTAACTACTACTTACTCTGACTTGTGCCTTGAACTGCATGGTTTGCAGCCAATGTCTATTACTCTTTTCAATTTTATACACAATTGTCTTAGCATATCAGTGCACCTTATAAGGTTTAAAAGAGAGGAGTGATGTTCCTTTGATCTTGACCCGTAATCTAGTTCCGTGCTGGACTTGCCCACCCAACATTACAATTGCATGTTTGTCTGTTCTCAGTTGTTTTGTGATATGAATGATGTCATACTATGCTTACCGTATTATAAACTTCGTCTCTTTATCCTTAGCCCTCAATACAATGTGAAGAAATAGACAATACATTAGCGACGGTACATGGTCATATGTTTGGAACCTGGTTTAATTATGTACTTTGCAATAAAATACAACTAATATTTTACATGGGTTCACCAGAATAAGTTCTGTATATAGACCAAAGCTATTTTGTTTGGTTTTGCTGCCTCCTTAATATCTTATGTTCTGGTACTACTAATGTAAAACCTCAACTTTTCAGTGAGCTATGGAAAAATGGTGTAACCGCCACCTTCTGAAGGTGGCGAGGCAACTATAACCGCAATGTCAGCTCTTGCTGCAGTGGGTTAGTACCTGTCCACTAACAGTGCCAAAAACACGTTCCTGCGTAATACTGGTTTGGTTGTTAAGGCAATATCGTCCAAACTGCCTCATGATCAAGATATGCAAGCTCAAAGCAATGTTGTATGTGCGCTCCAGACACAAGTCCATTCCCTAACAGAGGCCCTTTGTGAAACAAGGAGAAACATTCTCAATGTCGTCAAGATATGCATGGTTTTGAAACCAGACTATTAGACATTTGCTATGTTGTTTAGGAGCCTAGGGGAAATGAAGGCGAGGGTTATGGTGCTCCATCGGACAATACAGCATGAAAACGTAACAGTCAGGTCAAATGAACTGACCTTCTAAACTTCTGGTGGTGCATTTATCTGCTAGACTGTTAAGTTTTATGCGAACCTTCCTTTTGTTACATAGTTGTAATTTGTTTTGGTGCGATACAGAATTTTGTTCTTAACGTGCAGCCACCTGCTGAAGAAAACAGCAAGCCATTTTTGTAGTGTAGGGTGTTCCCTATATTTGCACTGGTGGTGATCTTTGATGCTGAGTGGATGTAATCGCCTTAATATCCTAGCATTAGTTTTGGCCTTATTTATTTCCTAGGCTTCTTTTTCCCTAGTTTGCTAGTGGCTGCAACTACCATGGGCCATAAATGGGTCGTAGGATCCATGGGTCTCCTATGGGTCGTCGATAAATGGGCCTGTAATCGGTGGGCCTCGAGCCGTCGATAAACGGGCCTGTAATCGGTGGGCCTCGGGCCATCGGATAAATGGGTCTACGTGGGCCATAATCGGGCGTAATTGGTATCGGCCCAGCACGGTAACGAGCCGTTAATGTTGGAAATATGCCCTAGAGGCAATAATAAAAGTGTTATTATTATATTTCTTTGTTCATGATAATAGTCTTTTATTCATGCTATAACTGTATTATCCGGAAATCGTAATACACGTGTGAATACATAGACCACAATATGTTCCTAGTGAGCCTCTAGTTGACTAGCTCGTTGTGATCAACAGATAGTCATGGTTTCCTGGCTATGGACATTGGATGTCATTGATAATGGGATCACATCATTAGGAGAATGATGTGATTGACAAGACCCAATCCTAAGCCTAGCACAAAGATCGTGTAGTTCGTATGCTAAAGCTTTTCTAATGTCAAGTATCTTTTCCTTAGACCATGAGATTGTGCAACTCCCGGATACCGTAGGAATGCTTTGGGTGTACCAAACGTCAGAACATAACTGGGTGGCTATAAAGGTGCATTACAGGTATCTCTGAAAGTGTCTGTTGGGTTGGCACGAATCGAGACTGGGATTTGTCACTCCGTGTAAACAGAGAGGTATCTCTGGGCCCACTCGGTAGGACATCATCATAATGTGCACAATGTGACCAAGGGGTTGATCACGGGATGATGTGTTACGGAACGAGTAAAGAGACTTGCCGGTAACGAGATTGAACAAGGTATCGGTATACCGACGATCGAATCTCGGGCAAGTATAATACCGCTAGACAAAGGGAATTGTATACGGGATCGATTGAGTCCTTGACATCGTGGTTCATCCAATGAGATCATCGTGGAACATGTGGGAGACAACATGGGTATCCAGATCCCGCTGTTGGTTATTGACCGGAGAACGTCTCGGTCATGTCTACATGTCTCCCGAACCCGTAGGGTCTACACACTTAAGGTTCGATGACGCTAGGGTTATAAAGGAAGTTTGTATGTGGTTACCGAATGTTGTTCGGAGTCCCGAATGAGATCCCGGACGTCACGAGGAGTTCCGGAATGGTCCGGAGGTAAAGATTTATATATGGGAAGTCTTATTTTGGTCGCCGGAAAGGTTTCGCACTTTATCGGTATTGTACCGGGAGTGCCGAAAGGGGTCTGGGGGTCCACCGGGGGGTCCACCTGCCCTGGGGGGCCACATGGGCTGTAGGGGGTGCGCCTTGGCCTATATGGGCCAAGGGCACCAGCCCCAAGAGGCCCATGCGCCAAGGAAACTTGGGGAGGGAAGAGTCCTCAAGGGGGAAGGCACCTCCGAGGTGCCTTGGGGAGGATGGACTCCTCCCCCCCTCTTGGCCGCACCCCTTCCTTGGAGGAAGGGGCAAGGCTGCGCCTCCCCCTCTCCCTTACCCCTATATATAGTGGGGGGGAGGGAGGGCAGCCATACCTGAAGCCCTGGCGCCTCCCTCCCTCCCGTGACACCTCCTCCTCTCCCGCAGGTGCTTGGCGAAGCCCTGCAGGATTGCCACGCTCCTCCACCACCACCACACCGTTGTGCTGCTGCTGGATGGAGTCTTCCTCAACCTCTCCCTCTCTCCTTGCTGGATCAAGGCGTGGGAGACGTCACCGGGCTGTACGTGTGTTGAACGCGGAGGTGCCGTCCGTTCGGCACTAGGATCTCCGGTGATTTGGATCACGACGAGTACGACTCCTTCAACCCCGTTCTCTTGAACGCTTCCACTTAGCGATCTACAAGGGTACGTAGATGCACTCTCCTTCCCCTCGTTGCTGGTTTCTCCTTAGATAGATCTTGGTGACACGTAGGAAAATTTTGAATTTCTGCTACGTTCCCCAATAGTGGCATCATGAGCTAGGTCTATTGCGTAGATTCTTTGCACGAGTAGAACACAAAGTAGTTGTGGGCGTTGATTTTGTTCAATATGCTTACCGTTACTAGTCCAATCTTGTTTCGACGGTATTGTGGGATGAAGCGGCCCAGACCGACCTTACACGTACTCTTACGTGAGACAGGTTCCACCGACTGACATGCACTTGGTGCATAAGGTGGCTAGCGGGTGCCAGTCTCTCCCACTTTAGTCGGAACGGATTCGATGAAAAGGGTCCTTATGAAGGGTAAATAGCAATTGACATATCACGTTGTGGTTTTGCGTAGGTAAGAAACGTTCTTGCTAGAAACCCATAGCAGCCACGTAAAACATGCAAACAACAATTAGAGGACGTCTAACTTGTTTTTGCAGGGTATGCTATGTGATGTGATATGGCCAAGAAGAATGTGATGAATATATGTGATGTATGAGATTGATCATGTTCTTGTAATAGGAATCACGACTTGCATGTCGATGAGTATTACAACCGGCAGGAGCCATAGGAGTTGTCTTTATTTATTGTATGACCTGCGTGTCATTGAACAACGCCATGTAATTACTTTACTTTATTGCTAACCGGTAGCCATAGTAGTAGAAGTAATAGTTGGCGAGACAACTTCATGAAGACACGATGATGGAGATCATGATGATGGAGATCATGGTGTCATGCCGGTGACGATGATGATCATGGAGCCCCGAAGATGGAGATCAATGGAGCTATATGATATTGGCCATATCATGTCACTACTATATAATTGCATGTGATGTTTATTATGTTTATGCATCTTGTTTACTTAGAACGACGGTAGTAAATAAGATGATCCCTTACAACAATTTCAAGAAGTGTTCTCCCCTAACTGTGCACCGTTGCTAAAGTTCGTCGCTTCGAAGCACCACGTGATGATCGGGTGTGATAGATCCTTACATTCACATACAACGGGTGTAAGACAGATTTACACATGCAATACACTTAGGGTTAACTTGACGAGCCTAGCATGTACAGACATGGCCTCGGAACACGGAGACCGAAAGGTCGAGCATGAGTCGTATAGTAGATACGATCAACATGAAGATGTTCACCGACGATGACTAGTCCGTCTCACGTGATGATCGGACACGGCCTAGTTGACTCGGATCATGTAATCACTTAGATGACTAGAGGGATGTCTATCTGAGTGGGAGTTCATAAGATGAACTTAATTATCCTGAACATAGTCAAAAGTTCTTTGCAAATTATGTCGTAAGCTCGCGCTTTAGTTCTACTGTTTTAGATATGTTCCTAGAGAAAATATAGTTGAAAGTTGACAGTAGTGATTATGCGGACAGTAGAAAGCTTATGTCCTTAATGCACCGCTCAGTGTGCTGAACCCCGAACGTTGTCTGTGGATGTTGCGAACATCGGACATACACGTTTTGATAACTACGTGATAGTTCAGTTAAACGGTTTAGAGTTGAGGCACCAAAGACTTTTTCGAAACATCGCGGAACATATGAGATGTTTCGAGGTCTGAAATTGGGATTTCAGGCTCGTGCCCACGTCAAGAGGTATGAGACCTCCGACGATTTTCTTAGCCTGCAAACTAAGGGAGAAAGCTCAATCGATGAGCTTGTGCTCAGATTGTCTGAGTGCAACAATCACTTGAATCGAGTGGGAGTTGATCTTCCAGATGAGATAGTGATGTTTCTCCAAAGTCATTGCCACCAAGCTGCTAGAGCTTCGTGATGAACTATAACATATCAGGGATACATATGATGATCCTTGAGGTATTCACGATGTTTGACACCGTGAAAGTAGAAATCAATAAGGAGCATCAATTGTTGATGGTTGGTGAAACCACTAGTTTCAAGAAGGGCAAGGGCAAGAAGGGATACTTCATGAAATGGCAAATCAGCTGCTGCTCCAGTGAAGAAACCCAAGGTTGAACCCAAACCCGAGACTAAGTGCTTCTGTAATAAAGGGGACAACCACTGGAGCAGCATTACCCTAGATACTTGGTAGATGAGAAGGCTGGCAAGGTCAATAGAAGTATATTGGATATACATTATGTTAATGTGTACTTTACTAGTACTCCTAGTAGCACAAGGGTATTAAGATACCGGTTCAGTTGCTAAGTGTTAGTAACTCGAAATAAAAGAGCTACGGAATAAACGGAGACTAGCTAAAGGTGAGCTGACGATATATGTTGGAAGTGTTTCCAAGTTTGATGTGATGAAACATCGCACGCTCCCTATACCATCAAGATTAGTATTAAACCTGAATAATTGTCATTTGGTGTTTGCGTTGAGCATAGACATGATTGGATTATGTCTATTGCAATACGGTTATTCATTTAAGGAGAATAATAGTTACTCTATTTATGTGAATAATACCTTCAGTGGTCTTGCACCTAATGGAATGGTTTATTGAATCTCGATCGTAGTGATACACATTTTCATGCCAAAAGATATAAGATAGTAATGATAGTACCACTTACTTGTGGCACTGCTATGTAAGTCATAATGGTATAAAAAGCATGAAGAAGCTCCATGTTGATGGATCTTTGGACTCACTCGTTTTTGAAAAGTTTGAGACATGCGAACCATGTCTATTGGTGTATACGCATGAAGAAACTCCATGCAGATGGATCGTTTGGACTCACTTGATTTTGAATCACTTGAGATATGCAAATCATACCACATGGGCAAGATGACTGAAAAGCCTCGTTTTTCAGTAAGATGGAACAAGATAGCAACTTGTTGGAAGTAACACATTTTGATGTGTGCAGTCCAATGAGTGCTGAGGCATGCAGTGAATATCGTTATGTTCTTACTTCACAGATGATTCGAGTAAATGTTGAGTATATTTACTTGATGAAACACAAGTCTGAATTATTGAATGGTTCAAATAATTTCAGAGTGAAGTTGAAGATCATTGTGACAAGAGGATAAAATGTCTATGATATGATCATAAAGATGAGTATCTGAGTTACAAGCTTTGGCACGCAATTAAGACATTGTGGAAATTGTTTCACAATTAATACCGCCTGGAACACCATAGTGTGATGGTGTGTCCGAACATCATAGTTGCACCCTATTTGATATGGTGCATACCATGATGTCTCTTATCGAATTACCACTATCGTTCATGGGTTAGGCATTAGAGACAACCGCACTCACTTTAATAGGGCACCACGAAACTCCATTGAGACGACACCGTATGAATTATGGTTTAGAGAAACCTAAGTTGTCGTTTCTTAAAGGTTTGGGGCTGCGACGCTTATGTGAAAAAAAGTTTCAGGTTGATAAGCTCGAACCCAAAGCGGATAAAATGCATCTTCATAGGACACCCAAAACAGTTGGGTGTACCTCCTAATTCAGATCCGAAAGCAATAGGGATTGTTTCTTGAGTCGGGTCCTTTCTCGAGGAAAGGTTTGTCTCGAGAATTGAGTGGGAGGATGGTGGAGACTTGATGAGGTTATTGAACCGTCACTTCAACAAGTGTGTAGCAGGGCACAGGAAGTTGTTCCTGTGGCACCTACACCAATTGAAGTAGAAGCTTATGATAGTGATCATGAAGTTTCGGATCAAGTCACTACCGAACCTCATAGGACGACAAGGACGCGTACTGCTTCGGAGTGGTACGGTAATCCTGTCTTAAAGGTCATGTTGCTAGACAACAATAAACCTACGAGCTATGGAGAAGTGATGGTGGGCCCAAATTCCGACAAATGGTTAGAAGCCATGAAATCTGAGATAGGATCCATGTATCAGAACAAAGCATGGACTTTGGTGGACTTGCCCAATGATCGGCAAGCCATTGAGATAAATGGATCTTTAAGAACAAGACGGACGTGGACGGTAATGTCACTGTCTATGAAGCTCGACTTGTGGCGAAGAGTTTTTCACAAGTTCAAGGAGTTGACTACGATGAGATTTTCTCATCCGTAGTGATGCTTAAGTCCGTTGGAATCATGTTAGCATTAGCTGCATTTATGAAATCTGGCAGATGGATGTCAAGACGAGTTTCCTTACCAGTTTTCGTAAGGAAAGGTTGTATGTGATACAATCAGAAAATTTTTGTCGATCCTAAGGATGCTAAAAGGTATGCTGGCTCCAGCGATCCTTCTAAGGACTGGAGTAAGCATCTCGGAGTTGGAATATGCACTTTGATAAGATGATCAAAGATTTTGGGTTTATACAAAGTTTATGAGAAACTTGTATTTCCAAAGAAGTGAGTGGGAGCACTATAGACTTTCTGATGAGTATATGTTGTTGACATATTGATGATCAGAAATGATGTAGAATTTCTGGAATGCATATAGGGTTATTTGAAAGGTGTTTTTCAAGTGAAAACCTGGATTAAGCTACTTGAACATTGAGCATCAAGATCTATGAGGATAGATAAAAAACGCTTAATGGTACTTTCAAATGAGCACATACCTTGACATGATCTTGAAGGTGTTCAAGATGGATCAGTCATAGAAGGAGTTCTTGCCTGAGATGTAAGGTATGAAGTTAAGACTTAAAGCTCGACCACAGCAGAAAAGAGAGAAAGGACGAAGGTCGTCCCCTATGCTTGAGACGTAGGCTCTATAGTATGCTATGCGGTGTACCGCACCGGAAGTGTGCCTTGACATGAGTCAGTCAAGGGGTACAAGAATGATCCAGGAATGGATCATTAGACAACGGTCAAAATTGTCCTTGTAACAAATAAGGACATGTTTCTCGATTATGGAGGTGATAAAGAGTTCGGCGTAAAGGGTTACGTCGATGCAAGCTTTAACACCTATCCGAGTGACTCTGAGTAGCAAACCGGATATGTATAGTGGAGCAACCATTTGGAATAGCTCCAAGTGGAGCGTGGAAGCAGCATTTACAATATGACCTAGAGATTTGCAAAGTACATACGGATCTGAATGTTGCAGACCCATTGACTAAAACCTCTCTCACAAGCAGAACATGATCAAACCCCAGATCTCATTGAGTCTTAATCACATGATGATGTGAACTAGTTTAATGACACTAGTAAACTCTTTGGATGTTGGTCACATGGTGATGTGACCTGTCAGTGTTAATCACATGGTGATGTGAACTAGATTATTGACTCTAGTGCAAGTGGGAGACTGTTGGAAATATGCCCAAGAGGCAATAATAAAAGAGGGAGACTCTAGTGCAAGTGGGAGACTGTTGTTAATGATAATAGTCTTTTATTCACGCTATAACTGTATTATCCGGAAATCCTAATACACGTGTGAACACATAGACCACAATATGTCCCTAGTGAGCCTCTAGTTGACTAGCTCGTTGTGATCAACAGATAGTCATCGTTTCCTGGCTATGGACATTGGATGTCGTTGATAACGGGATCACATCATTAGGAGAATGATGTGATGGACAAGACCCAATCCTAAGCCTAGCACAAAGATCGTGTAGTTCGTATGCTAAAGCTTTTCTAATGTCAAGTATCTTTTCCTTAGACCATGAGATTGTGCAACTCCCGGATACCGTAGGAATGCTTTGGGTGTACCAAACGTCACAATGTAACTGGGTGGCTATAAAGGTGCATTACAGGTATCTCCGAAAGTGTCTGTTGGGTTGGCACGAATCGAGACTGGGATTTGTCACTCTGTGTAAACAGAGAGGTATCTCTGGGCCCACTCGGTAGGACATCATCATAATGTGCACAATGTGACCAAGGGGTTGATCACGGGATGATGTGTTATGGAACGAGTAAAGAGACTTGCCGGTAACGAGATTGAACAAGGTATCGGTATACCGACGATCGAATCTCGGGCAAGTATAATACCGCTAGACAAAGGGAATTGTATACGGGATCGATTGAGTCCTTGACATCGTGGTTCATCCGATGATATCATCGTGGAACATGTGGGAGCCAACATGGGTATCCAGATCCCGCTGTTGGTTATTGACCGAAGAACGTCTCGGTCATGTCTACATGTCTCCCGAACCCGTAGGGTCTACACACTTAAGGTTCGATGACGCTAGGGTTATAAAGGAAGTTTGTATGTGGTTACCGAATGTTGTTCGGAGTCCCGGATGAGATCCCAGACGTCATGAGGAGTTCCGGAATGGTTCGGAGGTAAAGATTTATATATCGGAAGTCTTATTTTGGTCGCCGGAAAAGTTTCGCACTTTATCGGTATTGTACCGGGAGTGCCGAAAGGGGTTCGGGGGTCCACCGGGGGGGTCCACCTGCCCCAGGGGGCCACATGTGCTGTAGGGGGTGCGCCTTGGCCTATATGTGCCAAGGGCACCAGCCCCAAGAGGCCCATGCGCCAAGGAAACTTGGGGAGGGAAGAGTCCTCAAGGGGGAAGGCACCTCCGAGGTGCCTTGGGGAGGATGGACTCCTCCCCCCCTCTTGGCCGCACCCCTTCCTTGGAGGAAGGGGCAAGGCTGCGCTTCCCCCCTCTCCCTTACCCCTATATATACTGGGGGGAGGGAGGGCAGCCATACCTGAAGCCCTGGCGCCTCCCTCCCTCCCGTGACACCTCCTCCTCTCCCGCAGGTGCTTGGCGAAGCCCTGCAGGATTGCCACGCTCCTCCACCACCACCACGCCGTTGTGCTGCTGCTGGATGGAGTCTTCCTCAACCTCTCCCTCTCTCCTTTCTGGATCAAGGCATGGGAGACATCACCGGGTTGTACGTGTGTTGAACGCGGAGGTGCCGTCCGTTCGGCACTAGGATCTCCGGTGATTTGGATCACGACGAGTACGACTCCTTCAACCCCGTTCTCTTGAACGCTTCCGCTTAGCGATCTACAAGGGTACGTAGATGCACTCTCCTTCCCCTTGTTGCTGGTTTCTCCTTAGATAGATCTTGGTGACACGTAGGAAAATTTTGAATTTCTGCTACGTTCCCCAACAGTTAACAGGCCGTGGGACTGCAAAAGGCTTAGTTCTATCACAGGCATAACAGGTCGTTAATGAGCCAGAATATAGGACGGGCTGGAAACAGCGCAACAGGTTAACAGGCCAGAAACGGGCCGACTCTTGCCATAGGCCGAATTTGGCCCATTAGGGTAACATGCCAGTAACGGGGCGACTCTTGCCATGGGCCAAATTTGGCCCATTAGGGCAACAGGCTAATAATGGGCCGGAACTAATCGAGGGGCGAAAAGGAGTCCAAGAACGTATGGGCCGTCAATAGGCCAAAAGCTAACACGGGCTGGAAACGGCCCATGTAAATCACGGGCCGTTAACAGGTACAAAGAAAATTACTGTTCATTATGGGCTAGAGTCACCGTGGGCCTATAAAGGGCCGAAACATACGAAGGCCTCATATGGGCCGAAAGACGTCGTGGGCCATACATGGGCCGAAAGTGAAATGGGCTGGTGTTATATTCGATGGCCCACATGACGTTGTTAGCCGATTTCCTTTAGGGCGTAACGGGCCGTGAGTTAACGGGTCGTAAAATGGGCTATTTGCGTAGAGACCATTAACAGGCTTTTCATGGGCCAGCCCGTTAACTTTTGACCAAGTCAAATGGGCCGGCTTTGTAAGCTAAATGGGCCAGTGGTGGGCCGTGGCATGTGTCGACATATCATAGGCGCCTATCTGACCCACTGATGAGCTGACACGTGTTTCGTCCGGCCAATAAGAATTTTACACATGGAAATTTCCCATTGGTCGGGGCTGTTAACGGGTTATCGGATCCAAAACCCGACCCGATAGCTTAACGGCGTTCCGTTACGGTGGATGCCACGTGTCGGTCACCCTTGACGAAAGCACTTTCGTGACGCGCGATTTATCGTCATGCAAGTGGACACTTCCGTGATGATAATTTTGGTAATGTCATGGAACACTTCTACGGCAGCTAAGGTATGACTATCTTGATTCTGTCATAAAATCGTCATGGATGTACGTGCATGACAAAAAACGCGACCTACTATGACAAATACGTATCGTCACGGAAGTGTATTTTTTTGTATTGTTGGCAATAGGCTGGAGATAAAACCAGAGAGGTGAAATGGAAAACTTGATGTCTGGGAGGCTTAGGGTAGCAAGGACTACGCTCTTCGGAGTTTCGAGGTCATTAGGACAAATATTTAGCATAGTTGCTTAACAACTGCTAAAATATGTCCAGAAACGAAATGATGATGAAGCACTCACTAGGGGGCTTGGATTGAGCTAAAACTTGGCAAATCTTTATGATTTGGTGATATGTAGATGCTGTAAAAAGAGCACACCCAATGGACTTACCAAATTGGTACTTGCTTCACAAGCATCCCTTTTCACCAGAAACTTGGGAAAATTCTAGGAAAATATTGGCTAAATGAAATTATCCGAACTCTTGGATAGTTGGGTTATATGGATAGGTGAAGGCTTGGAATTATTTTCAGCCATAATGGAGCAAGATAAAATATACTTGCTTCACAACCTGAAAATTTGGACGGAGAACAAGAATTGCTGCTGTGCTCACATAGCTTAATGAAATGAGCTTAATTTTGGTGACTACTAATGATTTGGGATGCTTGAGAGGATGGCAGAGTTTCATCCCATTTGGAAACTCTATGAAGGTAGTTCCTTCACAAAGTGACAATTTGGTCAGAAACTTTGAAAAAATTGCACAGGGAGCTAGGGTGATAGGATTGAGCTCATATTTGGTATCCAAGGGTGATTTATCAATATTCATCACCCTACCAAATTGCAGCTCAAATGGAATTAGGAATAAAGCACTTCCTTTGCAAAATTTCAGAGAAGGCAGAAACTTGCATTGGATCATGTGCCCAATTTTTGATCTGTGGAACATGAGATGATGATGGAACTAGTGATTATATAGGAAGGAAAAGCTCCACAATTTATGTCAGAATTTTCCCTGCTATAAAAATAGTAGTTCCTTTAGAAAATGGCAGAATTGCAATATTGGTATTAAATAGGAAAAGGCAACTTTCCTTATTTAATTATGGCCAATATGATTGCCAGAGCTTGGATTAGGCATAATTATCAACTCCACCAATTCACATGAATTTAGGAGATGTCTAGCTATGCCTTTGGATTTTATTCCTCAGAAAGGCAAGAAAAGGAATAAATCACCATTCAAAAATATTGCATGGGACTTGGCAATATTTTTGCATATCCAAGGTTGAAAAGGATAGGAGGGTCTCTAGGAACAGATGGGATGATCAACAGATCAAGGAAAATGATAGCCCCTTTGAAATCACAAAGGGCACATTCAAATTCCAAAAATTTGGAATTAGGGTTTGAGAGGGTTTAAGATGATGCAACTGAGGTCTTTCCCACTGAAAAAGACATGAGCAAGTTTTGAAAGGTTGGAAATGACAAG
Source organism: Triticum dicoccoides (assembly GCF_002162155.2). Lineage (NCBI taxonomy): Eukaryota > Viridiplantae > Streptophyta > Magnoliopsida > Poales > Poaceae > Triticum > Triticum dicoccoides. Next base: position 293,090,337 of record NC_041383.1, on the reverse strand, counting down.
AAATCTCAGAGTCATCAGCAAAACTCAGGAGAAAGATTTTGAAAATGATTGCCAGGAAGGAATAATAGCAGAAAAACTGATAACCCAATTTTGGGGCTGTTACAAATCTTCCCCCCTTAAAAGAATCCCGTCCTTGAGATTCGTAGGGTTACAGCACAAAGAAAAGATAACCACTCCGGAGAAAAACCTCTGGGTTAAATTTTTAACCCTTTGGTCGAATTCGAATAAGTTGGGGCAGTGATAATTGGTACATCCAGGAAGAGATATGGGAAAACACGGTTATATCCACGGCTAGGGGCACTCGAGATCAAACTCTTGAAAAAATTGCTAGATGCACCCAGTGAACAGTGGACTCACCTGCTGACATGTGGGTCCTGGGCCCACTGGCAGCCTCCTTCTTCTACCTTCGGCTAACTGCTTCTTCTGTGTTGCTGCTTCACGTGCGGCTTGGCGCAGCGCGCATCTAGCTCCTAGGGCAATGAGGACCCTAGTGCCGTAGTGCCCAGCGTGCACGGCGCCGGTGCAGCGAGCACTCATGTCGTGTGCCAGCATCTTCTTGGCACTGCTCGCGGATTCGCCTCCTGGACGCCGGTGATCGGGCGACAAGCAAGTTTCCTGGACTCCGCTCACCGTACACCGGGGTTGGGCTATAAAAACGGCAGTGCGGTTTGCTTCCAGCACACAAACACAATGCCACTCTACTACCTCTTTGGTTTGAGCGAGATCGAGCCGAGCTCCTTCAGCGAGGAGGTGTTCTTGGTAGCACTACGGGTGTTCCTCGCGGCACTGCTGGGCACACTGATCAGCTCATCGATCCTCCTGGTGATTCTCATCAGCAAAGAGCGAGCTCGAGACAACACGTGGCTGGTGGCTCGAGGTGTGGGAGAAGAAGGTGCACAGGGTGGTCCTCCGCCACGCTTGGTTCTCCGTCGCTTTGCGCCGACGGAGTAATCACATGCTGTGGTGGAGCAGTGGTGGCGACTTGCGGCGCCATGCAAGGCAGTGATGGTGGTGGATGATGGGTTCGGATGCGGGTGAGGTGGCTACGCTAGCTCAGAAATCAGTTTAGGGCACGGGAAAAATTTCACGGATTGCTCCACGAAATGTAGGTGTCGAGGAAGAATCGGAGTTGAAATATGTATTGGGGAGTTGTAATGGATCACGAGAAATAAAACTATCCGTGTTTCTCCAGAAACACAATTGGGTCCATGAAAAATAATCAGGGACGAGAAATGGCCAGATGAAAATGGCCTCTTCGAGGTTCTGGGTTTGTAAAATCTGGCACACGGGGTATGCACAGATAGAGAGGGATATGTGACTTTGCATTCCCCCGAGTACTGCTTAATTGTACTCGTGGGTGAACCGAGTATGCGTGCAGTATGCAGTCAAATCTAAACAAACAGACAGATGCAATAAACATGCAACGGAAAAAAAACACCAGACAAATCACACTAAGGTGTTTTAATGCTAGTGGGTATATGTACTCCTGGTATACATATACCTACACCAGCGTGCATTTTATTAGAGACTCAGAACGAGTCAATGTTGTTTTTAGTGTATGTGTCATACTGATTAAAATCTTGTTAGCACACATTGCCAACCCTATCAAACATTTCTGTTTGACAGAGAGACAAGCAAAAACAAACACACAAACAAAAGCAAACAAGCAAATGACACAACATATGGGTTACAACAGTACCAACGTACCACAAGGACGAACGCGCTATGCGCTAAACGAAACTACTCGCTGCGGGATACATGGTTCTATCCTCATATTGAGGATGAACCGACAGACCAATCAACTAGCAGGAACCACTGATTGCGTGACTGAAGTCAGCCAGAAGACTGGCCTTGCTGGGGCTCTCCTGGAGGACAGAGACTTAGCCAATCTCCATCTTCATCGTCTAACACTTCTATGGGTTGGGGCGGTGGGGCTGAAATTGCTCCAGGAAAATGCTATTGATCGATCCGGAGAAGAGACTTGTCGAGGGTGATGATGTTTGGCTTGGGCCATAGCCCGGGTTGAGAGGATAGCACTGGTTCAGATGGCATTTGGCGAACAGCTTGAGATGCGAACTTATGAGCCTCACGGTAAGCTTCCTTGACGACTCGTACCACATTATTGTCCATGGCTCTAAACTTGGCAAGCATTATTGAAATCAACATCCCCTAGGCAGTGATGTATTGCACCAGGCGAGCGATTGCGGGATCATCTCCTTGGCTAATGGAAGAAGGCTGCATTACTGCGTTTGACATATTGGGGAAAGAGCAGAACTCCCGCCTTGTTGCTACATGCGGGAAGTTTGTTCGGAGGTGAAGGATAGCCTCCACAGCAGCAGCTTGAATGGCTAAACCAGAGGTAGGCATGGCTCTACCCTGTAAAACCAAAAGCTGGACATTTGCTGCAGGACCTAGGTTGATGTGCACTCTTGCAACAAGGCGATGAACGTGAGGGACAAGTGTCGATTGGAACACCAGGTAATCGGGGCTAGTCTTACCGCCAAATGCTTTGGTAAGCATCTCGGCAAGAAGGGGTGGAAAGCCAGGGTGGTTGACGGCATAGGTGCGGGTGTAATACGTGGGAGTTTTGGAGCTGCTAGCGATGGCTGGGGTGCTACTAGCTAAGCTTCTCTGCAGGGACATGGCGGATTGAGGAGCAAGCGATGCGGCTAGTGGAAAGGGGGTTTATAGGCGGCTACGCGGGACAGGCCCGCATGGCGTGGCCCCTTTCCCTTAATGGCAAAGGGAAAACGGTGCAGCCGACCAGAAAGGATAAGATTGCTGCATGTTCCACGGATAACTAGGCGGCAACAGTGGGGTGAGGATGTGTCGGTCCCGACTGGGCCGCCCGTTGATTAACAATGGCCATGTCGGATGCCAGGGATGGGTCAAATCCCTTAGGGTCATTACGGGTTAATGGTAGCGGTGATCTAATGCTAGGATAATCTATGCCAGCCTGGCTACTCTGATGCCAAGCCCTGTGGCACCCTGATCCGCATGGAGCAGGGGGCCTTCGCACGTAAGCCCACGATAACACTTGACGCACGACAGGTCCATGATACAACATTCCAGGTACAAGAATATTTATCAAATACATGTGTATATGATTACATAAGTGATGAATATAATATTCTGGCATAGCCCTAAGGCTATTTACATGGCAGCGGAAGTCTATTAAAAAGGCGGTGGAAGTCTTGGCAGCATATCACTCAGGCTGGGCTCCACAACTCACAGGAGTGGCAAGATTACGTCCTAGCACGACGGAACACGTGAACGACCTACAAAACTGGCATGACACGCCAGGTCAGTACATTGAATGTACTTGCAAGACAACCAAATACATAGCATTCCAAACAAGCAGAAGACAACGCAAGAACCATGCGTTTGCAACAACCTAGCTCATATCAGAAACTAAGCATGGCATAATATCAACCCAAGACATAAATCAAACTAACATCATGGCATCCACTAGCATGGAAACAACATGGCATAGCAAATTTATTTCTAACATGGCAACAACAAAACCGAGCATATCATCTTAATCATATCAATCAAAGCATGGCATGGCATCATGAAATTATGCTGAAAATAAACTACCAATCATATCAAATGCAGACATAGCATGTTAACTATATGCAACCATCTCATGTTCTACCATGGTTCTTTAAATGCAAACATATTACTCATGCGATGCCACCCAACTTGTGCTCGGAGTCCCTTGGACTCTCTTACCAACGGTGATCACCTCATTTCCTGATCACAAACAAAGACAAACTCTTGATCCTTACGGCGATCACAACCACAACCAATACTGGCCCATGATTCTTACGAAGATCACAACCACATTAATCAACTTAATTATTTCAGGTTTATCCTCCATTTGTACCAATAGCCGATAGTGTACCCTACTACAAACTTCTGCCCATGACCGAGGATGCGGCTATCGATAGTTTAAATACACTCTACAGAGGTAGCACATTGTACCCACACCACAGAACCCATGGTGTCGTCATCCCATTCGGTGGACCAACGGTGTTCCGACAAAACCAATCTACTACCATGACAATCTTCCGGCCAGTCCGACTCACTCCCCTCTGGGCTAAGTCATGGGTGGCCCTGTGTCTACCTCAAGACACCTCAAACCACCATCGTGGCAAAACATAAACAATCCCCCACAGGGACAACAGCGCACAAAATCCAACTACTGGCACACAAGGCTTATGTACGCCTACCTGATCAGGGTAGCGTGCGCCGATAACCTTCCCTCGTTGGAGGCACCAGCGAGAGGCACGCCAATAGACCGCATTAGGGCCGTCCCATACCAGCAAATGTGGTTGCGCTGGAAAAGTTTGATTTGGCGGCACTATGACTCGATCCCATTGATGACGGAGGTGGTTTGTTATCATTAAGTCATTTTATTACCTTCTCCATGATCATGAACATGAATGCAACAATGAGCATACATCATACCAATGCTTTAATAAAATACCAAACTTCTCAAGTGAACAACTATGGCATAAATAACATGACAATACCAAGTACTAACATATCCATGGTGCATTACCATCATGATAGCATTTTATAACAATGACATGAAAATAAAGTAGAGTAGTGACATGGCATTATTAATAATAACATTCTAACTATCATGGCAAGAGATATCATGAGCACACAAGCATGCATGGTAAGCATAACGGAATAACTACAGACAAAAACGCGAAAAATAACTGCAACTACACACACACAAGGTGCAAGCAAAGTCAACATGCAAGTTCGGGGTTCATGATAAGAGGTTGGCTTTCCTGGTGGTCGACAAATACTCCGGAAAGAAGTGAGAAACGACCACGGAAAAATTTGCCGGAAACAGTTCTCTCTCGGAGGCGGCTGTTTACGGATAAGGGCAAAATAGTCATTTTCAATATGTCAAACCATAGTGAAACTAACAAAACGGAACGGTCTCGACGAGACGAAGACGTGGGCGTTCGATTTACCTTAATCGGAGTTACGGGTAAAAAGATACGGACGCTTAAAACTCAGGGACTAATCTGTAAAAATTCTTCTACAAACAGGTCCCTGGTAGTTTTAAATAGACGCGTCTTTTCAGAAATACGCCTTTGAATCAGGAAAACGGCTTCGCGGCGGGGCGCCTCCACTAAAATGACGTGGCAACGATCGGTCAAAAGGGGCAGAGACGGGGCCGGGCGCCAAGGCCACTTACAGGTGGGGCCACGGGGCCCGCCTGGCCAGCCTGGCCAGGTCAATGCCTCCTCCTGGCCACTCCCTTCTTCTTCACAACGCGCGCCCACGGGCAGAGAACGACCGCGCTCTGGCGACGAGCCCCGGCGACACGGGCCGCCTCCGGCGAGGCTCCGGCCACCGGCGTGCTCACCGCGGAGTGGCGCATCCGTTCCCCCACTCCACGGACTCCAAAAACGAGGGGAGCGACGGCGTCCTTGAGAATGGCAGGCGGCGGCGAAGTGCTTCTGTCGTCGGCAACTAGGGGCTCCGGTGAGGGAATGAGGGGGCTGAGGCTACGGGGAGGCTCGCCGGACATTGGGGAAGGCACTGGTGGAGGAGGAACGGCGAGGGGAGGCCCTGGTCACCGGAACCAGAGAAGGCCGAGGCGGCAGCCATGGCAACGGGGAGGGGATGGAGAAGCTTCGGGCGAGGGGAGAGTTGCAGGAGGCTTGGGGACTGCAAGGGGGGCTCGGGAGGGCTACTTATAGCCACGGGGAGAGCTCGAGGGGGGAGGGGGCGAGGTGGCATGCGGCGGGTAACGTTTCCGTGCATCGGCGATGACGCTGCATCGGCAGGCGTGGCCAAGGCTCACGAGGAGGGACGGGAAGGCGACGAGGAGGATGCAGCCGAGCAGTAGGGGCTCATGGAGACGAGGGGCTCTCACGGACGAGAGGAAGAAGAAGACAGAAGCGAGGAAGAAGCCGAGCTCATAGGCGTGCACTGCTCGACCCTTGGCACGGCTTGTCGGAGAAGAAAACAGAGGGGGAGCGGGGTCCAGGCAAACGGCGACGATGATGCGGAGCTACTAGACATGCGGGGAGGAGCCAAATCTAGCTGGAGCAATGATGCCGAGGCCAACAGTGGCTAGACCACCATTTTTGGCTGGCTTCCCTCGTGGTCACCACTGGCATGGCGCGCTCTGGAGTTTTACTGAGGCCAAATCATGTCTACCGTGTAGCCCTTCGAAGATAGAATGTTATTACGGTAAATAGACAGGTAGAGACAAAGGGAGTGGAGTAAACCAAGCTCCACAAGGTTTCTGTTGCAAACTTGGCAACATGCTAGAGATAAAACTAGAGAGGTGAAATGGTAAACTTGATGTTTGGGAGGCTTAGGGTAGCAAGGACTCCGGTCCTGGGAGTTTTGAGGTCATTAGGACAAATATTTAGCATAGTTGCTAAACAACTGCTAAAATATGTCCAGAAACCAAATGATGATGAATCACTCACTAGGGGCTTGGATTGATCTATAACTTGGCAAATCTTTATGATTTGCTCATATGTAGATGCTGTCAAAAGAGGACACCCAATGGACTTACCAAATTGGTACTTGCTTCACAAGCATCCCTTTTGACCAGAAACTTGGGAAAATTCTAGGAAAATATTGGCTAAATGAAATTCTCCAAACTCTTGGACAGTTGGGTTATATGGATAGGAGAAGGCTTGGATAATTTTGAGCCATAATGGAGCAAGATATAATATACTTGCTTCACAAGCTAAAAATTTGGACAGAGAACAAGAATTGCTCCTGTGCTCACATAGCTCAATGAAATGCGCTTAATTTGGGTGAAGGCTAATGATTTGGGATACTTGAGGGGATGGCAAAGTTTCATCCCATTTGGAAACTCTATGAAGGTACTTCCTTCACAAAGTGACAATCTGGTCAGAAACTTTGAAAACATTGCACATAGAGCTAGGATGATAGGATTGAGCTCGTATTTGGTATCCAAGGGTGATTTATCAATATTAATCACGCTGCCAAATTGCAGCTCAAATGGAATTAGGAATAAAGCACTTCCTTTGCAAAATTTCAGAGAAGGCAGAAACTTGCATTGGATCATGTGCCCAATTTTTGATCTGTGGAACATGAGATGATGAAGGAACTAGTGATTATATAGCAAGGAAAATCTCCACATTTTATGTGAGAATTTTCCCTACTATAAAAATAGTAGTTCCTTATTTAGGAGATTGTAGAATTGCAATATTGGTATTAAATAGGAAAAGAAAATTGTAGAATTGCAATATTGGTATTAAATAGGAAAAGAAAATTTTCCTTATTTAATTATGGCCAATATGATTGCCAGAGCTTGGATTAGGCATAATTATCAACTCCACCAATTCACATGAATTTAGGAGATGTCTAGCTATGCCTTTGGATTTTATTCCTCAGAAAGGCAAGAAAAGGAATAAATTACAATTCAAAAATATTGCATGGGACTTGGCAATATTTTTGCATATCCAAGGTTGAAAAGGATAGGAGGGTCTCTAGGAACAGATGGGATGATCAATAGATCAAGGAAAATGATAGCCCCTTTGAAATCACAAAGGGCACATTCAAATTCCAAAAATTTGGAATTAGGGTTTGAGAGGGTTTAAGATGATGCAACTGAGGTCTTGCCCACTGAAGAAGACATGAGAAAGTTTTGAAAGGTTGCAAATGACAAGAAATCTTAGAGTCATCATCAAAATTCGGGAGAAAGATTTTGAAAATGAGTGCCAGGAAGGAATAACAGCACAAAAATTGATAACCCAATTTTGGGGCTGTTACAGCTTGGCCTATTATCTCGATGTAATATCAGACTTATGTTTCTGCTAGCATCAATAATGTGGTTGTTTCTGTACCATGTTGTTGTGTGTTGCCAGAAGACTTGATCTCTAGGCTGGCAATGCAAGGTAAACCGGTTGTTCTGAGCCGGGGTGCCAGACTTTACCCTGTATAATCATGCAAACAAGGCAGAATTCATAGAAACCGGACGGAAATCATTACATTCAAAAAGTTTTCATATACTCTAGACGAGATACATTACTGTTTTCATACAAACCAGAGTAAAACCTACTCTAAACAAGTTGCAATCGTAATGTGGGCGGAGCACGGACGACGGTCGATCGTGCTGTGATTTCAGGCTACTCATAGTCGGGAGTACTACTTTTATAGTGCATAGTATCATAGAGTAGTTTCATAGATGATCATATTTATTGCCATGCATGACCCCCTATCTCTTATTTAATTCTCTGCCACTTCACCATGTATGCTAGTATTCTCGAGTGTATGTACCAGCTAAGTTACCACCACTATGGCCAGCCTCGATGTGGAGCCGTCGCGTGCACTGGGAAGCGGTGCTCTCTCGGCCGTCGCACTACTTCAAAGCCGGCTGCAGTGAGAGGTCGCCTCCGCTCTGGCTATGCAGTAATGCGGCACTGATGCTTTGGGGCAGAGCTGATCATTTTAGGCTAGAAGCGCATGCCGGCAAGGGAGGGGATTCGGGTCGGCCAGGGCGGTCAGACACGGGCGTGGTGGTGGTATTCATTTTTTACCGTTTCATGTGTAGTACTGGTAGTTTGCAAAACTACTCAATTATTGCACTCATTTTCCAAAAAAATGTGGTAAAAAACTTTACTTGCAATGCATGCATGCGTGACCAATATAAATGACAAATAAAAACTACTACATGCACGCAACGATTTAATGCACATTGTAATCTCAACATGTGATGGGAAGCTCTAAATTTGAGTGTAGAACTTATAAAACGAAAAAAATTCAAAACAAATAAACTAGAAGAGAGGGAGTATACCGTAGGATGTGTCCCATACGAAACAAGTCCCCTGGTTTGTCACCGCGAAGATGAGGTTAGAAAGGAGCACAGCGACTTCATACTCGTATGACAACAAATCGGCCGCAGACAGCATGGTCCACCATTGACCGCCATATGCAGGGTTCGTGAAAGCAATAGCAATGTCGAACACTATGATGAGAGTGTAATTTTGGTTGGTGGACGACCTTATCGGGGCTTCCGAGATTGCTATATTCTTCAATCTCACTGTGGTTCCATCGTACTAATTCGGGCGATGGCCCATTGCATGGTTGATCCAAATGTTGGACAAACGTTCTAAGGGAATGGTGTCACCGTTCTAGATGTTGTGCAAATTGATGTTGGTACCCTCCCGTACATATTCAAGCCTATCTCCACTGGCACCAAGCCTAACCTATGAAAAAGTGGGCAGCGGGGGAATTACGAAATGGACACAGAAGTAGTCTTTAGAATGTATTTACTACGTGGTCAAACTCATCACTTACATGCTCATCGGGGTGTCAACTTGCAAGGGGTGTCAACTTGCAACTACGGCACGCCGCAGTGGAGGGACCCCCAAGGAAAAATCCTCATCCTCGTGGATGCATGGCACACCAACTAGCATGGACTTCTCCCACACATATTTACGCACCCTCTTCAAATATTTGGTGCAAGTACCACTAAGTCTTGCGGATGTGAGGAAGTCGGAGTGACTTAGATTTGTCCCAAAGGATCATCGTCCATGGTCTCCCAACCTCGATGAGGACGAGAAGCACCATCGCCTTGCGAATCCATGGCAACACCGACCAACTGCCTTGTCCCTTATGGAGCTGGTTTACATGAGACGACATGGTAACTGCAGGGCTTCGTCCCTTCGGAAAGGATGTTCAATGGGGGAGCACTAGTGCAGTTTATATTTGAGACTAGCAAGGCCCATGCGTTGCACGGAACATCAAGATTCATTTATATGAGTTGTTTATCTTGTGGGAGACGAAGATGAACGGGGGAAGGCCTTATTTGCAAATCTGGAGAGGGCTATCGATATCTTTTTGCAAAATTGCCATAACTTGCTTTCTATCCGTCAGATATAGATTGGACAGTCTATATTGCAGGATGGCATGCACACCATCATCACCAACTTAGTTTTTTGTAAGAGTAGATAGAGATTAGGGAGCTGGAGGGCGGTTCGTTGTACGACACGTTCGCGTCCATCGACTAGCCCGGAATTAAAGCACGCACGCCATTTATAGTGAGTGGGATTAGTTGTTTTCTGGGTGCATGGACCAACGCAGACTAGCAGACCCCATCACCCTTTTTTGAGCACGCCTTCAACCAGTATGTGCGTGACAAGCATGCATGCAAATCTTGCATGACCAAACCGTACGAGGCGGAGCGGTAGGCCGTCGAACTACAGCTTGCATGTTGCAGCCATGTCATCCACACGCAACCTAAAGGGCAACTCATACTCCGCTGGACTATACTGTACTACTATGCATTGTTCGGCACGAATGTTCCTTGGAGCTCGTGCTGCAACTGCCGTAGTACTCCACAGTCCGCTTCCCTTCTCCTTCCGCTTCCACCGACCACGCACGTCAGCAGGAAGCGACCGATCAACCCCTATATAGGAGTGCTAGCACAAAAAGATGCATGCATGACCAGTAAAATTTCCTTTCTCTTACCTCTATGAAATAAGTGTGGCGTGAAACTCAAAGCCCTTTAAGTCTGAGTATAGTTGAAATCATCGTCCTCCTCCAGCTCCGCATCGCCCGCGTCGTCGTCCTCCTGTTCTGGATCTGTGTCGTCATTCTCCTCCTTCGGTTCCGCGTGTTGTGCTGCCTCGAACGCCTCCTCATCTGGCTCCGGCTAGTCCGGACTCCGGAGGCAGGGCGACTGCAATCCAGGTTGCACGCCGTCTCCAGATTACCGGAAGCATCTCAAAGCGCCGCTTCGGCGGGAGCATGGCCTATGTCGTTACCTTCGGCCAGGCCATGGCTATGTCACACCCTGATTTTCATGCCGCTACACTTAATCTAGCAATCAGGATAAAATGTGGTTCGACAAAAACTTTTGAGTGTTTTGGACCTTGCCTTGATTGGTTTTTGTCTGTTGTTTGCAAGTGCTCTAAAGATAAAATAAATCCTCCAACTCTTATACTCCTTCTCCTTGATCCAAAACCTTTCCCAATGATCATGCCATGTGTGTAGGACATAAAAATAATTTCCTGCAAAAATATTTTGGCCAAAAAGTATTTTCTAAAATTAGTTTTTCAAAAACCCCTGAATTGAGGTTTGCACTGCAAGTACTTAATTAAGGGCAGTAAAACTCTTTCCAAAAATATATTTGAATCCTATTAGATGTAGGACTCCCATAAACCACAAAGATATAATTTTGAAAGTTATTTTACTATTTTATTTAAAAGCTTTTTCTTAAGCCCAGAAATGGTCTTTAATAGGGAAAAAATCATTCTATTGTTTTAAAAATATTTGACAAAAATCAGGGAAACTCAGTGGACATATATTGTCCATATATAAGAGTTTCAACACATGGTCATGTTCAACATATTGGTCAAATCCCTCAAAAACCCTTTTTGGATATTTCAAGCTTTTGAAATATTTACAAAGGAAATATTCTCCATAAATTCCAAGAAAATTCTATCATGTCACATATGACAGGTTTGATGATCTTGACAAGTATCATGTCATGGAGAATAGTATAACCCCATGAAATCCCCTAAAAACCATTTCTGTCCATTTTGAAGTTTGAGCAACTTTGCATTGCCAAACATGTCCAAATTCTCTCAAACCTTGTGAACATGCTCCAATGGTCTAATAATTCATATAGACCAAATGGAACAAGTTGGAGAACAAGTTAACTTGATCAAAGTGCCCCAAAACCCTTCCTGCCCAGAACCAAATTTGAACAACTCTACATTGGAAACTTTCTCCTTTTGATCCCAACATTTGTGGGAATGTTCAGAACCTCAAATTATGACACTACACCAAGTGGTGCATCAAGGAGAACTGATTTGCATGACTAAATCTCGGTAAAGCCATTTCTGCTAAATTCTAGGGTTTACCAATGTTGCATTGTCAACTTCCTCCAAATGAGCTCCAACTTGGTGATCAACCTCAATTATGTGTGACACTTGATCCTGTTAATTCTCATGCCAAGTTGAGTTAATTTGATTGCCCAAATTTGCATCAAACACCTTCTGTCACTTTTCAAAAATCACCATTTTGACCACTTACACTATTCTCCTTGAGCCCAACTCTTTACCAGAGCTTAACCTAGTCATCTTTTACCTCCAGTAATTCCCCCCTTCAACATCTCAATTATTTGGGGGTGAAACCCTCACTTTTTCTCTCTTGACAGCCTCTTTCTTTCTCTTCTTCTACCTCTCTCCTCTCCTACTGGCTCACCAGGGCATCCAAGGCCACCACCCATTTGTTTACTCCTACCCTGACCCCCTAGACACTAGTGGCGACGCCCTGGGCGCCAAAAAGATGCCAATGCCAGCCATATGCGTGCTCTGGAGCGCGCTACAGTGCACCAGGGCACTGTAGCCGCGTCCTTCCCGAGGCTTCTGACCACCTAGGGCCTTCCCCTTGTGTCCCCTGAGGCTCCCTCGGCGTCCGGGACACGCAAGACGGTCGCCCCCCTCCTCCTTCTCCCTCCTCCTGCCTCCTGTCGCACGCGCACCGGCCGCCCGAGCGCTCCAATGGGCAGCCTCACACGCGCGATGCTCTGGCCCCTCCCCGCTATCTCTCTTCTCTCCCCTCGCCCTAGACCAACCCCACAAGCACCCCAGACACGCACACGCATGCCCCCGTGGCCTCCAGCAACGGCTAGAAGCTCGTCGGCGCACGAGCCACGGTGCACCTCGCCCCCTTCTATTTAAGGGCTCCCGAGGCCTCCCTCTGGATCCCCTTCGCCCTCTCTCACTTCCAGTGACCCCCTAGACCAATCCAACTCTCTCCCCGTGCCCTCCATCCACCTTCATGGACGAAGCCGAGCCGCCGGACTTCGGTTAAATTCATGCCAACCCGAGCCCCTCCTCTCCACCTCATGGCCTCAGATCATCTCCACCACCATCATGCATATCTCCCCCGCTTCATTTCTTCCTCTCCGTGGCTGCAGCGCCATGCCCCAACCTCACCGTCGCCTCCGTCCACCGCGGGCGATGCACCGCTCGCATCCCGCCACCCCAGCCGTCGTGGCGCACCTCGGCGGGTGCGTCACGCTCTCCTGAACCCGCCGGTATGCCGGGCATCGCCGAAGGTGGCCTGTGCCACCGGAGCCCACGCCCGCAAGCGTTCGGCCCTGCCTCCCCTGCCTCGCCTCTGTTCGAGAGCGGGAGGTGGGGGACGAACACGACATGTGGGCCCCGCGCATCAGCGGCACAGTGGGGCGGGCCCATGAGTTAAGTGGACACGGTTTCGCTGCGGGCCGTTTCCCTGCAGCAAAAGCATAAATCTTGACGGCGCCTTCGACGTGGCCCTTCCCGCGCGCAGCTGAGCCACTGGGCCGGCCCAGTGGCGATCCCTCGCCCGATGCGTGTTTTAGGTATAAGCCTAAACCTTTCCTTTTTTTTCTTTTATTTTGAACTCGTAAAATCCATAATAAATTCATTTTAACTCCAAATTTGATGATTCAAATTTCTAGTGACTATAAATCATGATCTACCTGTTGGTGCAACATCCACATTTTTCCAGAGACTTTTTCTTCACAAACATTTATCAAATCCTGTTTTTCCTATTCCTGTGATGAACTTTAGAAAATCACAGAGAGCTCAAAATTGATCCAAATGCCATGATTCCAATTCCTAGATGCTTCTAAGTTCATAACTTAGTTTATGAACTTTTTTTCTTAATACTTTTTGTACCCCCACAATAAAATGAGCCATTTCTTCATATTTGTCAACTTTGCAAATTCATAGGGAATTCATTTGAACTCCAATCCCAATGAAACCACTCTAGTTATTTTTCATATAACCAGAGAAGTCCTAGAAAAGTCCAACTCATATTTTTAGAGCACTTTTATTTCCTGCCTTGTTGTGTTGCTTATTATGGTTGCTTTAGACGATAGTTGACGAAGTAGACGAAATACTCGGAGTTGGACCAGAGATATTTGAAGACCTCGAAGACTTTGTTAAAACATGCAAGCAGCCCTTTGACCATGTCTATGAAACCCTTTTTATGCATGTCATATAGCACCATATTGTTGTTGCAACGGAATCATGATGAGGTGGTATCCACTTTGATGGTTGCCACTGTACTTCCTCGTTGATACTTGCATTGTGCATGACCCTACCTTCTTATGAGGGTTATGACGGTGGGAGAAGATAGGATGCTAAAGTAGTGCTACGCAAAAAGGGACGGGAATATGCATGGTGATGGAGACAAAGTATTTTCAAAAGACTATTTTGAAAACCCCGTCGGGTGACACTTATGCCCGAGGGAGATGATGAGATGGGTAACCACTTGCTGACGAAGTGGTGTACCGAGGCAAGTGTCTGTGTCGTTTTCAAAACGGATTAGATTTAAGATTTGATGACTGTCCCAACCTTACATGCACAACCACTCTACCCTTATATGGGAAAGGGCATTATTGATTACCTAGGTCGATACTAGCTTTGAGCCTGCATTACTAGTGACGGGGGAGAGTTGGAGCTCTCTCTCGGGACGGGGTCGTGCCAGGTAGGGCGGCCATGACTGTCTTTACAGGGCACCGGATACACCTTGTGTCCCCTCTCGGATGTTACGATCTCGAGTGAGTCTCATATGATGTACATCGTGAGGATACAGAACAACGAGTGGACTCCTTGTTAGTGTCGTCTAGGGAAAGGTAGTGATCGGGTGCTTACCCCGGGTACTTGAGGTATCACGGGTCGTGGATGACACGGAAATTCCCCGGATCTTGTGGGTAAAGTGTGCAACCTCTGCAGAGTGTAAAACTATTCGAATAGCCGTGTCCACGGTCAAGGACAGTTGGGCGGTGCTGCTTAAACTACATCTAGAGTTTTACAACCGTGTGTGTGAGTTGATAAAACTACTTGGGTCAAGTCAAAGGACTTGACATGATTGAGTTGGGTTGGTGCCCACTCTATTGATGTTGATATCTGTAACCTATCCTCATGGTTACTTTAATTCTCCTGATGCATGTCTTACAAGTTGTTGAACATGTCATTGCAGTCAAAACTAGCTGTCTGCAAAAGTTTACCTATATCATGCATTGTTACATCTTGAGCCAAAACATGGGTTGCTTGTGAGTACATTCAAAGTACTCATTGGCTTGCCACTGGTTATTTTATTGACCAGGCATGAAAGAACAAGATATGATGAAGAATACTTCGGCGACGAACATGCGAGCTAGGACGCTTCCCAGTCAGAATGCCTGTAGGGTTAAGGCAGATGGCATGGGTCCAAGTTATCGACGAAGATTTCCGCTGCAATGTTATACTCAAGACATGACCATAATGGTCCTACTTGTGTAATACGGTACGTATGGATGTAAGCCTCTTGTTATTCAGCTTCTGTGTGTTCAGTGAGCATTGATCTCTGGGATAACTGTACACGTGCATTCGGTGATCTCGACTTATGAGTCGGGGTCCCCACAGAGCTGGTATCAGAGCCATCCTGACGGTAGGAAGCCTTAGTTAGCATGGTCGTTAGTTAGGGTAAAACTATTTCCAAAACTACTACTAGTTTTCCAAAACTATCTATACTTCTCTTCCCTTCTCAGTTTTTCGAAAACTAAGATATACTTTCCTCTTCCCTTTCAAAATTTAATGGTCGCTAGAATCCTTATGCCCTGACCACTGGATTCCTTGAAATCCTCGTGGATAATCCAGAAGGAAGATGCCTTGCCAGACGTTCACCCACATCTCCTAAACACAAGATTGGCGGCATCACAACAAGACGATACCAACAGAAGATACATCCTCAAGGAATGAGGACCTGAAGACCCAGGAGATGGTGACACCCTTGACACTGCCCCAAGACGATGCAACCTTAGCCTACAACGATCAGGGCATAGGGTATGCAAGATCATGATATACATCGCTAATAGGGTAACCCTCTCACTATCGTTGTTGTATCGGCAACCACCGGTGGATGAGAACCTAGCCATTTGGTCCGCCTCTATAGTGAGCAGGAGAATGGTTCTCCTCATCCCCCGCTCTTGGTGTCGATGTTGTCATCAACGTAACCGATATGATGGACCTCTATTATGCCTTGATAATGTCATTGCATAAAGGATTACCTACCTGGTACCATCGACAGCTTAGAAGACAAAAAGGGATCGTCGTGATTAAGAAGACAATAGAAGACCAAATCAATGCCAGTTACGAGGAGCCACCATCACCCCATCACTTCAACAGGCGAGAAGTTGCTGAAGACTCTTCAGGCTCAACCTGGATCGTTCCGTCAAACAACTACAGGAGACATAGCGACACCTGAGGAAAACTCAGAAGACTGCATGAGGCACAAGGCACGACTACTGAGTCCGAGAACCCCTAGGGTAGGATGAGTCGTGTACCCCCTATGCGCAGTCGAGTCCGTATGGTAGTTCGAATAGAACCATGTTGAGTGTTGCTTGTTTTTATTTGTTTGTGTTTTGATATAGGTCGCACTTTTGCCCTAGGCAACAAGTATGCGACTATATCACCTTCGTGACCTTGCTTTTTCTGTTTGGCCCTTTTTGCACCTGTTTGTTTGCACTTGCACTATAGAACCCCCTTTAGGCATTCCCCTCCTCTATGCTACTTTTCCCTCTCATCTCTTTCCTCAACTGAAGACAAGCAAGACAATATGCAGCAAGGATTCCACCTCGGCGAGCAACAAGCACTGAAGACTTTTGCTACAACCTCCTCGACCAAGTATAACCCCGTATGTTTACACCTCAAGATTAGAAACGCATTCCTAGACCCTTCGAGACTTCATAAGATACCCCAGCTCGAATCCTTAACCATGTGCTTAACCCACAAAACTGCAAGAGAACCAGCTAAGCCTCCGTAACATTGCACTGGGTTCATTATGGAACTAGTGGACATAGTGAATGAGCACATTATCTTCCTAAGATAGCACCAGAACTGACGATGCCATAGGGAGGACCAATCTGAGGATATAGGAACAGAGGACAGATGACTTGATGAGTTTATATCAATGACTTGAGGAATTATATGAGACTATTTGGTGGATTATGAGGCTTTGATGTTGGTAGATGAACTTGGTGGGATCATGAGTATAGGTTAGCATATATTTCATCACCCCTGAGTAAATTGGATTTAGTAGGATAATTATGATCGCAAACTGGAATTCTTGGAGGAATTTGGATTTAACTTAGCCATGTGATATTGATAGGAGACAGTTGACATTACGTAAATGACTTGGGGGAACATGTAGGAATTCTCGTTGGACTAGAGATTTGGATTTAAGTAGGTGATTCTACTTGAATATAGATGCTGAGTATGTCTACATGGTTCGGAGTAAATTGGATTTAGACTGATGATCTCGATCATTGATACCATGTTTCTCGGTGGACGATAAACTAGGAGAATGGACTAATTGTCGGAGTTTATTTAGGCATCTTTGTGAGCTTGACCTTGGAGTATTACTAGGTCACGATAACGGGAATTGGTGGACTGACTATAGTAGAGATAGCCTTTTCAAGTATTTGGGGATTATAAGGACTTTAGGAGATCATGTGGAACACCAGCATAGGCATTGGATTTGTAGAATTAATGGATTATGTAGTGATTAATGGAAGTTAATGGGTTGTTGGAGTTGATTCATAGGAAGGAAACAGATCTTGGAGTGGCTTATGACGTGTTTCCTTAGGATAATGATGCTTTATCTTAGACCTTGGCAGAATAGATTGAGCACTTGGATTGTCACGTTCAAGCTTAGCAGCTTGTATATTCTACCCATGGATTTTTACGGGTAGACATACATATGAGTTTGGGGATCGTAGACATATATGATTTTGTTAGACCTCCCCTCGGGAGCCATGAGGATATGAATAACATGAGTGATGATTGGAGTTGACCTATATGAGATGATTCTTTTGGTAATATGGGGTGAAGACGAGGTAGAACTATTGGCATCTCAGAAACTATGCTCAAGGATGGGATGATAAACATTCACTCGCACACTAGAATCCTTGAAACCCTTACGCCCTACCAAGCCACAACATAGTCGGATCATGACCTTGGGCTTTGGCTCTAGATCGATAAGACCTTGGCCAATACTCAACCGTGACCATCACCAATGCCTCAGCTCACTTTACGTACCCCATAGACTTCATGGAGTGCTTGGACCAGTTAGTTGCCATCTTTCTTTGATTACATGCTTATCTACCCGAAGACGTAAGAAGAATCGTTGAGCTGGTCAAGGAACATCTGAAGATCGTCATGCCAAGGAGGAAGGACTACCACCATCATCAAGAAGTAAACATCCGCGTCAAAGACCAGGTGTATCTGCAAGCCACACCTCTCTAAGGAACCAAGCATTTCCATGACAAGGAGACCCACACCCAGATTCATCAGCCCCCTTCGAGATCACTCCAAGATTTAACAACCCCCCTCTGAGATCACTACGAGACGAAGAGAAGACAATTACCAGCTGGAGTTACCACCTGAGTTACCCATTGTGCACAACGCTTTCCATGCATCACAACCACGGAAGTGTTTCCAACTTCCTAACTTGCCCGATCTCTACGAGGGCATTGACCACCAAGCCATCGACCTCCAGCCCAACCGGACCTACGTGAGAAACCCCTTAGCAACCTGGTTCAAGCCGAACATCATACATGGAGCCACACCATCAAGAACTTCAAGGTTCAATGGAGAACTACACGGAAGCGGAAGCAACATGAAGGTTTGAAGACTACCCCAGATCCAAGTTTCTGTATCCCTTTCCGCTCCTAGTTTGGGAATCTCGGGGACGAGATTCTTGTAAGGGGGGTAGGTCTGTCACACCCTGATTTTCATGCCGCTACACTTAAGCTAACAATCAGGATAAAATGTGGTTCGACAAAAACTTTTGAGTGTTTTGGACCTTGCCTTGATTGGTTTTTGTCTGTTGTTTGCAAGTGCTCTAAAAATAAAATAAATCCTCGAACTCTTATACTCCTTCTCCTTGATCCAAAACCTTTCCCAATGATCATGCCATGTGTGTAGGACATAAAAATAATATCCTGCAAAAATATTTTGGCCAAAAAGTATTTTCTAAAATTAGTTTTTCAAAAACCCCTGAATTGAGGTTTGCACGGCAAGTACTTAATTAAGGGCAGTAAAACTCTTTCCAAAAATATATTTGAATCCTATTAGATGTAGGACTCCCATAAACCACAAAGATATAATTTTGAAAGTTATTTTACTATTTTATTTAAAAGCTTTTTCTTAAGCCCAGAAATGGTCTTTAATAGGGAAAAAATTATTCTATTGTTTTAAATTTTTTTGACAAAAATCAGGGAAAATCAATGGACATATATTGTCCATATATAAGAGTTTCAACACATGGTCATGTTCAACATATTGGTCAAATCCCTCAAAAACCCTTTCTGGATATTTCAAGCTTTTGAAATATTTACAAAGGAAATATTCTCTATAAATTCCAAGAAAATTCTATCATGTCACATATGACATGTTTGATGATCTTGACAAGTATCATGTCATGGAGAATAGTATAACCCCATGAAATCCCCTCAAAACCATTTTTTTCCATTTTGAAGTTTGAGCAACTTTGCATTGCCAAACATGTCCAAATGTTGTCGAACCTTGTGAACATGCTCCAATGGTCTAACAATTCATCTAGACCAAATGGAACAAGTTGGAGAACAAGTTAACTTGATCAAAGTGCCCCAAAACCCTTCCTGCCCAGAACCAAATTTGAACAACTCTACATTGGAAACTTTCTCCTTTTGATCCCAACTTTTGTGGGAATGTTCAAAACCTCAAATTATGACACTACACCAAGTGGTGCATCAAGGAGAACTGATTTGCATGACTAAATCTTGGTAAAGCCATATCTGCTAAATTCTAGGGTTTACCAATGTTGCATTGTCAACTTCCTCCAAATGAGCTCCAACTTGGTGATCAACCTCAATTATGTGTGACACTTGATCCTGTTAATTCTCATGCCAAGTGGAGTTAATTTGATTGCCCAAATTTGCATCAAACACCTTCTGTCACTTTTCAAAAATCACCATTTTGACCACTTACACTATTCTCCTTGAGCCCAACTCTTTACCAGAGCTTAACCTAGTGATCTTTTACCTACAGTAATTCCCCCCCTTCAACATCTCAATTATTTGGGGGTGAAACCCTCACTTTCTCTCTCTGGGCAGCCTCTTTCTTTCTCTTCTTCTACCTCTCTCCTCTCCTACTGGCTCACCAGGGCATCCAAGGCCACCACCCATTTATGTACTCCTACCCTGATCCCCTAGACACTAGTGGCGACGCCCTGGGCGCCAAAAAGATGCCAATGCCAGCCATATGTGTGCTCTGGAGCGCGCTACAATGCACCAGGGCACTGTAGCCACGTCCTGTCCGAGGCTTCTGACCACCTAGGGCCTTCCCCTTGTGTCCCCCGAGGCCGCCTCGGCGTCCGGGACACACAAGATGGTCGGCCCCCTCCTCCTTCTCCCTCCTCCTGCCTCCTCTCACACGCACACCGGCCGCCCGAGCGCTCCAATGGGCAGCCTCACACGCGCGATGCTCTGGCCCCTCCCCGCTATCTCTCTTCTCTCCCCTCGCCCTAGACCAACCCCACGAGCACCCCAGACACGCACACGCGCGCCCCCGTGGCCTCCAGCAATGGCTAGAAGCTCGCCGGCGCACGAGCCACGGTCCACCTCACCCCCTTCTATTTAAGGGCTCCCGAGGCCTCCCTCTGGATCCCCTTCGCCCTCTCTCACTTCCAGTGACCCCCTGGACCAATCCAACTCTCTCCCCGTGCCCTCCATCCACCTCCATGGTCGGAGCCGAGCCGCCGGACTTCGGTTAAATTCGTGCCAACCCGAGCCCCTCCTCTCCACCTCATGGCCTCAGATCATCTCCACCACCATCATGCATATCTCCCCCGCTTCATTTCGTCCTCTCCGCGGCTGCAGCGCCATGCCCCAACCTCACCGTCGCCTCCGTCCGCCGCGGGCGATGCACCGCTCGCATCCCGCCACCCCAGCCGTCGTGGCGCACCTCGGCGGGTGCGTCACGCTCTCCTGAACCCGCCGGTATGCCGGGCATCGTCGGTATGCCGGGCATCACCGGAGGTGGCCTGTGCCACCGGAGCCCACGCCCGCAAGCGTTCGGCCCTGCCTCCCCTGCCTCGCCTCTGTTCGAGAGCGGGAGGTGGGGGACGAACACGACATGTGGGCCCCGCGCGTCAGCGGCACAGTGGGGCGGGTCCATGAGTTAAGTGGACACGGTTTCGCTGTGGGCCGTTTCCCTGGAGCAAAAGCGTAAATCTTGACGGCGCCTTCGACATGGCCCTTCGCGCACGCAGCTGAGCCACTGGGCCGGCCCAGTGGCGATCCGTCGCCCGATGCGTGTTTTAGGTATAAGCCTAAACCTTTCCTTTTTTTCTTTTATTTTGAACTCGTAAAATCCATAATAAATTCATTTTAACTCCAAATTTGATGATTCAAATTTCTAGTGACTCTATAAATCATGATCTACCTGTTGGTGCAACATCCACATTTTTCCAGAGACTTTTTCTTCACAAACATTTATCAAATCTTGTTTTTCCTATTCCTGTGATGAACTTTAGAAAATCACAGAGAGGTCAAAATTGATCCAAATGCCATGATTCAAATTCCTAGATGCTTCTAAGTTCATAACTTAGTTTATGAACATTTTTTCTTAATACTTTCTATACCCCCACAATATAATGAGCCATTTCTTCATATTTGTCAACTTTGCAAATTCATAGGGAATTCATTTGAACTCCAATCCCAATGAAACCACTCTGGTTATTTTTCATATAACCAGAGAAGTCCTAGAAAAGTCCAACTCATATTTTTAGAGCACTTTTATTTCCTGCCTTGTTGTGTTGCTTATTATGGTTGCTTTCGACAATAGTTGACGAAGTAGACGAAATACCCGGAGTTGGACCAGAGATATTTGAAGACCTCTAAGACTTTGTTAAAACAGGCAAGCAGACCTTTGACCATGTCTATGAAACCCTTTTTATGCATGTCATATAGCACCATATTGTTGTTGCAACGGAATCATGATGAGGTGGTATCCACTTTGATGGTTGCCACCGTACTTCCTCGTTGATACTTGCATTGTGCATGACCCTACCTTCTTATGAGGGTTATGACGGTGGGAGTAGATAGGATGCTAAAGTAGTGGTACACAAAAAGGGACGGGAATATGCATGGTGATGGAGACAAAGTATTTTCGAAAGACTTTTTCGAAAACCCCGTCGGGTGACACTTATGCCCGAGGGAGATGATGAGATGGGTAACCACTTGATGACGAAGTGGTGTACCGAGGCAAGTGTGTGTGTCGTTTTCGAAAATGGATTAGATATAAGATTTGATGACTATCCCAACCTTACATGCGCAACCACTCTACCCTTATATGGGAAAGGGCATTATTGATTACCTAGGTCGATACTAGCTTTGAGCCCGCATTACTAGTGACGGGGGAGAGTTGGTGCTCTCTCTCGGGACGGGGTCGTGCCAGGTAGGGCAGCCATGACTGTCTTTACAGGGCACCAGATACACCGTTGTGTCCCCTCTCGGATGTTACGATCTCGAGTGAGTCTCGTATGATGTACATCGTGAGGATACGGAACAACGAGTGGACTCCTTGTTAGTGTCGTCTAGGGAAAGGTAGTGATCGGGTGCTTACCCCGGGTACTTGAGGTATCGCGGGTCGTGGATGACACAGAAGTTCCCCGGATCTTGTGGGTAAAGTGTGCAACCTCTGCAGAGTGTAAAACTATTCGAATAGCCGTGTCCACGGTCAAGGACAGTTGGGCGGTGCTGCTTAAACTACGTCCAGAGTTTTACAACCGTGTGTGTGAGTTGATAAAACTACTTGGGACAAGTCAAAGGACTTGACATGATTGAGTTGGGTTGGTGCCCACTCTATTTATGTTGATATCTGTAACCTATCCTCATGGTTAATTTAATTCTCCTGATGCATGTCTTACAAGTTGTTGAACATGTCATTGCACTCAAAACTAGCTTTCTGCAAAAATTTACCTATATCATGCATTGTTACATCTTGAGCCAAAACATGGGTTGCTTGCGAGTACATTCAAAGTACTCATTGGCTTGCCACTGGTTATTTTATTGACCAGGCATGAAAGAACAAGATATAATGAAGAATACTTGAGCGACGAACATGCGAGCTAGGACGCTTCCCAGTCAGAATGCCTATAGGGTTAAGGCAGATGGCATGGGTCCAAGTTATCGACAAAGATTTCCGCTGCAATGTTATACTCAAGACATGACCATAATGGTCCTACTTGTGTAATACGGTACGTATGGATGTAAGCCTCTTGTTATTCAGCTTCTGTGTGTTCAGTGAGCATTGATCTCTGGGATCACTGTACACGTGCATTCGGTGATCTCGACTTATGAGTCGGGGTCCCCACAGGCTATGGGGTAACGGCGAACGAAGAAGAGGCAGCGGGAGGGGAATGAATGCAGTTGTTGTTTGGGTTCGCCGTCTGGCTTAAATAAATGCGCACCATCACGTGTACCCGCGGGTGCATGAATTTTAACATACGGGTGTGCTTAGGGGGCTTCACGTAACTGGCATGTGTGTGAGATTCTGAGAGACAGACTGCGTGTGTGCGACTCTACTCTTCGGACATGTTGTCCACCTTTTGCATCGGGATATAAGTTTAATGGTATTACACTTTATCTTGTGATTTATGTGACAATGTTAACATGGTTGTGTAAAAAAATGTCACTTCCTGCTCGTCATTTGCGTTATATAATTATGAGAAGTTTGCTAACTACTAAAGTAAAGTGGAATTTGTCCATGTTTAAGTAAATTAAGGTGATTGTTTATCATATGGTTAAGGTTGGACGAAGGGTGGTAGGAACAAATGCTCCGCCTGGAGCATGTGTGTATGAAATGGAGTCTTAGTGTGTGTGTGTGTGTGTGTGTGTGTGTGTGTGTGTGTGTGTGTGTGAAGCAAAGTCTTCGGTGGGGAAAGTAATTTAAGTGTGTGTGGCTTCATCATAGAGAGGTGATGTGTATGGAAGAGGCCACTAACGAGGGGGTGCGAGAGAGATGAGGCTCATAAAGAGGGAAGAGAAGGCGTGTGCGTGTGAGAGGCGTGGACATCGAGATAATGTGTTTGTTCGAGAAACATCGAGGAAGACTACTATCGGGGAAAACGACACCTATGGGATCACGGGGATCCCTTCTACGGTTGGCGAGGCAAGGACCTGCGTGAAGAGCAGGTCTAGTGATCAGCGCGAGGGGTTTTTACCAAGGTTCGGTCCGCACTGGTGCGTAAAACCCTAGTCCTGCTTGTGTGTATATTCTGTGTTCTTGAACTCTTGAACTAGCTGCGGTGCATGCCCAGTCCAAAAAGTCTGAATCCTGTCCCAGTACACCTCGGGCCTCATTTTATATGTAAAAGGGGTTGCCACAGCGGCACACAGGAGGTGGAAAGTATCTATAGTGTTCAAACTTACCGCTTGACACCATAGGACAAACGCATTTAATGTGTTGCTTAGGTGCCCTCTTACTTTATCAGGGACGATAACGGAAGCCATCCCGTCCATCGCCGCCCCTCCTTGATTTGACTCACGTCTAGGCTGACAAGGCATGCAACACTAGGCTGGCTGGCTACTGCTGTGTTGGCGTGGTTGTAGAGCCTCCATGAAGATCTGCATGCCGGCACGCTGGCGCCTTCCTAGTGGGCAAGCTGGTCGTTATGCTGGAGTGGTTGTGAGGTGGCGAAATCCTTGTCGGGCGCAGGCCTGGATGTAGCCCCGCAACTGTCCCAAACAAGAGTCTTGCCGGGGGCCTCGCAGTCGTCCCCAGCAAGGGCCTTGCCGGGGGGCTTCATCTTCTGGTCCCACATGAGCCTGTAGGCCATTAGTCTTCACAAAGATCTGCATGCTACTATGCATGTGTCCCCAAGTCTTGGCCTTGACGCTATCGATGGTTTCAAAGCTCTCATCCTCAAGGGGGATGGCCTTGCTGGTGCTTCGCATGTCGCCCTGGCAAGGCTCTTATCGGGGCTACATAGGCTGCCCCGACAAAGGTGTTGCCTGGGGAGGCCCAGCCCATCTTCTGTTACTTGCTCACTGTCTTGAATGTTGTCTTGGTAGTCTTGTGTTCTATCTCCTCCTGCCCTGCCAAGCCCTAAGGTAGGCGTGGCTACGACTGCCCATGCACAACTAAGGGGTACATAAAAGCCCATACTTTTGTACACCGACAGGAGCCCCCGGGCCGGGGCCACACATAAAGCGCACAACATTGTTGGGCTAGGCCCAGAACAGTGCGCGGGCTAGCGTGGCAGGGATTAACTGCCATAAATTCTTCGTTAGTTGGGCTTCCCAATGATCCGTATTGAGTGCATGACGTCAGGGTCGTGCGTGGGATGGTCGCAACATGCTTGCGTCACCTCATGGTGGATAGTAAAGAGGCAGCCCACACCTTCCTCATAAAAAGTGGAATTCGCAGGGGCACTACTCATTTACAAAGTGGACTCGGGTCATGGCCTACATGGCGCCGCTCCCCATGATCACGGGGTGGAAAACGGTCGCCCACTTGGCTTTATGCCTCTGGCTTGCTCGCCACGTGTCCTCCATGCCTTATGAAGGGCAGGCGGCGGATGCGGAGGGCATGGGCATTAACGCCGAGGCGGGAAACCAGGCGTCACTGATTAGAGCAGTGGGTCGGTCCTGATTCCCTCTGCCTCAGGAGGCCGCATTGGTCGAGCGGGGCGGCTGCCCCTGGGTTGGGAGGCTGGGACCTGGCCCTGCCCTTTTATAAGAAGGGAGAGGGATAGTGCCTTTCCGTACTTACCTCCTTCTTCTCTTTTCTGCTTGGTATCCTTCTTCCACTCGCCATGGTGAGAGGGCATGCTGGTGCTTCAATGTCGGCGATGAGGGCTTCTGCTCGACAGCGCGTCCGCCTCCTCCAGAGTTCACAGTCGTGGAGCCCGCCGCGAGAGGGAGAGGGAGGGGACGAGGCCGAGGTTGCCGCAGCGCTCGGGGAAGAGGAGGACGGGGCGGAGCATTAGCTGCGCTTCTGCTGGCGGCCCCTCCTCCAATGGAGGGCCATGTCGGAGACCAGCCCTGCGAGTTCTTCATCAGGCTATACATGCCCATGTGCGGTCATCTCTGCCTCCCTACCCCGTTCACCCGTGTGATGGAGCAGGACATGCCGCAGGCCTTGAGGCTGCACATGAAGAGCTGCGGGAACGGCAACATATGGGTTGACATCGACTTCCCCGCCCCTCATGTCATGTATCTTCGCTATGGGTGGAAAACCTTTGTACGCGCCCATAGCTTGCCAAAGGGGCACGTTCTCCAATTCAAACTAATGGAGGACGACCTACTCTCTATCAAGGTCTTTGGGAGCTCGGGAATCCTCTTAGGGTGCTGCGCGGAGAGTTCTACTGACGGCAAAAGCTCCTCCATGAGCGACATCGACGAGGAGGACAGCCGTAGCGACGACGATGGTAGAGGGTAGGAGGACGCCGACTCCGACTCCATCTGACTATTAGTGGCAGCACCATCATCTGCGCCGACTCCTCCCCCGGGAACACGCCTTGCTGGGGGTCGTGCCCTGCTAGCTCTGGCGTCGGTGGTTGACGGGCTACCCCACTAAGCTCTCCATCGACGCGTTCCCTATGCACGTCTCTATCTTCACTTGTCGTGCCTAGGGAGGAAAAGGGCAAGAACGGGGATTGCAAGGCACTCATCTTTCTTTCAACCTATAGGCACTTGCCAAATCTTAATTCTTTAGATAATATAATCTCTCGAGTCCATGCTTATGTTATGTAACATTTGTACTTGCATCAGCATGTCAATGAAAAATACGAGCTTTGCCGGGAACTCATGCATGTATATGTCCACGCAGAGGCAAAATGCCTTTTTAATGCAAATAAATGAGTTCTGCCGACAAGCTATCTTGTCGGTGCCCCCTGTGCCTGCAGGAGAGTCACATCTGCCGGGTTACAGACAAAAGGCCCAGCCCCCTGCCAATCTCTTTTTACCAAAGGCTATTGCAACCATTCTAGCCGAAGCAACATTCGGATCAGGAATGAGAGCACCTAAGTCTAAAAGGAGTGGCGGATCAGGTTATGAACATGAATGGACAAGAGGTGAACTTTATGTGTTTGATTTGTCGGGGATCACTGTTACGGGCAGTCTTCTCAACCTCTTGCCGGGGCGTCATCACTGTAGCTGAAAGGAATAGAGGACAGGAGTATGGAACCTTGGCGGTTCGTGAGCACCTGCTGGAATCAAGGTAGCACAATATTATGGACAAGCACGCATTTATGTATATACATGAACATTGGAACTAGCAGAAAACTGTACATACTAGAAGTTTGTCGGTGTACTAGAGTAGGGGTACCCTACTATCCTGAACTTATGCACGAGCAGTTGCAGCGCCCCGCGGCAAGGCTTGCTGGGTGACCACCAAGGTCCTCCGTGGTTCCTTTGGAGCCATTCAAGAACAAAGTATTCAAGCCAAGGAGACAAGGCCCCGGCAAGAGGAGCTTGCCAGGAAGGCCAGCCAAGGCATCGCAAGGAACTTGCCGCGAAGCGCCACGCGTCCCGGCAAGGCCCAGTGAGCGACAAGCTTCCGGACGCAACAAGGCCACGACCGCGGCAGGGCGCTTACCGCGGCATGCTACCACTCTATACCCGCGCTCCAGCACACCCACCTACGTGTCGCCCTGGGGCCTTTCCAGGCGCGCGTGGCAAGTGGCTGTGCAGCCAGCGGTGCGCGGTGGCGAGCGGCGCTGACAAGACTGCCATTGTGGCGAGCGGTGGCGTCCCTGACGGTCCTTTTTGCACTATTTGGGCGACGCAGACGGGCATTTAATGCCTTTGTCCCCTGCCGTCAGGGTTAGGTATGATACACTGTACAGGTAGTTGTACCAACCGCAACTCCTTTTCCATTTTTGCCCTTGTCTACGTTGCCACCTGTCGGAGACCCCTTGAGCATATAAAAGGAGGCCCATGCGCAACGTAGAAGGGGGGAGGCCAGAAAAACACTCACGCTCGGTCTCATTAGCGACTAAAGTGTACTGTAGCACTCATCGCTCCCGAGCAAGAACACAATACAATCAGACAAGCAGCAGTAGGAGTATTATCTCTCCGGAGAGCTCCGAAGCTGGGTAAACTGCTCGTGTGCTTCGCATTGATCCGCTCTTCGTGCGATCTCTGCCCCAACTGAACCGAAAGGGGCTCGGTCCGCCAGTCCCATAGGTGTTCGTGGATCAGCTTCCCCGACATCTTTGGCGTGCCAGGTAGGGGGCGTCGAGGTTGTGTGAACCTGATCCGGCGCTCACACGAGCTAGCTCTTCATCTACTTCATCGACATGCCACCGAAGAAGAAGACTTCGGTGGCAGCTGTTCCGTCCACGTCGATCCCACCACCACCAGAGCAAACGACTGGTGGGGTAGACGCCGGCGGAAGAACGGGCGTCGACGAGGGAGCTCACGGTGCTGCCAGGTCCAAGGACAAGGCTGCGCAGACCTCGGCGTCCATACATGCACCGCGCCCGTCTCAGGAGGCGCAGGATCGACATCATCATGGTATTCGCAGTACCATACGCTTGTTGGACCAAGATCGAGCTGGTGGATCTCGGGGCGCTCAAGACCAGCACGCACGCCGACATGCTGGCACGAGCGAGACACGGTCGCCTGGACGGGATACTGCTCCTTCTAACATAGTTAGAAGTCCGAGCATATCCCGCTCCTCGCGCCGTTCGCCACTGCCGCCCACCACTCCAGCAGAAGCTTTGGCGCGAGCTCAACTGCTCCTAGATTACCCTCCAACGGAAGACAAGATCGACGGATGGAGGGCCACCATTCAGAGTCTCATCAGCTTCGCCAACGACGACACTCCGCAGCAGCCGAGTACATTGCTGCCGCGGCAGGACCGCCAGGCACGAGCCGATGGCGACGAAACCGGTGGGGGTGCAACTACCATGCACTCTCCACCCCGAAGGCCAAGATCGCCGACTCGCCGGATCCACCTCGACACCGACTCCACCGCATCATCGGATCCACGAGCTCGTCGCGATCAGCGCCAAGTTCTTCACGAACGACAGCAACCAGGCGACTTGCCGTACGCGGTAGGTTGCCCTGCATTCACTCGTGAGCTGCGGCAAGTCCAGTGGCCCAACACGAAGAATTTCAAGCCAGATGTACCAGAGAAGTACGACAGAAAGTTGCATCCGTCGGAGTTCCTCAGCATCTACACCATCGCGGTGCAAGCTGCCGGGGGGCGGGACGACAAGATCCTGGCCAACTACTTCCCGCTGGTGCTCAGGCCCAATGTCAGATCCTGGCTCATGCAGTTGCCGGACAACTCCATATCCTCCTGGGCAGACCTATGCCATCAGTTTGTCGGCGCGTTTACAGGGAGCCACAAGCCTCATGACCAAGAGAGCGGCCTTCATCTGCTCGCCCAGAAGGAAGGAGAGCCCCTGCGCAAGTATATTCAGAGATTCAGCCGTGTACAGCACAACATCCCAGATGTCCACCCTGCCGCGGTAATCAGCGCGTTCCATCAGAACGTGCGAAACCGCAGGATGCGGGAGGAGATGGCGATGTGCAAGATTAGAGACGTCAGTGAGCTATATGCCTTGGCCGACAAGTGTGCACGTGCTGAGGAAGGGAGGAAACTCCCCGGAGAGAATATAGGAGCAGGAGGATCTAATAGTGAGGAGACTGCCCCGGCAAAGAAAAACCGGCGGCGGAACAACAGGAAAAAGAAAGGCAAAGATGTGCTAGTTGTTGAGCAGTCCGGCAACGGAGGTGGCGCCAAGAACGCCAAAGCTGGTAGCCCCGGCGAGGAGGCTGTGGCGGTCGCCGACAAGCAGGATGGCACGAACAAGCAGTACTGCAAGATCCACCGCACCAAGGGCCATGACCTCCAGAGCTGCAAGAAGGTCGAGCAGCTTGTCGAGCAGCAAAAGGCTGAATACAAGCGACGCAACAAGGAGAAAGCCCAGGAAGGTGCTGGAGGAGCCAGCAAGAAACGCCCCGGCCAAGGAGGACGCCGCGGCAAGGCCAAGCAGCGGCAAGGAGACAGACCTCCCCGCGGCCGCGACAAGGATGAAGATGACGACGACGATGAAGATATGGATGATGACGAGACCGATGAGCAGGAGTTCCAGAAAGCCACAGAGGTCCTGTGCGTTGACGGCAGTGCTTCTCTGCATACTTCACACCGCCAGCTCAAGCAGTGGGTGCAGGAAGTCAATGCGGCAGATCCACCCATTGAGTCACGCAAGCCTCTGAAATGGTCCAGCACGCCTATCATCTTTGATATTGAGGACCACCCTGATCGCATAACTGCGGTCGGGTGCTTGCCGATGTTGGTTTCACCAACTATCCGCAACCTCAAGGTCACTAAGATGCTAGTTGACGGCGGGGCTGGCTTGAACTTGATCTCCTCCGCGGTACTCCAGAAACTACAGATCCCTGATGGCGAGCTCGAAGAGACCGGCACATTCCAAGGAATCAATCCGGGAAGGAGCAAACCAAACGGAAAGATTACGTTGCCGGTGACATTTGGCAGCGAGTTGAACTTCAGGATTGAGAGGGTCACTTTTGACGTTGCTGACTTTCCATTACCTTACAATGGGATACTCAGTCGTCCAGCACTCGCCAAATTCATGGCAGCCTCTCACTATGCATACAACATGCTGAAGATGCTAGGCCCGATAAGTGTCATCTCTATCCCTGGCGACAAGAAGGATGCTCTTATCTGCCGCGACAAGATCTACCGGGAAGCAGCAGCCACAACAGATCGCAAGTCACTTTCCGTTGAGGCTCCCGGGGCGAAGAAGAAGACCAAGTCCAGCAAGTGTTCTGATGCCCACCCAGGCAAGCGCACCTCTTCGGAGTGCTGCGCTACCATCGAGGACGCACCATCGAGCTCCACCACCAAGTGTAAGAAGACAATGGCAGCTCCACCAGAGACCAAGAAGGTGTCCGCCAAGGAGGATGGCACTGGTGGTACTTTCACCATCAGTGACACTCTCAATCCTAAATAGGAAAGCGCGCTCGTTGCTTTCCTGCGGGCGAACGTCGACGTATTTGCGTGGCAACCGTCTGACATCCCTGGTGTTCCCAGGAAAGTAATCGAGCACCATCTTGCCGTCTGTCCTCATGCGTGACCCGTCAAGCAGAAAGTCAGGAAACAGGCAGTGGAGCGCCAAGAATTCATTGTAGAAGAGATCAAGCAATTGGAAGCAGCAGGCCTTGTCAGAGGAGTGCTCCATCCTACGTGGTTGGCCAATCCTGTAGTCGTGCGCAAGGCAAACGGGAAATGGAGGCTTTGTATCGATTTTACCGATGTTAATAAAGCTTGCCCCAAAGACCAATTTCCCTTGCCACGCATCGACCAGATTGTTGAGTCCACGGCCGGATGTGACTTGCTTTCATTTCTTGATGCATACTCAGGATACCATTAGATCTTCATGGCAGAAGAGGATGAGGAGAAGACCGCATTCATCACACCATGTGGCACATACTGTTTCGTACGGATGCCTTTCGGTTTAAAGAATGCTGGTTCAACATTTGCAAGGGTAGTCCATGACGTTTTGAACTGCAAATACACAGAAATGTGGAAGCCTACATGGATGATATAGTGGTCAAGAACAAGGACAAGACAACTCTGATTCAAGATTTAGACGAAACCTTTGCAAATCTGCGCAAGATCAACCTCAAGCTTAACCCCGAGAAATGTGTGTCTGGAGTCCCCTCCGGCAAACTTCTCGGGTTCTTCGTGTCTCAGCGGGGAATTGAAGCCAATCCCGACAAGATCAAGGCCATTGAGCAGATTGAAGCACCAAAGCGCGTCAAGGATGTACGAAGACTTGCCGGTTGCGTAGCTGCTCTCAGCAGGTTTATCTCTAGGTCTGCTGAGCGCGCCCTGCCATTTTTCAAAATATTGAAAAAGGCAGGACCAATGAGATGGACTCCGGAAGCGGAGGCTGCGCTGCAGGACTTAAAAAGATACCTGTCCTCCACCCCAACACTTGTCGCACCTAAGCCACAAGAGAAGTTGCTGCTGTATATAGCGGCAACCAATCAAGTGGTTAGTGCGGCGTTAGTAGCGGAGAGGGAGGCGGATGATGAGCCAGCAACCACGGCAGATGCATCCAGCGACAAGCAGGGAACTTCACCGACAAGCTCTGGTCCCGACAAAGATGGATCTGCGCAGGCGCGTGAGAAGATGCAGAAAAGAATGGTGCAGCGCCCAGTTTACTTTGTTAGTTCCCTTCTGCAGGGGGCTAGGTCAAGGTACTCTAGTGTGTAGAAATTGCTTTTCGGCCTTCTCATGGCCTCGAGAAAGTTGCGCCATTACTTCCAAGCACATGAGATCATAGTCGTCACTCATTTTCTGCTAAAGAGGATATTGCAAAATCCGGAAGCGACAGGCAGGATTGTCGAGTGGGCACTGGAACTGTCAAGCTTTGGCCTCAAGTTTGAAAGCACTTCAACTATCCAAAGCAGAGCATTGGCAGAGTTCATAGCAGAATGGACGCCAACACAAGATGAAGAAATTCCAGAGACGAGCATCCCCGTCAAGGAAGCAAGCAAAGAGTGGCTGATGTACTTTGATGGTTCCTTCTCACTACAAGGCGCCGGTGCGGGCGTGTTACTTGTTGCACCCACCGGAGAGCACCTCAAGTACGTAGTCCAGATGCACTTTCCCAAGGAGCAAGCAACGAACAATACCGTAGAGTATGAAGGTTTGCTTGCCGGTCTCAGGATCGCAGCAGACATGGGGATCAAGACGCTCATTGTCAGGGGTGACTCACAACTTGTCGTCCGCCAAGTGAACAAGAATTATCAGAGTCCGTTGATGGAAGCCTACGTTGATGAAGTGAGAAAGCTAGAAGAGCACTTTGACGGCCTACAGATGGAACTTGTTCCAAGAGCTCGAATGACATTGCCGATGGCCTGTCAAAGTGCGCCGCACTTAAGTTACCCGCGGAACCAGGAATCTTTGTGCTCAAGCTGACTCAACCATCTGTAACGCCATCAACTGGACAGAGCAAGAAGAGGAAGTTGATTTCTGGTGACTATTTTCCGGCAGAGCTCCCCGAAGCCGCCGCCAAGAAGGTCCTCAAGATCAACACTGAAGGTGCTGAGGAGCAGTCTGCTCCGGCAAGCCTTACGGTTTGTTCCGTTGAAGCAGACGCTCCCGACAAGTTTTTCTCCGGCAAGCTTGCCGAGGAACGTCAAGCTCCGGTTGAGCCGCAGGTTCTCACCGTAGAAGCGGATGTTCCCGCAGCAGCAGATGTGCCTTTAGTCTTTGTTGTCGAGCCGCAAGCTCCAGCATGGGCACATTAGATTGTCCGTTTCCTTCAGACAGGAGAACTTCCCGAAGAACAAGAAGAAGCGGAAAGGGTAGCCCGGCAGTCAAGTATGTACCAGTTTGTCGACGACACACTATACAGAAGGAGACTCAACGGTGTGAAATTGAAGTGTATTCACCGGGAAGACGGACAAAAGCTATTGGCAGAGATACATGGAGACATATGTGGCCACCACATTGGCGCAAGAGCACTTGCCGGCAAAGCGTTCCGGCAAGGTTTCTTTTGGCCGACAGCCCTCCAGGATGCAACTGCACTAGTAACCAAGTGTGAAGCGTGCCAGTTCCATTCCAAGCAGATACACCAGCCAGCTCAAGCTCTCCAGACGATCCCTTTATCCTGGCCATTTTTGGTCTGGGGGCTCGATATCCTCGGCCCTTTTCCCCGATCTGTCGGGGGCTTTGAGTACTTGTACGTTGCAATCGACAAGTTCACAAAGTGGCCGGAAGTGGAACCAGTGAGGAAGGTGACAGCACAGTCAGCAGTCAAGTTCTTCAGGTCGATTGTTTGCCGTTTCGGGATCCCTAACAGGATTATCACCGACAACGGCACACAATTCACGAGCCGCACCTTCATGCAGTACGTCCAAGATCTTGGCGCCAAGGTCTGCTTCGCTTCTGTTGCTCATCCGAGAAGCAACGGTCAAGCGGAGAGGGAAAATGCTGAAGTGCTGCGCGGGCTCAAGACTAGGACTTTCGACAGGCTGCGCAAGTGCGGAAGGAACTGGATTGAGGAGCTGCCGATGGTTCTTTGGTCGATCAGGACGACGCCAAATCAAGCCACTGGCCAGACACCTTTCGCTCTAGTCTATGGAGCAGAGGCAGTTCTCTCCACAGAACTCGTATACGGATCACCTCGAGTGCTCGCTTATGATGAGCTTGAGCAAGAGCAGCTGCGACAAGATGACGCGCTGCTCCTTGAGGAGGACCATCTTCAGGCTGCTGTACGAGCTACTCGATACCAGCAAGCTTTGTGCCGCTACCATAGCCGCAAAGTTAATGCCAGAAGTTTCGAGGAAGGCGACCTTGTTCTTCAGCGCGTTCAGTCCGCCAAGAATTCCAACAAGTTGACGCCGAAGTGGGAAGGCCCTTACCGGGTGAAACGAGTCACTAGGCCTGGCGCTGTCCGCCTTGAGACCGAAGATGGCATTCCGGTGAGCAACTCCTGGAACATTGAACATCTTCGTAAGTTTTACCTGTAGGGCACGGTTGCCGGAACCTGTTCCGGCAACCACCTTTTGTACAAGTCTTGCTGATGTGGCATGTAATCCTTTGTACAAAGCCGGGCGCAGAACCCGTGCATAAGTAAAGCTCATGTGCTCCGCACATCTCGTCAATTTCATGCTTTATACTATTTTTTGGCATGCATTATCTGACACTTTGTGCAACGCCTACCCCCGGTAAGCAATAACGAGCCATAAGGCTCCATATCTTTATTTTCTCTTCTTTCTTTTTCTCAAAAAGGAAAGGAAGGTTCCCTCGCCCACAAGTTTGCCGGGGGGAAAGGAGGAGATAATGGTGTGGACCAGGCATCGTTCAAGGAAGTTTCACCTTACCGGAAAGCAAACGACAGAAAAGCTAAGTTGCCAAAGTTTGAGCAATCAGTTTTAGTTTTTAAGTTATCTTCCTCGAACGACCGTGATTTGTATGGAAAACCTGTGCGCGGAGGAACCAACTCGTAGCTAGTTGAGCCCTTACTTTGTTTCGAGTCCGCTCAACAACTTAAGTGAGCTGCGACTAGTTGCGACAAGGTTTCTTGTCGGAAGCGGCACCGCCAGCAGGCTGCTGACGTCCCGCACTCAGCGCTCGCGGCCCAGGTGCCTGCGCCGACAAGTTCCCTAAAAGCGTAGGGAAAAAACATACAAAGGAAGGAATCAAGTAAAGGAAATAACACAGCAATCTCTACCCAAAATAGAATTATATTACAAGATAGCTTGTCGCAGCTCTAATAGATTGTTCTCATAACATGACCAGCAGCGACAAGAAAAAGAGAAAACGGGCGGCCTAATCTACGCGATCGCCCTCAACCCTCTTGATCTCGCTCACCTTGTCCACAATGGGCGCGACAAGGGCCTTGAGCGCTTCCAAATCAGCATCCGGCGGCAGGGACCTGAGGACGTTGGTGAGGTTGAGGCCTGGGTTGCGGAAGGCCACCTTCACCAGCACCTTTTGAAGAACACCCGCGCAGATCTTGCGCGACTCGTCGGCCAGCTGCTTTGGGATCTTCTCTTGGAGTCGCTGGAGGGCCGTCGCCACGCCTTTGAAGAACAAGCTGAGCTTGGCGCTGGGTTGGAGGTGCTCGTCGGAAGAATACCCGAGGTCCTCCATCGCCAGCTGCGCCAGCTCCCCGTCGATGGCGGCGGCAACATTCACAAGACCCTCGGTCCAGTGCTCCACAGTCTCCCTAAAAGCATTCTGGACGGCAGCAGCACTCGCCAGCAGCGCCTCGTCGGCCTTGATCTTCTCCTTCAAGGCCACCTCCTGCTCCCTGGCACCGTCCAGCGTCTTGGTCAACGTGGCCAGCTTCAACTCAAGATCTGCGTTGGAGTCCTTGGCGGCGCTAAGCTCTTTGCTCCTCTCAGCGAGACGACCTTGCAGCTCGCCATGAGCGGCGGCGTCCTTCTCGCGCTCACGCTTGAGCGCGATAAACTCCTCGCCGCTCGCCTTGAGATCGGCCTCCAGCTGCGCCATCCTCGTCTCCAGCTCCTTCTTGGCGGCCTCGGCAGCTGCGGCAACATCCTTTGCTTCCTTGAGAGCCCCACCAATTGCTTGCTCGCGTGCGGCAAGCTCCTCCTCGTGGCTGTCAAGGTTGACCTTGCGCTGCGCCAACTCGCCTTCCTGCGCAGACAGCTTCTCGGCAGCAAGCCGCTGTTGCTCTTCGACCTCAGCCTTCTCGAGGAGGAAGGCTTTCCGCTCCTCAGCGACTTGCTCCCTCTCCTCTGCCAGAAATCGGAGAGCTTCCTGCCTTAGACCCCGGAGCTCCTCCGTGCGCTTCTCGATGTCCACTCCCGCCTTCGCGACAAGCGCTTCACGGGATTCTAGCTTGGCTTGTCGGGCGCGGTAAAGTGACAACAACTTCCGCAGCAGCCGCTCCTCCTCAGGCTCGTCGCTGCTGCTGCTTGGCGCATCGACCAGCGTCAGCCCAGCGGAGGCGAGCACCTCTCCATCCAAGACCTCTCCTTCGACCGGCGCCCTGGAGCTTGACGCCAGGGGAGCTTGATGAAGATGTCGTCGCCGGCCTTCAGATAGGCGCCAGGCTGGGGCTCTTCGGAGCCTGGCGCTGTAGCAGCAGCGGAGGGATCGGCAGTCGGCGTAGCGCTTGACGCTCCTGCGGCCTCGGGGCCGTCAGTGCGATCGCCAGGTCCCTCGCCAGCTTCTGCGGCGGCAGCTTTGGCGGCCTCTTCGCCGGCGGGATCATCAGCGCCGGCTTCTCCTTTGGTGGCAACAGCGTCGTCGGTATTGCTGCGCACGTTCTCCTCGCTGGCGACCTCGGTTTCCATCGGCTCCGTGGCAGATGGATCTGACGAACGGAAAAAGGAGAAAAGTCAAGCATATATTCAAAAAGAAAATCAAAAGAAGAAGAACCAAAGGGAAGTTTTCAAGCAAGAGGATTACCTGTACTAGGATCCACAGTCATGGTTTCAACCACCGGAGGATCGCTGGTGCTGTCCCTTGCCGGAGAACTGTCCCTTGCCGGAGAATTCTCCCTTGCCGGAGAACGCTCCCTTGCCGGGGAATCCTCCCTTGGCAGTGTAGTCGAAGTAGATGGCATTTCG
This sequence comes from Triticum dicoccoides, assembly GCF_002162155.2. Lineage (NCBI taxonomy): Eukaryota > Viridiplantae > Streptophyta > Magnoliopsida > Poales > Poaceae > Triticum > Triticum dicoccoides. The sequence continues at coordinate 293,053,199 of NC_041383.1, read as the reverse complement.
GGAGCGGCATCCGGGCACTCCTGGTGAGGCTGCTCTGCTCCTACACAAACCAATAGTCAGATATCATCAAAGAAAGAGCACCCATGCGCACCTAACAGCATGAAGTAAACCATATACTTACGCTGGGGGCTGCGCTGGGGGCTGCTTTGGGGAAAAGTTGCCGGGTCCGGCAAGGTGGTCTCGGACGCGCCCCCTGTTGTCGCGGTGGGTTCGTCCTCGATGACAATCACCGGGACCTTGGCTCTCTTCGCCGCTCTCTGGGCCAGAGTCCTGAAAAGGAATGGGTTCGGAGTAAAGCAAATCAGAAACAAGACAAAACAGCAAGAATTGAAGAACTACAAGTACAACAAAGAATCTTACTCTTCTTCTTCCTCGTCGGAGCTGAGCGCGGAGAGATCGAAGTACGGCTCACCTCCGGTGCGACGAGGCAGAGGAGTAGGTTCCCTTGTCCGCTTGCCAGGGGCAGTAGCGGTGGACCGGGAAGACCCCGCTCCAGTTGCCGCCACGGCGTGAGGCGCTCCCGCGGCAACAGTGCTTGCAGCGGTAGAGCGTGTCGCGCGGCACGGCGGCTGTTCACTCGCCTGCCGCCCCGCTACGTCCCCGGCCTTGCGGAGACGCCTTCTTGGTGGAGCTGGGGGCTCCGCTTGCGGCGAGCTGGCTGAAGGTGGGGAGGAGGAGGAGCCGATCTTCAACGAGTCGCTCGCACCCTCGGCGGGCTCGCTCGACTCACCTTCAGGCCCGACAAGCTCTTCCTCGCCGGCAAACTTCTCTCGCTCGACAAGGCTTGCCGCCTCTGCTGCCTCTGCCTCCTCCATGGTGAATCCAAACTCACCCGCGGCAGCGGCTGCTGCCGCCTCTTCCAGCCTAGTGGTGATGCGCTGCATCTCCGCATCGGTGGTGTCGCGGGTGAGGCTTTTCTGTTCATCGGGGCGGACCGGCACTTCTACCAGACCGTCAAAGAACTCCTGCACAACGACGTCTGCAGGCTCTTGCCAAGTTGGGACAATTCCATGCGAGTCGCACAGCGGCATCATTGCACAGATGCGGTCGAGCGAGGAGTTGTTGCACAGCGGAACGACACCCCTCAGCAACATGAACGCTTCGGGATGCTGAGGATCGCGCTTGAACAGCTCCAGGATCATCGCGTCCAGTTCCAGGATAGTGAAGTTGAAGTTGAGGCCAGGGCGCAGCCTCATGATATCCGCCGAGTTTTGGAACTCCCAGGCGGGTCTCCTCCTCTCCTGTAGGGGGCGATGCGGCGGTGAAGAAAATCTGCGCCAACGGCGCCTACGGTGAGCCCGGCAAGCCTGAGGTGTAAGATCCGGGTGACGGCAATCTTCAGCCTATCATCTTCCGGGGCCACGTTGCTCCAATCGTTGCCGCGCGCTATTGGGACTTGGCGCTGGGTGGTGAATGGCTGCAGGTTCTCCTCGACAATCCAGCACCATTCTGCTCTCCACTCCTCCCACTTGCTGCGAAGCTCTCCCTCCAGATAAGCTTCCTTCTTGCCAACTCTTGAGATCCAGGCGATTCCACCGGATAAAGGTTCTCCTCTCTCAACTCGGGGCATAAAGAAGTGGCGAAAAAGAGCGACATTTGGATGGACTCCGACAAAGTTTTCGCAGAGATGTGCGAAAACTGCCATGGTCAGAATAGCATTGGGGATGAAATCAAGGAGGCGGAACCCGTAGGTGTTCATGATATCGCAGAAAAATTCAGAGAAAGGCGGGCAGATCCCGCAGTAGAAGAACAGCGCGAAGAAAGGGTATCCATTCGGAGCCAGTTTCGAAGCGGCAGCTGGAAGTACCTTCGTACACGGATGCGCTCGCGTCTCCGTCGACCAGAAGAGGTAGTAGTACTCCCTCAGCTCCTTCGCGGCGAGCTGGGGAGGGAAAATGGCCCGCTCCTTTCGCAGCGCCGCGAGCCGCTGCGCCTCGGCCGACTTCACGACCTTCCCCTTGTCGGCTTTCGGAGCCATGGCAGAGGTGGTGGGGGTGATCGACGGTGTTGGTGATGCTGGTGGCGATGGGGAGCGCAACGCTGCTCTCTTTCAGCTTTGGGAAGAAGGGGGGAGTGGCGGAGATTTCCGAGATTGGAGTAGCAATCGGCGAGATGGGCGAACTGCCCCTGTTTCCCCTGCTTATAAAGATGGAGGGGGCGGGCGTTCCGTTATTCCGAATAAAGAAACCACCCACGATCTCTCCCACGACGCCACATTCAAGGCGTGCCGTTCGGGGAGGGCGCGGTGGATACAGAGTAAGATACGGCGTAACCCAGGCCGCGCGTGCCCGTGCCCTGTTTTGGGCCTGGCCCAACAGCGCTTGGCACCATGTGTGGCCCAGGCCCGGGGGCTCCTGTCGGTGTACTAGAGTAGGGGTACCCTAGTATCCCGAACTTGTGCACGGGCAGTTGGAGCGCCCCGTGGCAAGGCTTGCTGGGTGACCGCCAAGGTCCTCCGTGGTTCCTTTGGAGCCATTCAAGAACAAAGTATTCAAGCCAAGGAGACAAGGCCCCAGCAAGAGGAGCTTGCCGGGAAGGCCAGCCAAGGCATCGCAAGGAACTTGCCGCGAAGCGCCACGCGTCCCGGCAAGGCCCGGTGAGCGACAAGCTTCCGGACGCGACAAGGCCACGACAGCGGCAAGGCACTTGCCGCGGCAAGCTACCACTCTGTACCCGCGCTCCAGCACACCCACCTACGTGTCGCCCTGGGGCCTTTCCAGGCGCGTGTGGCAAGTGGCTGTGCAGCCAGCGATGCGCGGTGGCGAGCGGCGCTGACAAGACTACCATCATGGCGAGCGGTGGCGTCCCTGACGGTCCTTTTTGCACTATTTGGGCGACGCAGACGGGCATTTAATGCCTTTGTCCCCTGCTGTCAGGGTTAGGTATGATACACTGTACAGGTAGTTGTACCAACCGCAACTCCTTTTCCATTTTTGCCCTTGTCTACGTTGCCACCTGTCGGAGACCCCTTGAGCATATAAAAGGAGGCCCATGCGCAACGTAGAAGGGGGGGGGGAGGCCAGAAAAACACTCACGCTCGGTCTCGTTAGCGACTAGAGTGTACTGTAGCACTCAGCGCTCCCGAGAAAGAACTCAATACAATCAGACAAGCAGAAGTAGGAGTATTATCTCTCCGGAGAGCTTCGAAGCTGGGTAAACTGCTTGTGTGCTTCGCCTCGATCTGCTCTTCGTGCGATCTCCGCCCCCCGCCGACCCGAAAGGGGTTCGGTCCGCCAGTCCCATAGGTGTTCGTGGATCAGCTTCCCCGACAAAGTTATTTAACTATGCACAGGGTATGTTCCTGGCTTTGTACATAGGGTCACATGCCTTGCCGGCAAGGCTAGTAAAAAAGGGGATTCTCCCGGCAACCGCACCTTACAGGTAAAACTTGCAAAGATGTTTGATATTCCAGGAGTTGCTCACCGGAATGCCATCTTCGGTATCCAAGCAGACTGCATCGGGCGTGGTTACTCGTATTACCAGATAAGGGCCTTCCCACTTTGGCATCAACTTGTTTGAATTCTTGGCGGATTGAACATGCCGAAGAACAAGGTCGCCTTCCTCAAGGCTTCGGGCATGAACTTTACGGTTATGGTAGCGGCGCAAGGCTTGCTGGTAGCGTGTGGCTCGCACAGCAGCCTGAAGACGATCTTCCTGAAGGAGCATTGCATCATCTTGGTGCAACTGCTCTTGCTCAAACTCATCATAAGAGAGCACTTGAGGTGACCCGTATATGAGTTCTGTGGGGAGAACTTCTTCTACCGTGTATACCAGGGCAAAGGGTGTCTGGCCAGTGGCTCGATTTGGTGTCGATCTGATTGACCAAAGAACCATTGGCAGTTCTTCAATCCAGCGTCTTCCGCACTTGTGTAGCCTATCAAAAGTTGTTTTATTGAGGCCTCACAACACTTCAGCAATTGCCCTTTCTACCTGGCCGTTGCTTCTTGGATGAGCAACAGAAGTAAAGAAAACTTTGCTGCCGAGGTCCTGGACATACTGCATGAAGGAGCGGCTCCTGAACTATGTGCCGTTGTCGGTGATGACTCTGTTTGGCACACCAAAACGGCAAACGAGTCCCTTGAAGAACTTAACGGCTGACTGTGCTGTCACCTTTCTCACTGGCTCCACCTCTGGCCACTTTGTGGACTTGTCGATCACTACGTAGAAGTACTCAAAGCCCCCGACATCACGGGGAAAAGGGCCCAGTATGTCGAGACCCCAGACCAAAAATGGCCAGGAAAGAGGGATTGTTTGAAGAGCTTGGGCTGGTTGATGAAGCTTCTTTGAATGGAACCGGCATGCTTCACACTTGGTTACTAGCTCAGTTGCATCCTGGAGAGCGGTGGGCCAAAATAAACCTTGCCGGAATGCTTTGCCGGCAAGGGCTCTCTGTCGCGCCCAATATGCGATCCTATCCGAGAGGAACACGAAGGTCCCACCAAGGATAGTGCCGCATATTGAAATGATTTTGCAAGGTGGATATCATTACAATGTACAATTACACAATAGCTGGGGGATACATACCAAAAGGCATATAGTGCCCCATGAATACAACAACATCATACACAAGAGCAACATCCAACTACGAATGAAACACAACAGAAACTCAAACGACATCCATTGTGCTAGCCTAGGCTGTCGGCCAGCAACCTATCCCCTGAACGAAGAAGAAGAACTCCAAAACAAGTAAACATCTCTCTCACATCATGATCATCGCATTACCTATACCTGCAACTTTGTTGTAGTAATCCGTGAGCTACAAGGATTAAGCAATCCCATTACCATGGGTATCAAGACTAGCTAAGCTTAATGGGTATGGAATTGATAAGTGGTGAGGTTGCAGCAAGCAACTAAGCATGTATGGTGGCTAACTTACGAATACAAGAATGAGATGAGAAGCTATGCAAACGCTCGCAAACTAGTAATGATCAATAAGTGATCCAGGACTACTTACGTTCAAGCATAACCCCACCATGTTCTCTTCTCGACCCACTCTAAAAGAGACCGTCATGGTTACACTCGCGGTTGGGTATTTTAGTTTGAATCTGGTGTCAAGTTCTCTACAACCGGATAATAAAAACTCCCATCTACCACATAACCGCGGGCACGGCTTTCGAAAGATCCAACCCTGTAGGTGTGTCCGAACTTAGCCCATTACAAGCTCACGATCCGCGGAGACAATCCTCCATCGAGGGACATCGAATTAGACTCGGGATCCCGATGCACAAGACATTTCGACAATGGTAAAACAAAACCATCATGACCTCCCGGTGTGCCGACAAATCCCGATAGGAGCTGCATGTATCTCATTCTCAGGCCGCAATGGATGGGCAAGACGTCGTGTTGGCCAAGACCCTGGTTGCCCAGGGGGCGCCGGACATCGCCTAGGTTGGACCAACAATTAGAGGAGCATTGGCCCGGGGGTTGATTAAAAATACTAGGGGTCTAGAGAAAACCCCCTATTTAAGTTTGAGTTGTTATTAGGCAAAAGGAAAACCAATGTTGGGCCTTGCTGGAAGAGTTTTATTCAAAGCACACTGTCAAGAGGGCCCCATACCCCTCACCGTGTTAGGGACACAAATCAAGGAACGTAAAACCGGTAGGACGGAAACTAGGGCGGCAAGAGTGGAACAAAACACCAGGGATAAAGCCGAGCCTTCCACCCTTTAACAAGTATATAGATGCATTAATTAAATAAGAGATATTGTGATATCCCAAGATATCCTTGTCCCGACATGGAACAACCTGCAACTACACCCGCAACAAGCAACACTATAAGAGGGGCTGAGCAAAGCGGTAACATAGCCAAACAACGGATTGTTAGGAAGGGTGAAAAAGGTTAGAGGCTATCATGGCAATTTGGGAGGCTTGATAAACAAGTGGTAGGTAGCGCGACATAGCGATAGCATCGAGACAACTAGCATAGCAATGATTGTAGTGAGATCCAGGGTAACGGTCATCTTGCCTGAAATCCCTCTAGGAAGAAGAACGAGTCCATGAAGAAGACGAACAGGGTTAGACGAACCAAGCGTAGTCGAACGAATCCTAACGAACGCAATGAAATAGGAACTATCGAGAGGAAGCACAACCGGAAAGAAGCAAACAATATGGTAAACACCCAACACATAAACAAGGCATGATGCACAACCAAGTATGATGCATGACAAGGCTATATGATGCAACTCATGGCAAGAGATGATGCATACAAGAACATCACATGCAAGCAAGTTTAAATGAGGCCGGAAACAACATATAACAATTCCGATAAGTCCTCATATGCAAATTTCAAAATTGGACCAGATCTGAACAAAACATTAAGTTGAAGTTCTTAAATAGAAAGTTAAAGTGCACCATGATAATATACACGAAATTCTAGTCAAGTTACATATAAAGTTCATTTAATTCGGAGCTACGGCCTAGAAGATATGAGCAAAACAAGTTAAGCATGGCAAGAGGTGCAACACAAATAAACTACACTATCTAAGCAATTTAAATGGGGCCGGAAGAAATAAACAACAATTCCAGAAAATCCCGATGTGCATATTTTGAATTTTCTACTGTTCTGCCTAAACCACATTTTAGAGTTGTTAAACTGCAAAATAAAGATATGCATTTTTCTAGCCCATTTTCATATAAAGAACATTTAAAACTGTGTTATGGTGATTTAGTTATGAAAAAACCCATTTTAGCATGTCATTTATGCAAAATTAATGGAAACAACAATTTTAATCATTTTAAATATGGATGAAAGTTGGACATTATGAAACTACATGAAATTCTAAGCAGTTTGCATATATAACATGTTTCATTTGGATGCATGCATATTTAGCTATAGACAAATTAAAACAATGGCAATTTTGCAAATATGTCCAAAGATAGAAAATAAAATATGCACGGGCCCGAAGCGTCACCGTGCAGCAGCCCAGATGAGGATTCGTCCCAAGTGGCTGTGTGCAAAAGAAATGGAAAACAGGGGCGCCTGCGACTCGAACCCAGGACCTCTTTGTGAAAATGCCAGTTGTTCGAGCCAACTCGGCTGTGCCTGTGTTCGTGAAAGAAATGAGGACGCCAGGTTACTTGAGCCAACTACTGAAGGTCGAGCTTTTGGAGACACGGATCACGGTGATGCTTGTCGGTGAGGCAAGCGAGCAAACCAGCGGGCATCGACGCTGTAGGACAGCAGCGGGTGTGCGGAAACCTGTGTGGGTGCGGTTGTGCGAGCGGATGAGCAACGGCATGAGCAAGGGCTCGAGAACAAGCTCAGGTAGGAGCTCATCTCGGCCACGGCAGTGAGGCACAGCGAGGCAGGCGGTGTGTGTCACGCCCAATATGCGACCCTATCCAAAAGGAACTCGAAGGTCCCACCAAGGATAGACCCACATATTGAAACACTTTTGCAAGGTGGATATCATTACATCAACATTACATAATAGACGGGGATACATACATAAGGCATACAATGCCACACGAATACAACATCAAAATACATAAGAGCATCATCCGACTGCGGATGAAACACAAACAGAAACTCAAACGACATCCACCCTGCTAGCCCAGGCTGCCGACCTGGAACCTATCAACTGATCGAAGAAGCAGAAGAAGAACTCAACGTAAGCAAGCATCGCTCTCGCGTCATGATCATCGCATGAACCTGTACCTGCAACTGTTGTTGTAGTAATCTGTGAGCCACGACGACTCAGCAATCCCATTACCATGGGTATCAAGACTAGCAATGCTTAAAGGGAAAGGAAGGGGTAAAGTGGTGAGGCTGCAGCAGCGACTAAGCATATATGGTGGCTAACATACGCAAATAAGAGCGAGAAGAGAGCAAGCAGAACGGTCGTGAAGCTAGCAATGATCAAGAAGTGATCCTGAACTCCTACTTACGTCAATCATAACACAGAAACCGTGTTCACTTCCCGGACTCCGCCGAAAAGAGACCATCACGGCTACACACACGGTTGATGCATTTTAGTTCGGATCTAGTGTCAAGTTATCTACAACCGGACATTAACAAATTCCCATCTGCCTATAACCGCAGGCATGGCTTTCGAAAGATTATACCCTACAGGGGTGTCCCAACTTAGCCCATGACAAGCTCTCGTGATCAACGAAGGAATAGACCTTCTCCCAGGAAGACCCGATCAGACTTGGAATCCCGGTTTACAAGATATTTCGACAATGGTAAAACAAGACCAGCAAAGCCGCCCGGATGTGCCGACAAATCCCGATAGGAGCTACACATATCTCGTTCTCAGGGCACACTGGATTGTCCAAACTTCCGGTAGGCCAGCCCAGAGTTGCCCCTGCTGGCCACCGGCGGCTGACAGGTTGGACCAACACTCACGACGAGCACTGGCCCAGGGGGGATAAAATAAAGATGACCCTCGAGAGCGCGACTCTCAAGGGAAAAAGGGCTAGGTGAGGCAAATGGTAAAACCAAGGTTGGGCCTTGCTGGAGGAGTTTTATTCAAAGCGAACTGTCAAGGGGGTCCCATAAATCACCCGACCGCGTAAGGAACGCAAAATCCAGGAACATAACACGGGTATGACGGAAACTAGGGCGGCAAGAGTGGAACAAAACACTAGGCAAAAGGCCGAGTCTTCCACCCTTTACCAAGTATATAGATGCATTAATAATATAAGAGATATTGTGATATCCCAACCAAAAATCCTGTCCACCATGGAGCAATCTTCAACTTCACCTGCAACTAGCAACGCTATAAGAGGGGCTGAGCAAAAGCGGTAACATAGCCAAACAACGGTTTGCATAGGAAAGGTGTCAAAGGTTAGAGGTTCATGGCAATTTGGGATGGCTTGAAGAACAGGTGATAGGTAACGCAGCATAGCGATAGAACGAAGCAACTAGCATAGCAATGATAGTAGTGAGATCCAGGGTAGCGGTCATCTTTCCTGAAATCCCGCAAGGAAGAAGAACGAGTCCATGAAGAAGACGAACGGATGAAGCCACGAAGACGAACCAAGCGTAGACGAACGAATCCTCACGATCGCAACGAAACAGGAACTAACAAGAAGAAGCACACAACAAGGTAAACACACCACACATGAACATGACATGATGCACAACAGAGCATGATGCATGACAAAACTAGATGAGGCTACTCATGACAAGAGATGATGCAAACAAGAACAACATATCAAGGCAAGTTTAAATGAGGCCGGGAACACCATATAACAATTCCGGTAAGTCCTCATATGCATATTTCGAAATTGGTCCAGATCTGAATAAACCTTATGTTCAAGTTGTTAAACAACAAGTTAAGATGCACCAAGATGATCTACACGAGATTCTAGTCAAGTTACATATAAAGTTCATTTAGTTCGGAGCTACGACCTAGAAGATATGAGCAAAACAAGTCAAACATGGCATTGATGCAAAATGCACTCAAACATCAAGCAAACACCTCAAAACATGGATGCAACATGATAATACGAAGCTACATGCAAATCTAAGAAAGTTTCATATAGAGCACACTCAAAACGGAGCAACGGTTCAACACACACACTATACAAGTTATAGCAACAATCTGTCCAAAACAGCAACTAGGCATATTGCAAGCATCAAAACAACATGCTACACCACCTCAACATGAAAACAAAAGACATGGACATGATGTACAGGTAAAGCATTACAAAACATGAACACTGAGCTATCTCCAGAAATCACTAGAACATGCTCAAACACACATGGCAAGATTGCAAGTTATAACAATTTCAGACTTTGCAGAAAATAACATCAGGTTGCAATGTTTAGAGCTATCAAACAACATGTTACAGGAACTTATAATAGGAAACAAAGGCATGGCATGAATCTACTAATTGCATAGATCAAAAGTCCCTTAGTGACCATAAGCCAAAAAGGAGCAGAAAATATGATGGCACCCATGTAAACATGGCAAGTTATATTACAGATTCATACATGGCAGAAACATAATTATGAAGGCATGTAGATGAGCTTGTGCAACTCACTACAGAGCAATACATGGCATGGCAAGGCATCCATCAGTAAGAAGACATATTTGTGAGGCTAAGCATGGCAAGAGCAAGGCCATAGGGTGCATGGAACACTAGAAAAACACATGGTAACAACTGAACTTAATGTTAACAGGCTGACAGCAACATTATGAAGCAACTTTGGAGCAAGATATGAACAAGCTACAGCGGGCTATAAATGCTGCCGGGGGCATGGATGGATAGAACATGACATGTAGATCAAAACATGTTTATATAATATCTCCAGATTATGCATATAATGATTAGTAGGAACATGTTTATATAGCATCACGAAATAACAGATTCAGCCTAGCAAAACAGCAACATCATGTACCCTACTTAACAAGCTCGAATCACTCACCACAAGTCATTGCATGACAAGACAAGCATAGAATCATCAAGAAGACATGTTTGTATAACCAACCAAGACAAGAACAAGTCCATGGCATGCAAGGATCAACTACAGTAAGCTTGGCCAAATTGAATAACATGTAAACAATCTGCCAGGAAACATTTTGAAGCAAAAGTAGAGCACGAAAATGACATGCTAGACTACTCCATAATTGCAACAAGAGGCATGAATGGATAGAAAATAACCATATGTTCAAAACACCCTTACTGAAGTATCTCAAAATATGCATGGATCTCTCTGTAGCATCAAGTTTACATGGCATCAAAATAACAGTAGAACAGGGACTAAAATCAGCAACATCACGATGCCTAGTTTGCATGCTTGTGCTAGTCACCACACTGATCACAACACATGTAGACATCAACCTCATAGGATGCACACATCAATCATGGCAAAAATGACAAAAGAGCTCGTTCTGATAACAGACAGCAGAAAACATTATGAAGCACTCTTACAATGATGATTCAGGCATCAAGATGAGGTCAAATGAATATGATGCAATGGAATGAAATGATTTACTCGTCGAGGCGAACAATTTGACATATTACACGCACGAAACGGAGCTACCGATGCAGAGATACGACATGACGAACATGGCATGAAAATGACAAAAACTTCGGGACTTGGTCAATTTCGGGGACAACCTCAAGTTCCCACGGGGATCGAGGACGGACGGAGCTGGGTCGCCGGAGGACGGGGCGGCGCCGGAGGACGACGGGGGAGGGTCGCCGGTGGGTCGGGGCGGCGGATCCGGGCGGCGCCGGCCCGGATCTGGCCATGGCGCGGCTGGACGGGGCCGAAGGCGCGGGATGAGGCGCTCGGGCTCCGGCGAGCTCCCTGCCGGAGCGGAGGCGACGCGGGGCTCCGGCCGCGGAAGCGGGCGGCGGTGGGCGGCCGGGACAGTGCCCGCAGTGGCGGCGGCGGGAGGCCGCGGGGCGGCGGCGGCGCAAGGGCACCGGGCGGCGGGGCGGAGCAC
>NC_041383.1:293034466-293041385 GCF_002162155.2 Triticum dicoccoides | reverse complement strand
GATCCGAAAATGAAGAGGGGAAGATGTTTTTATAGGTAGAGGGAGCTAGGAGAGTCCAAATGAGGAGCGGTTTTCGCCCACACGATCGTGATCGAACGACCGAGAGCATGGAGGGGAGATAGATGGGTTTTGGGCCACTTTGGAAGGGGTGTGGGGCTGCAAAGAGAGAGGGGCTTTAGGGTTACCCGGTTAACCGTTGGAGTATCAAACGACCTCCAAATGGCACGAAACTTGATAGGCGGTCTACCGGTGCTATACCAAGGCCACTTGGCAAGCCTCGGTCCATTCTGAGAACATTTAACACCCTCTCACGAACAGAGGCAAGAAGGGGACCCCGGGGAGCATAGGAGCGCCGGATTGCAAAACGGACAATGGGGAAAAGGCTTGCATGAGACGAACACGTATGCAAATGAGATGCACATGATGACATGATAAAATGCAACACACAAGCAAATGACATGGCAACAACGGCGAATAACTGGCAGACACCTGGCGCATCAGATCCGGGGCGTTACAACACTCCTCCACTAACAAGAGATCTCGTCCCGAGATCTTAGGACCGAGACGGAAGGGAAAAAGGATGAGGTGAAACAAGAACTGAAGAGAAGAAGCAAAGAATCGAGAGCACTCGAGAAGAAGAGAGGAAGGACGAGAATGACGAGAATCAGATGCTCAGGGAAACACGATAGACTCTAAAAGCACTCGGGTTAGAACAAGATAAGAAACGAATAAAACTGAAAGGATTTAAGCAGCACTCCGGTTGAACAAGGAAAAAATAGAACACAAACTTGAGAGGATGGAATGATACTTGATGGTATGAACAACACAATTCCTCCGGAAGAATTGAAAGAATGGAATGAAAAGAACTTTGAAGGAAGGTTGAACGAATTTGAATATCTGGGAAGAACGAAGAAAGGCAAAACTTCACTTCAGAAGAAAATGAAGAATTATTTGCGCTTTGAGACGCGAGAAGAAAAGATAATTGAACTCCACCAACAAAATCTTGATGAACTCTTGAAGAAAGAATTAAATCATGAAGAACCACCATGAAGAACTCCGGTAACAAAAGGATGATGAGATAGAATGAAAGATGGAAAGAATAAGATTAAAACCTTGCGGTGATTTAGATGGGATTCCGACGAAATGGCTGATGAAATTGAACTCCGGAAAAGAAAAGATGAAAACACTTGTAATTAGAATTTATTCATCAAGAACAAACTCCGAAGGAAAGGATTAATCACTTGGATGAAATAAGAATAAGATTTATTGTATGCCTATCCTTCGTCAAATTTAATTGATGACAAAATGGATTTTTCATACTACTTATTCTCATTGAAAAAGGATTAAGGGGGAACATAGCACAACACTTGAGAAAGTCTTCATGAACCACCGGTAGGATTGAAAAGAACGAAAGGATTAAGATGATAATCAAGGAAAAAGAATCTGAAGAAAACACCGTAAGAAATCAAAATGACTGACGAAAGAGAATGAATCACCGGGAAGAATTAGAAGAACAAATATGCTTGAGGGGATTTAGATGCAAAAGAACAAAGAGATCATGAGCTGATTAAAGAACACTTGAACGAAGCACCGGGATAATTAGAGAACGATAGCTGAAATGTGAGGACGAAGAATTCTTCTGGATTGATGGCCTCCAATAAAAAGAAACGGAAAGACAACTTCTGACAAGATCCGGATGGATGAGAAAAGAATAACTGGAAAATGGAATAATTAGAGAGGATAATATGAAGCTAGAACCACGAATCTTCAAGAGAACGGGAAAGATTGAGAGGAAAAACTCTTCTTCAATCTTCAACTGTTGACGGGAAAAACACCACGAAAATTACTGAGATACTCCAGGATGATGAAAAGCGAAGGAGTTGAGCCAACAATGAATTGATTTGAAATCGGTCTTGGAAAAAGCATGTGACTGATGGAATCCATTCTTACATCACACTTGAAAAGAACTGAGAATACTCCGGGGGAAGTAGAATAGTCAGGTAAGATCCTGGGAAATGACCTATGGGTTAGGGCCCACTGAAGAGAAACACCGTTGGAACGGGAAGATGAACAGATAGATGAAGCACCGGAACAATTGAAATACTTGAATGAGGTGACAACCTCGAATTATTTCAAACACAGACGAATCTTCTAAGATGACTTGAACACTCCGGAAGGATAAACTGGCGAGAGGCGAACGAGCAGGGAGAAAACTTGATCCAAGAAAAAAAGAATGTGATCAACCCGAAAAACTTGAATTGAATCCACCGGAAAAGAGATGAAGAATGTCAAACGAAAGAGAATACACCGGTTGAAATGATTGACGAAAGACTGAAGAGGCTCCACATGAATGAAATTGATGGTCGAGAGAGAGTCAGACTCCGGGAAGAAAAGGGGTGGGAGGGCGGGAAAACAAAGGCAACTTGGAAGGGGAAACCGACGAATAACTTGTAGAGAAAACTCCGGTTGAAATCATTGAGGAAAGAAAGCAAAGACTTCGCACGAGTAGGAGGGATACCGGATTACGGACTCCGGTTTCGAGAAGAAGAAAGGTGGGCGGGTGGGAAAATAAAACAACTGAGGATTGAACTCAAGGATGAAGAAGGCTCGAATCGACTTGACGAGAAATGCACCGGATGAAAAGGGCTGAGAACCAACAATCATAAAACCAACTGCGTGATCCTAAAGAAAAATTTGAAGGGGAAGAGGAGTAATTCAAAACACCTAGGTCACGATTCCTTACCAGAGCGACGAAGGGGATGAGGAGTAAAAAGAATTTCTACTCTCCGATATAACTAGACTCCAAAAACAATTTTCTTCTAGACTCAACAACGGCCAAACTACACGATCAATCAAGGGGGCTCCTAAGGTCGGTCGAGGCTCTGATACCAACTTGTCACGCCCAATATGCGACCCTATCCAAAAGGAACTGGAAGATCCCACCAAGGATAGACCCGCATATTGAAACGCTTTTGCAAGGTGGATATCATTACATCAACATTACATAATAGATGGGGATACATACATAAGGCATACAATGCCACACGAATACAACATCACAATACATAAGAGCATCATCCGACTGCGGATGAAACAAAAACAGAAACTCAAATGACATCCACCCTGCTAGCCCAGGTTGCCCACCTGGAACCTATCCCCTGGTCGAAGAAGCAGAAGAAGAACTCAACGTAGGCAAGCATCGCTCTCGCGTCATGATCATCGCATGAACCTGTACCTGCAACTGTTGTTGTAGTAATCTGTGAGCCACGAGGACTCAGCAATCCCATTACCATGGGTATCAAGACTAGCAAAGCTTAAAGGGAAAGGAAGGGGTAAAGTGGTGAGGCTGCAGCAGCGACTAAGCATATATGGTGGCTAACATACGCAAATAAGAGCGAGAAGAGAGCAAGCAGAACGGTCGTGAAGCTAGCAATGATCAAGAAGTGATCTTGAACTCCTACTTACGTCAATCATAACATAGAAACCGTGTTCACTTGCCGGACTCCGCCGAAAAGAGACCATCACGGCTACACACACGGTTGATGCGTTTTAGTTCGGATCTAGTGTCAAGTTATCTACAACCAGACATTAACAAATTCCCATCTGCCTATAACCCCAGGCACGGCTTTCGAAAGATTATACCCTGCAGGGGTGTCCCAACTTAGCCCATGACAAGCACCTGCGATCAACGAAGGAATAGACCTTCTCCCAGGAAGACCCGATCAGACTCGGAATCCCGGTTTACAAGACATTTCGACAATGGTAAAACAAGACCAGCAAAGCCGCCCGGATGTGCCGACAAATCCCGATAGGAGCTGCACATATCTCGTTCTCAGGGCACACCGGATTGTCCAAACTTCCGGTAGGCCAGCCCAGAGTTGCCCCTGGTGGCCACCGGCGGCTGACAGGTTGGACCAACACTCACGACGAGCACTGGCCCGGGGGGGATAAAATAAAGATGACCCTCGAGAGCGCGACTCTCAGGGGAAAAAGGGCTAGGTGAGTCAAATGGTAAAACCAAGGTTGGGCCTTGCTGGAGGAGTTTTATTCAAAGCGAACTGTCAAGGGGGTCCCATAAATCACCCGACCGCGTAAGGAACGCAAAATCCGGGAACATAACACCGGTATGATGGAAACTAGGGCGGCAAGAGTGGAACAAAACACTAGGCAAAAGGCCGAGTCTTCCACCCTTTACCAAATATATAGATGCATTAATAATATAAGAGATATTGTGATATCCCAACCAAAAATCATGTCCACCATGGAGCAATCTTTAACTTCACCTACAACTAGCAACGCTATAAGAGGGGCTGAGCAAAAGCGGTAACATAGCCAAACAACGGTTTGCATAGGAAAGGTGTCAAAGGTTAGAGGTTCATGGCAATTTGGGATGGCTTGAAGAACAGGTGATAGGTAAAACGGCATAGCGATAGAACGAAGCAACTAGCATAGCAATGATAGTAGTGAGATCCAGGGTAGCGGTCATCTTGCCTGAAATCCCGCAAGGAAGAAGAACGAGTCCATGAAGAAGACGAACGGATGAAGCCACGAAGACGAACCAAGCGTAGACGAACGAATCCTCACGATCGCAACGAAACAGGAACTAACAAGAAGAAGCACACAACAAGGTAAAGACACCACACATGAACATGACATGATGCACAACAGAGCATGATGCATGACAAAACTAGATGAGGCTACTCATGACAAGAGATGATGCAAACAAGAACAACATATCAAGGCAAGTTTAAATGAGGTCGGGAACACCATATAACAATTCCGGTAAGTCCTCATATGCATATTTAGAAATTGGTCCAGATCTGAATAAACCTTATGTTCAAGTTGTTAAACAACAAGTTAAGATGCACCAAGATGATTTACACGAGATTCTAGTCAAGTTACATATAAAGTTCATTTAGTTCGGAGCTACGGCCTAGAAGATATGAGCAAAACAAGTCAAACATGGCATTGATGCAAAATGCACTCAAACATCAAGAAAACACCTCAAAACATGGATGCAACATGATAATATGAAGCTACATGCAAATCTAAGAAAGTTTCATATAGAGCACACTCAAAACGGAGCAACGGTTCAACACACACACACTATACAAGTTATAGCAACAATCTGTCCAAAACAGCAACTAGGCATATTGCAAGCATCAAAACAACATGCTACAGCACCTCAACATGAAAAAAAAAGACATGGACATGATGTACAGGTAAAGGATTACAAAACATGAACACTGAGCTATCTCCAGAAATCACTAGAACATGCTCAAACACACATGGTAAGATTGCAAGTTATAACAATTTCAGGCTTTGCAGAAAATAACATCAGGTTGCAATGTTTAGAGCTATCAAACAACATGTTACAGGAACTTATAATAGAAAACAAGGGCATGGCATGAATCTACTAATTGCATAGATCAAAAGTCCCTTAGTGACCATAAGCCAAAAAGGAGCAGAAAATATGATGGCACCCATGTAAACATGGCAAGTTATATTACAGATTCATACATGGCAGAAACATAATTATGAAGGCATGTAGATGAGCTTGTGCAACTCACTACAGAGCAATACATGGCATGGCAAGGCACCCATCAGTAAGAAGACATATTTGTGAGGCTAAGCATGGCAAGAGCAAGGCCATAGGGTGCATGGAACACTAGGAAAACACATGGTAACAACTGAACTTAATGTTAACAGGCTGACAGCAACATTATGAAGCAACTTTGGAGCAAGATATGAACAAGCTACAGCAGGCTATAAATGCTGACAGGGGCATGGATGGATAGAACATGACATGTAGATGAAAACATGTTTATAGAATATCTCCAGATTATGCATAGAATGATTAGTAGCAACATGTTTATATAGCATCACGAAATAACAGATTCAGCCTAGCAAAACAGCAACATCATATACCCTACTTAACAAGCTCGAATCACTCACCACAAGTCATTGAATGACAAGACAAGCATAGCATAATCAAGAAGACATGTTTGTGTAACCAACCAAGGCAAGAACAAGTCCATAGCATGCAAGGATCAACTATAGTAAGCTTGGCCAAATTGAATAACATGTAAACAATATGCTAGGAAACATTTTGAAGCAAAAATAGAGCACGAAAATGACATGCTAGACTACTCCATAATTGCAACAAGAGGCATGAATGGATAGACAATAACTATATGTTCAAAACACCCTTACTAAAGTATCTCAAAATCTGCATGGATCTCTCAGTAGAATCAAGTTTACATGGCATCAAAATAACAGCATAATAGGGACTAAAATCAGCAACATCATGATGCCTAGTTTGCATGCTTGTGCTAGTCACCACATTGATCACAAAAATACATGGTAAGCACCTCTGTAAATAAGACATGGCATAGATCAAAACACATGTAGACATCAACCTCATAGGATGCACACATCAATCATGGCAAAAATGACAAAAGAGCTCGTTCTGATAACAGACAGCAGAAAACATTATGAAGCACTCTTACAACAATGATTCAGGCATCAAGATGAGCTCAAATGAATATGATGCAATGGAATGAAATGATGTACTCGTCGAGACGAACAATTTGACATATTACACGCACGAAACGGAGCTACGGATGCAGAGATACGACATGACGAACATGGCATGAAAATAACAAAAACTTCGGGACTTAGTCAATTTCGGGGACAACCTCAAGTTCGCACAGGGATCGAGGACAGACGGAGCTGGGTCGCCGGAGGACGGGGCGGCGCCGGAGGACGACGGGGGAGGGTCGCCGGTGGGTCGGGGCGGCGGATCCGGGCAGCGCCGGCCGGATCTGGCCATGGCGCGGCTGGACGGGGCCGGAGGCGCGGGAGGAGGCGCTCGGGCTCTGGCGAGCTCCCTGCCGGAGCGGAGGCGACGCGGGGCTCC
>NC_041383.1:292923392-293034110 GCF_002162155.2 Triticum dicoccoides | reverse complement strand
GGCGGCGCGGGAGCCGGGCGAGATCCGGGCGGTGGTGCGGGGAGATGGGCCGGGAGGGCCCGATCCGGGCTCTCCGGGCCGCGGCGGCGGGGACGGCATGGGGCGCCACATGGCACATCGCGGTTGGCTGCAGGAGGCGGCGGGATTTTGTCCGGCAGGAGTGGGCATGTCCGGTGGCGCAGAGGAGGCTAGGCTAGGGTTTCGGGGGGGGGAGGAATGATCCGAAAATGGAGAGGGGAAGACGTTTTTATAGGTAGAGGGAGCTAGGAGAGTCCAAATGAGGAGCGGTTTTCGCCCACACGATCGTGATCGAACGACCGAGAGCATGGAGGGGAGATAGATGGGTTTTGGGCCACTTTGGAAGGGGTGTTGGGCTGCAAAGAGAGAGGGGCTTTACGGTTACCCGGTTAACCGTTGGAGTATCAAACGACCTCCAAATGGCACGAAACTAACAGGCGGTCTACCGGTGCTATACCAAGGCCACTTGGCAAGCCTCGGTCCATTCTGAGAACGTTTAACACCCGCTCACGAACAGAGACAAGAAGGAGACGCCGGGGAGCATAGGAGCGCCGGATTGCAAAACGGACAACGGGGAAAAGGCTCGGATGCATGAGACGAACACGTATGCAAAATGAGATGCACATGATGACATGATAAAATGCAACACGCAAGCAAATGACATGACAACAACGGCGAATAACTGGCAGACACCTGGCGCATTGGATCCGGGGCGTTACAGTGTGCAAGAGCGCGGGCATGTGTCACGCAGGAGGCACGGCAAGTCGGACGATTGCGGGGAGTGCGTGTGAGGATGCAAGGGTGTGGCGTGTGCGCAGGCGTTCGAGCACGAGCTACAGCTCGTCCCGGACATGGAGCAGAAGGGGACTAGAGCCGCGTGTGTGGTGCTCTATAGCTACTCTGCGAACACAAAGGTTCAAGTGCGTACAAGAGCATGCGTGGGTGCGGCAAGGTGGGCTCGGCTGGGCGAGGGTAGAAACCATGGTGAGGCGCGGCTTGGCATTGTCACGACTACGGCCATGGATGCCCGTTGGAGCGGCGACGACGTGCGTGGATGCGTGAAGCGCGGAGTAAGCGTGGAGGCTGTGTGTGTGATCAGCGAGCAGAAGCTGCGACATCAGCACGAGCTAAAACTCGAGATCTCCTATGGCGGACGAACTCAGGGCACGAAGATCGGCGACTACGACAACGGAATCAAAGCAGAAGGGGGCCTGGGAGGAGCGGCTACTCACCAAGGTCCCGTAGGACAAGAAGACGAAGCCGGAAGCGCGACACAGAGGCGCGAGGAGGCGCTGGTCGCAAAGGTGATCCGTCCGTGGAGATTATGAAGCAAAGTAGACGACGTCAAGGAACTTGGCGTCCCGTGGTGATGATGGGGAAGAATACGACGACGTGGACGTGGCAAATGGCGAGCTGCTAATCTCTGGCTTGCCGCTTCTCCGGGAAGCAGAGATCAAAGACGATGAAGGGGAAGGAGCTCCGGGCATCATGTGGACGCGTGCGTAGGCGAGGAAGACGGCGGTCAACAGGCTGGTTCTCCTAATAGAAGAAGCTGGACGGAGACGGGCGGATCAACCCGAGCTCGAGCTCAAGCTCAGCTCGGCCATGGGGACGGCTTGGCATGGAGAGGCTTACCTGGGTGGCGGCGAGGGCAGGAGAGGATGGAATGGAAAGAGGAGGTCTAGTGCAAGGCACAGGACGTGCTAAACAGGGCTCTTGGGCAGTCTTCGGCCGTCAAATCATCGAGGATGTCAACGTGGAGGCTCTCGATGTGCGTCATACAGTAGGAGGATGAAGCTCCTATGGAGATGGGCTGGTTGTGTGTTGTGGGCTGCAGTGAACATGTAAGGTAGGTGGGCTTCGCTGGGCTTCTCTCTCTCCCTCAATTTGCCCTTCTCCCATTTTCTTCAAATAGAAACTTGGAGGAAAAGAAAGAAAGGGGTAGACAGGGAATTTGACAAAGACGAAAAAATATCTGGAGTCCTGGAAATATCCACAATTTGAATAAACTGGTTTGGACATCTTAAAGGATATAAAAATAATTCAAGTTCGAATTAAGTTCAAACCTGAGCCATTTTTGAACCCAACCAAAAAAAGTTCAAAGGAGTTGAAATTCGGCAAAGAGGTTGAAGGCATGGTTGAGAATTTATAGGAAAGTAATGAACATTATTTGGGACAGAAACAATGACACTTGCATCAATGGGTGAAATTTGAAGAAAGGAAGAAGTGAAATGGGGTGTTGCACTTAAGAAGGGACTTGAACAAAAGATGAATAAGCAAACAACCATAGGAGGAGGTAAACAAGATGGACAGCACAACCAACACATAAACATGAAGAATGCAACCCACATGGTGACCATGATGCAATAAATGACATGAGGCATATCAAAGCATATAGCATATAACAAAGTGAGATGGCCATGGAAACAACAAGGATGGTGCAATGCAATATAAGCAATGATGAACTAGATGCAATAAAATTATGAAAATGGCACTCATCATGATCATGGCAACAAACATATGAAACACACGACATCAACGGAACTAAATGGAAGGCTTCTGGAGCATCGGTATCGGGACGTCACAACACTCCCCCACTAACAAGAGATCTCGTCCCGAGATCTTACGAACGAGACGGAAGAGGAATAGGAAGAACAAAGTTGCTTCTTGGAGAATTGAGTGAAACCAAAGAACCCTGAGAGTTTAAACAATTCCAAGTGTTGACGTCCTGGACTTGGGGGTAGCCAGTCCTGCCTGCCTGCGGCCCACCACGTGGCTTCATCGATGGCCTGGCACGACCCAACCTTAGCATCAACACCACAAGACCCTCGCGAGGAGCCAAGCCTCGTGAGGCGGACGACGCCAAGACCCCATAAGGAGTGGCCTCCTTACGAGGGATCCTGAAGGGCGGAGAGTTCTATGCAGCTACCTCATGAGTGTCAGCGTCCTCGACTTGGGGGTATCCAGTACTGCCTGCCTACGGCCCACCACGTGGCTTCATCGACGTCCTGGCACGGCCCAGCTTCAGCATCAACACCACAAGACCCTCGTGATGGGGCAAGCCTTGCGAGGCGGACGACGCCAAGACCCCTGATGGAGTGGCCTCCTCAGGAGGGCTCCTGAGCGGTGGAGAGTTCTATGCAGCTACCTCATGAGGCTTAGCTAACGTGAGTCATGACGACCAAGGCCAGGCGGGCGCCAGGCGGGTGCTGAGCGCAGGTTTCCTCTTTGGTGCAAGGGAAGCAAGCCACAGGTGCGGAGTCCCGAGGAATCAGCCAAAGGTTTCCATTCTAGTGCAATGAGACCAAGACCGCCAGGATGGCAGGACGGAGGTCAGCACCGAGCCCACCGCAGCATCACGACTAGAGTCTTTTCGTAGGCAAAGACTACTTTTGTTAGGATAGACTATACTACTTGTCCCCTTTCAAATCCTGCCGTTTTGGAATCCCTTCCCGCTCATATTTGGGAAGAGGACCAAGGCCGCTATATATAGGACTTAGCCACCACCATAGTCGAGGGAGATCCATTCTGACCTAAGCACCACACTAGCTCAAGAACACCTCACCTCCTGAGGCTTTTTCATCCTTGTACTAGTTCATCCATAGCCCCTCGACGCAATCCACCACACCACACTGGATTAGGGTATTACACCACAACGATGGCCCGAACCAGTATAAATCTCTATGTCTTTGTGTCTCTGTGAGCTCGACGTGCTAGCCTAGGGAGGACCGTGAGTAGGCAGGCTGGGCAGGTTGAGATCTCCGCATGCGCCCCAGAGTTCGAACCTCTCAAGGGTTGTCGGATCCCTAAATCCGACATTTGGAGCGCCAGGTAGGGATGCGTCGGATCCTCTCTTCCCTCGTTCGATCCGCCACTGCTCCGACACCTCCATGGCCGATGCTCGCAGGGCTCGCACGGAGCGTCAGGATGCAGTTGCCACCCGCATCGCTCAGACGGCTCCAGCAGGTGACGGTTGTGCCTGCCGCCCTCCTTCTCCGGTGGCCAACACCGCCACGCACCCTGCCGGCCACAAACAGCAAGCTTCATCGCTGCACCTATCGGTGCACCGTGACGGCTGCACCACCACTCTGTCCCTGAACCCAGCAACTTTGTCATCTTACGTGCGCCACAGCCAGGTGGATGCACATGCCACTCTGCTCACGGCGCAGGAGCTCCTTTGCTACCGCCCGGTGGTTGATTGTTGGCGTTCTGGGAATGGGGGTACCCAGACTTGCCTGCCTGCGGCCTGCCTCGCGGGGCGGACGACAAGAGGCTTCCTCGGGCACATCCTCGTCAGGCTGGCTCGCGAGGAGGTGGAGAGATCAAGGCGGGGTACCTCACGAGGTGCCCATGACGCAAGCCATGATGACCAAGGCCAGGCGGGCGCCGGCCTGCGCAGAGTCCTTGTTTCCTCTTTGGTGCAAAGGGGGCAAGCGCAGGCAAGAGTATCAAGCAAAGGCAACCATTTCGGTGCAACAAGACCAAGACCAGAAGGGCGGCAGGATGGAGGTCATCATGGAGCCCAAGCCGGCGTCACCGTCAGGGTCTTTGGTAGGCGAGGACTGACTTTAGTCAGGATAAGTGTACTAGATATTCCCCTTCAAAATGGCCAATTGTTAGCGCCCTTCCCGCTCAATATATGGGAAGAGGCCCAGGGCCTCCCTCCATAAATATAGCTAGCCACTGCAGAGTAGAAAAGAGGAGATTTTGGGTAGACTAGTGAGAGAGAGAGGCGACTGAACTCACCCAAGCAGTTCATCGCACCAGCCAAGAACAGCCCCTCGCGAGGCTGTTCTTCCTTGTACTATTCATCATCAGCCCCTGAGGCAATCCACCACACCACAAAACTGGAGTAGGGTATTACACCACAATGGTGGCAAGAACCAGTATAAATTTCTTGTCCCTTGTGTTGTTCTTCGTGTAGTTTAGATCCTTGTGAGGCGACGAGACGTGGCTAGGCAGGAGGTGTGATCTTTGCGTGCACCCCAGAGTTTGAACCTTGAGGGTCTGTCGGAACCCAAAATCCGACATTTGGCGCGCCAGGTAGGGGTGCGCCGGAATCCGCCTTCCATCGTCTCGTGTTTCGTCGCCCGTCGCATCCATGTCAGACGCTCGTCGAGCCTGCGCCGAGCGCCGGGCCGCTCTCGCCACTCACGTCGCCCAAACGGCCCCCGTCGGCGGGCGCCCCCACCGTTCCCCATCGCCTGCCGTCAACGCCACCACCAGCCCGACGGGGAACGAGTAGCAGGCGTGGTCCCTGCATCCTTCGGTGCGGCGAGAAGGCCACACCGCCACCCCGTCGCTGACTCTAGCCGGTTCTTCGTCCCACGCCCGTCGCGCTCCTGCGGACGCGCACGCCATGCTGCTCCTATCATGGGAGCTCCTGCACTACCGTCCCGTCAACGACCTCTACGACGAGTGGCTCGCCCGCATCACCATGCTCGTCAGCGCCGCTGGGGCTCCCCTGCGCCATCTCTCTCGCTGCACCGCGCCCCGCCCTGCGCGGGCGACGAAGCTCCGGGGGCGCCTCAGCCTCCTCCCCCTCAAGAAGGCGCCTTGGCCCCAAGGCGCGTGGCCCCTGGGTGGAACTTGGTTGAATCAAATTCCATGAGATTGTAATCTACTCACATCTTGAGCAATCTCTACATCACCAAGTTTCTACACTATGGTGGTTGAAGACAAGGAAGCAGAGAACCATTCAAACATATCCTTTGACAAATTCTATGTTGAGCTTCATGATTGTCATTTTTGGATACACAAGTGCTCTTCGTTGCAAGAACTAACCCATGTAGGTAGATGGACTCAAATTCCAAATGGTGCTCCCAATTGTTGATGAGCTACATCAACCTTGAGCAACCCACACAAGTTCAACTACATGTTCAACACCACCAACCAAGGTATGTTATTCCATCTTAGAGAAGCTTTACTCCAAGTCATGAGCTAAAGCAACTCGACAAGATGTGAATACATCAAGATGCTTAAACAAAAAATGGCAACCCCATTTTGAGCTTAAACGATGAGTATGACCTATGATCAAGTGATCTCACTTGACTCCTAAGTCAATATACTCTAACATAGGTGACTTTGTCGCCGACCATCTCTAGATGAAGTTCTCTTGTGTTCTTTTTTGAGTTTTTGCATTTGTCTCATGCATATTTGTTTCCCCTTTCAAAAAAATCATCTAGATTTCTTTCTGTTTGCTCTGCATTTTCTGCATCCAATTCATTGCATATCATTCAGTAAATTCCTTGCAAACCTTTGTGAGATCTTACTAGTCTAGTGAGCTGAGGTGACAAGTGTTTTCTCTGCGATGAACTCGGTTTCACCGATTTGTTGTTTTCGATCCAACCAAATCCTTTCGGTACAACCGAAGGGTACCACTCGGTGCCACCGATTTCACAACAGGAAAAATAGTTTGCCACTTATTCTGTGTTTATTCTAATCCAGCTCCACTCAATGAATCTTGTCCTCTACAAGCATCACATTTGTATAAATGCTTTGTGCTGTGACTCAAGGATCAAACCCTTCTTGGAAATTTATGTCAAAGGGGGAGAGAGAGATCACATCAAAGCTTATCACTTCCAAAAGGGAGAGAGCATTACTTCCACAGGGGGAGAAAGAGATCTCCAGGGGGAGAGAATACTCAAGTAGAAAGTATTTCTCAAAGATCCCAGATGCTTGGTGTTCAAGAGGAGAGATGCCACATGTCTTCTTGAGGGGAAAGACATGTTCATATGTGCTTATTTGCATTAGCTCTATTCAATTATATCCTTCAGCTCTGATTTTCTGTTCCCTATCTTCTCCCAGTATCCCATGCTAGATTCAGGGGGAGCAAGACATCTAAGGGAAAGAAATCATTTAAATTCATTGCATATCTTTACTCTTGGGGACATGTCTAATCCAATGTGGTACTTAGTACTCACTCTCTACATGTCATCCCAGTCTTGGTATTCTTGTGGTTTCTTCTATTTGCTCTGGCTAGTAGATGTACCTGTGTTATCTAACCTTGTTTACGCAGGTTCATTCCATCCTAAGCCAACTCAAGACTACAAGGTAAGTATATGCATCACAATCATGTGTATGAGGAATTCTTGCTGATGTACATACTGTTTGCAAGAAGGACTCATGGGCATGAAGGTATTTTTTTTAATATTCTTTGCTCTGATGCATATGGCCAAGATACATGTAACACATTGCCTGCTCTATCATGGTTATGCTCTCACATGCTTCTATATTCCATATTCACATGATTGCATAGATGTAGGGGGAGCCTATGCTTGTTACATGTCTTTCCAAAGCTTTACTTGCTATTCTTTATATCTTTATCTAAAGCTTTGATATATGTTGTCATCAATTACCAAAAAGGGGGAGATTGAAAGCACAAGTGCTCCCTATGTGGTTTTGGTAATTAATGTCAACATATCTCTTGTTGGACTAACACTTTTATCTAGTATGTTTCAGATAAGTTCAACAATGGAGTGGCATGGACTAAAGGATGTGGGAACTCCTTCAAGATGCTAAGGACAAAGGATTGGCTCAAGCTTCAAGATCAAGACTCTTCATTTTATATTTTAGTGATCCAAAATCACATTGAGTCTATAGGAAAAGCCAATACTATCAAGAAGGGATGAGGTGTTGCTTAATGAGTTTCTTGCTCCACAGTGCTTAGTGATATGCTCCAAAACCCTCAACTACTTTCCCACTTCCACACATATGACCTAAACCTAAAGTCAAACTCGGCCCCACCGATTCTTTCTATCCGGCGCCACCGAGTTCAAATGTCTTAGCCACTGCCACAAACCCTAGACAAACTGGTCTCACCGATAGGGACCTCGGTCTCACTGAGATGGGATTGTAATCTCTCTGTGTATGTCCATTACCAAAATCGGTCTCACCAAGTTTGAGTATTCGGTACTACCGAGATTACAATGCAAACTCTCTAGTTAACTTATTACCAAAATCGGTCCCACCGAGTTTGAGTAATCGGTCCCACCGAGTTTTCCTGACCAACTCTCTGGTTAGCTAATTACCAAAATCGGTCTCACCGAGTTTGTGTCATCGGTCTCACCGAGATTACGCTATGCCCTAACCCTAACCATATCGGTCCTACTGAGTTGCATGCTGGTCCCACCGAAAACCCTAACGGTCACTAGATTTACTAAATCGGTCCGACCGAGTTTGTTGATTCGGTCCCACCGAGTTTGGTAAATTCTCTGTAACGGTTAGATTTTGTGTGGAGGCTATATATATCCCTCCACCTCCTCTTCATTCGTGGAGAGAGCCATCAGAACAAACCTACACTTCCAACTTACCAGTTCTGAGAGAGAACCACCTACTCATGTGTTGAGGCCAACATATTCCATTCCTACCACATGAATCTTGATCTCTAGCCTTCCCCAAGTTGCTTTCTACGCAAATCTTCTTTCCACCAGATCCAAATCCTATGAGAGAGAGTTGAGTGTTGGGGAGACTATCATTTGAAGCACAAGAGCAAGGAGTTCATCACCAACACACCATTTGTTACTTCTTAGAGAGTGGTGTCTCCTAGGTTGGCTAGGTGTCACTTGGGAACCTCCAACAAGATTGTGGAGTTGAACCAAAGAGTTTGTAATTGCTAGGAGATCGCCTACTTCGTGAAGATCTACCTCTAGTGAGGCAAGTCCTTCATGGGCGACGGCCATTGTGGGATAGACAAGGTTGCTTCTTCGTGGACCCTTCCTGGGTGGAGCCCTCCGTGGACTCGCGCAACCGTTACCCTTCGTGGGTTGAAGTCTCCATCAACGTGGCTGTACGATAGCACCACCTGTCGGAACCACGACAAAAACAGCCGTGTCTCCAATTGCGTTTGAATCCTCCAAAACCCTTCCCTTTACATTCCTGCAAGTTGCATGCTTTACTTTCCGCTGCTCATATACTCTTTGCATGCTTGCTTGTTATGTATTGTGAATGTTAAACTTGTGCCTAAACTCCACTTAAACTTAAAGAAGTTAAAAACTGTAACTTTGATACTTAGTGTCTAATCTCCCCAATCTAGACACCTCTTCTCTAGGTCCTACACTGTGCGTTCACCGCCGAGCTGCGCAGCGTGGCCTGGCCGGGCAAGTTCAAGCCAGATCTACCCCCGTGCTACGATGGCACGGCTGACCCTACGGAGTTCCTCCAGGTCTATGTGCTGGGCATCGAAGCAGCCAACAGGACGAGAAGGTCATGGCGAACTGGTTCCCCATGGCGCTTAAGGACGGTGCCCGCACCTGGCTCCTGAACATGGCTCCTGGCACGATCTCCTCATGGGACGAGATGCGCACCCGATTCATCGCCAACTTCCAAGGCACCCGCGACCGGCCCCCGGCCATCAGCGACTTGCGCCGCATCAAGCAGCAGCCAGGAGAGACCCTGCAGAAGTTCATCCAGCGTTTCAACAACGCTCGCCTTAAGATACCCAGGGTGTCTGAGGAGGGCATCATCTCATCCTTCTCCGACGGTGTGCATGACGTCAAGATGAAGGAGGAGCTTGCGATCCATGAGGACCTGTGCACCTCCTTGGAGCTGTTCAATTTGGCGACCAAGTGCGATAGGGCTGAGGAAGGGCGCCTTTACCTCCTTGAGATGCCAGCTGCCGACCCAGAAGAGAAGAAGCCCAAGGTCAAGGATGTGAAGCACAAGGGGGCTGTCGTGCTTGCAGCAGAGCCAGACACCAAGCGAGGCAGAGATCAGCCTGAGTCATCCAAGGCCAGCTGGTACTGTGTGTACCACGACCTCCACACCCACAACACCAATGAATGCCAAGAGCTCAGGGCCATGCGGGACATGCGTGTCGGCCGACGCCCCGAGCGCAGCGACCGGGGCTATGGCCGAGGAGGAGGAAGAGGTGGAGGACGATGGGAAGACCGTGGCCCTCGCCCAGGGTGGCGTGACCGACCTCGCGAGGACTGCTGGCAGGACCAGCCTCGTGAGGGAGGTTGGAGGGACCCACCTCGCGAGGGAGGTTAGAGGGTTTAGCCTCGCGAGGATCGCCCACAAGGCAACGTGGGCCTCCCTCCTCTGCCACCACAGCCGAGGAGGAATGAAGACCATCATCAGGACGAGGGGGCTGGAGGCTTCCAGGAGCCGCGCGCAATCGCTTGCATCTTGGGCGGTGCACAGGCCCCGGCCTCTCAGCGCATCTTCAAGCAGTTTGCTCGTGAAGTGAATGCAATCCTCCCCAAGCTTGAGGCCACACGCCCTCTCAGGTGGTCACCGTGCACCATCACGTTCAGCTCAGCAGATCAGCTCAAGTGCGCGGCCACAGCCGGAGTCCTCCCGATGCTTTGTTCCTCAATCATCAGCAATGTGCAAGTCACCAGGACCCTCATCGATGGCGGAGCAGGGCTCAATGTCCTATCCATCGAGACGTTCAACAATCTCCAAGTGCCATACAATCATCTACAGCCAACCAAGCCTTTCTCAGGAGTCATTGATGGTTCCACGGTTCCGATAGGGCAGGTCCGCCTTCCTGTTACCTTCGGGAAGCGCAACAACTACTGCACCGAGCTCACTGACTTCGATGTCGCGCACATTCGCCTGCCGTACAATGCCATCCTCGGGTACCCAGCCCTGGCCCAGTTCATGGCCATGACTCATCACGCCTACAATGTCCTCAAGATGCCAGGAAGCGATGGAGTCATCACAGTGCCTTGTGAAGAGAGAGACGTTGCGTGTTCTCTGGAACTTGCTTTTCAAGCCGCGTCAATTGAAGACCCAAATCACAGGAGCGGAAGGCTTCCCGAGGCTGCCCCTAAGAAGAAGAAGACACCGCCTGGTCTGACCCCTCAAGAGGCAGGCCCCTGAGGGTCCGCGCCTATTCAGGGGGCGCCTCCTTCTGTCGCATAGGAAGGCGCGCCCGGCGCCCTGCTCGAGCAAGGCTCGGGGGCTCTCTCCTGGAGGGCCATCGACTTTGCTAGGATCACGAGGGAGGCGCTCGGGCACCACTTGGAGGCCTGTTTCAAAGCACATTTCCCTCAGAAAGGAGCAAGGCAAGGAGGGCCAAACCCTCGGGAGTTTGTCAGCGAGATCATTCAGGAGCTGCAGGAGTCAAGAGTCATGAGTGGCAGCCGCCGCTTACCCGCCGTAGCTCCCCATCCAAGCGAGGATGGTGGGCTGCGTGTCTGCATCAACATACCAGGACTCAACCGAGCCACCTCTCAGGAGCGCCTCTAGCCCTCACGCGTGGGACACTGCGAAGGTCCACCCCACAGCTATGTTCGCATGCCTTACGGCCTCCCGAACGCGGCTGCTATGCATCAGCGCCTCATGAGGAGCATCCTGGAGGCTCAAGCGGCCAGGCATTCCACAGTCCTGGCGGAGATGGAGACGGTCCGCGAGGAGCCGCCAGCGCCTCCGGAGCCTCCCGAGGCTCCTGGGCCTGGGGGCTCGTGAAGACCGGCTTCCGCAGCGCGTGCCGACCACTACCTCAGCATCCCTTCATCTTCAACATCATCAGGTGAAATCCTTCGAGTTTCATTTTCAGCTGGGAGCGCCCCCCAGGGCTGCATCATTCCCAGGCCGCGTGGGTCCGTCCCTGTAGCATGTATCCCTTTGGTTCATGTTTTTAGTTTACTTTATCGGGGGCGCCCCTCGGGCTGCATCATCCCCAAAGTCGCTCGGGCCCGACCCAGCGGTGTTCGCCTTTTCCTGCACCTATCTAAATGGATTTGCTCCTTCATGATTAACGTTCTTGACTTAATCGCCCGCTCGATTGACACCAACTAATGGAGCTACTCCCTAACGACACGATGCTTGCACATGGGTCCGCCCCTGCAATGTCGACAAACCTGAATGGCTGAGCTCTGGTCGCGGCAACCCCGCAGGGCGCCACCTCACCAAGCCTTCAATGCCTCGTCACCCTACCGGAGCAACCAACAGCTGGCCGGCAATTGTAACGGCAAACTCTCGCTTTTCTCGTGATGAACTTGCAGGATCACTTTAAGGAGCAGCGTTGGGCGAGGCCTTCGCAGCGTCTCCTTCGCTCTCGTCCGCGCGAACCGCTTGCACGTTAAAGGGGGGGTACCTGAGCATCGGGACTCATGGACTCTTACTGGCTCTCTAGCCCTTACCTCCTGCCTTGTCCACGGCATCGCGACCTGGCATACAAGCGGCGGCTGAGCTCGCTCGAGGGCCGGGACCTGCGGACGTAGAGCGCAAAGGGGAGCAAAGGCGAGAGGGAAGAGGCACATGGGGACCTCGCCGGGCAACTCCTCAGCTACCAATGCGCGGGACTGGTGCCGCGCCAAGGAGTGGCTTCTGACCCCCGAGATAAGTCATCCTCCGGAAATACTTTCTATCGCAGCAGTGACCTCGCACCTAATGCAATCCCGTTTTGGCAATGTCGCGCTCCTTTCTCACCGAACGGTGGCTGCTTGA
The DNA here is from genome assembly GCF_002162155.2 of Triticum dicoccoides. Classification (NCBI taxonomy): domain Eukaryota; kingdom Viridiplantae; phylum Streptophyta; class Magnoliopsida; order Poales; family Poaceae; genus Triticum; species Triticum dicoccoides. The sequence goes on along the minus strand of NC_041383.1, from coordinate 293,021,693 downwards.
GCGCTAAAGGGGACCTCCTGAGCATCGCGACTCAGGGGATCTTACTGGACCCCGGGCCGCTCACCTCCTGGCCTTGACCATGGCATAGCGACCTGGCATACCAGCGATGGCTGAAGCCTTCCTTGGGACCGGGACCTGTCAGCACAGAGCGTCAAGTCCTCATGAGGTTCGAAAGGAGGAACTAAGCTAAGACGGACGAGCATCTCACACCGCTTCACTATAAGGATCATATTAACAAATGGAACTTCATGCACCTTACAAACCCCCACGGGGTGTGTTCTTCGATTCCTCGCAGGGAACAAAAGGAGCAAATCCTAAAGTGCGCTAACTACACGCACCTCCGCTAGAGACGCCATCATCAACCGTGGGCCGCCAAGCACTGGCGCCAACCCCATACAGATTAGTGGCGACGGCGGCCTGACGAGCGGCCTAACGACGGCGGCCTGACGAGCCCACCCTGCTCCGAGAGCAACGCAAGCTCGGGGGATCGTAGCTGTCGTCGCTCGTCTCTGGAGTCGCGAAGAGCTCGACGGAGTCGCTGGATCCTCCGACACCTCCACTGCCTGTGGAGCTACTGGGGGAGCGATTGGTGATCCTAGTCCTCGCCACGGCACGGCCCCGGACGCCTTTCTCAGGGGAGCACTCGAGCCAGCGTCCCTCCTCATCGAAGACCTTGAAGAACATCAGGGAGGCGCCGTTGTACTCGAGGTGGATTACGAGGGCGCCACCCGTCTTGCAGACCCGGACGATCTCGCCCCAGCCACGGGTCATGTAGACCTTGCCCGGAGCGACGACCTCGACCTCCGCTCCGGTTGCAGGGGTACTACAGTCAGCATGCTGCAGGCAAAGCTCGATAGGCCCCCTCGGCGGGATATCGAAGGAGAAAAAAGGAGGGAGGTGAATCCAAGACTGAGGAGGCATGGCGGCATGAAGCACGAGCTCGCGAGAAGAGCCCTCATCGTGAACTCCAGGAGGAACGACGCGCACCGCCGTGATCCACCGGCGGCGATGGCTCCTCTGGCGGCGATGGCTCCTCTGGCGGTGCCGCTCGGCGCCTGCGCCTACAGGACCCTCGATCCGGGCGTACAAGGGCAATGGGAATCCAGGCGGCGGCCTCTCAAACCATGGCCTCGACACCTCCTGCCAAGCACCTCCTTCTCCGCGGCAAGAGACGAGCGGTTTTTTCGGAGGAAGCGGGACAGGACCCTCCCGGGGTGCCTTCCCCTTCTCTTCGGCAGAAAACCGGCGGATCGGTGCCATTGGCGTAGGGTGGAGCAAGGACAAAGAAGAAGGCAGAGAGTAGCAGGAAGATATGGACTAGAAAGGCCCGCACCGTTCCGTACATATAGCCGAGGGAGGCCAACCGCCAGCCTCCACGATCACAGGTAATCATAACCCATTTTGCATGCAGGGACTTGTCAATTCGTGCAGTTGCCGAGGCGTCGTGGGGGAGCCAGGACGCCCACGTCCAACCAACCGCCATGTGGCGCCCGAGGCCGCAGGCTGATGGGCCCTGCGGCGCTTCGCACTTGCCCCTTCGCTTCTCTCCTAAGCCAAGTCCGGGCGCGCCTTGGGCCTGGGGGCTACTGTCGGTGTTCTGGGAATGGGGGTACCCAGACTTGCCAGCCTGCGGCCTACGGCGTGGCTTAGGGAGTGGCCTAGTACGGCCCATCTTCATCAACACATACTCAAGACCCTCGCGAGGGGCCAAGCCTCGCGGGGCGGATGACAAGAAGCTTCCTCGGGCACATCCTCGTCAGGCTGGCTCGCGAGGAGGCGGAGAGATCAAGGTGGGGTACCTCACGAGGTGCCCATGACGCAAGCCATGACGACCAAGGCCAGGTGGGCACCAAGCGGGCGCCGGCCTGTGCAGAGTCCTTGTTTCCTCTTTGGTGCAAAGGGGGCAAGCGCAGGCAAGAGTATCAAGCAAAGGCAACCATTTCGGTGCAACAAGACCAAGACCAGCAGGGCGGCAGGATGGAGGTCATCGTGGAGCCCAAGCCGGCGTCACCGTCAGGGTCTTTGGCAGGCGAGGACTGACTTTAGTCAGGATAAGTGTACTAGATGTTCCCCTTCAAAATGGCCAATTGTTGGCGCCCTTCCCGCTCAATATTTGGGAAGAGGCCCAGGGCCTCCCTCTATAAATAGAGCTAGCCACCGCAGAGTAGAAAAAGAGGAGATTTTGGGTAGACTAGTGAGAGAGAGAGGCGATGAAACTCACCCAAGTAGTTCATCACACCAGCCAAGAACAGCCCCTCGCGAGGCTGTTCTTCCTTGTACTATTCATCATCAGCCCCTAAGGCAATCCACCACGCCACAAAACTGGAGTAGGGTATTACACCACAATGGTGGCCTGAACCAGTATAAATCTCGTGTCCCTTGTGTTGTTCTTCATGTAGCTTAGATCCTTGCAAGGAGACGAGATGTGCGTAGGCAGGAGGTGTGATCTTCGCGTGCACCCCAGAGTTCGAACCTTGATTGTCTGCCGGAACCCGAAATCCGATAGTGATCTCTACTAGGAGTGGCTCGAGCAGATCGCCGAGGTCATCAGCGTCGCGCATGGGGGCTCCGACGGGCCGGTTCGCTCCCTGCCTTATCAACCACCTGCAGCGGCCGACATCGCGCACGGGGCTCCTCCTCCGCCTTCGGCCTGGGGCGCCATCATCGAGCCAAGCCGTCTGTCTCCACGGCGCGACCCGCAGCGCCAGGCGCCGGCTCGGGATGACGTGAGCTGCTAGGTGGTGCAACGTCCCCAGGGAGAAGCGCGCATGCTTCCAGCACTGCAGCACTAGGCCCGCGAGCCGCCACAGAAGGTGGCGGTGCGTGCGCACCCGAAGTATGTTCAGCCCCTTCGACGACCTTTGGTGGCCACGGCAGGGTGCTGTGCATTCACTGTAGAGCTCCGCAACATCGTCTGGCCAAGCAAGTTCAAGCCTGACCTACCTTCATGCTATGACGGAACGGCAATCCCCGCCGAGTTCCTATAGCTCTACGAGATGAGCATCGAGGCAGCCAACGGGGACGAGAAGATCATGGTAAACTGGTTCCCGATGGCCCTCAAGGATGGCGCGCGTTCTTGGCTCCTCAACCTGATCGAGGGGTCGATTTCTTCCTGGGAGGAGATGCGCAGCCGCTCCATCGCCAACTTCCAGGGCACTCGCGACCGTCTGCCGGCCGCGGGCGACCTGCATAGCATCAAGCAGCAACGTATAGAGACCCTGCATAAGTATATCCAGCGCTTCAACAACGTCCACCTCAAGATTCCGAAGGTATCTAACGAGGCCATCATCTTCGCATTCACCGATGGCGTCCATGATGTCAAGATGAAGGAGGAGCTAGCCATCCACGAGGACCTCTGCACTACTTTGGGGATGTTTAACATGGCGAACAAGTGCGTGAGGGCTGAGGACGGACGCCTCTCCCTCCTCGAGCTCCCTGATGCTGACCCAGAAGACAAGAAGGCCAAGACCAAGGACACAAAGCAAAAGGGGCCAGCAGTGCTGGCGGCGGAGCTAGAGACCAAGCGTGGCTGCAACCACCCCTAGTCATCCAAGGGCAAGCGGCCGTTCTGCGCCTTCCACAACATCTATAGCCACCACACCAGCGACTGCCAGGAGCTCAGGGATCTCCGCAACGGGAACCTCGGTCGATGCCCCGAGTGCAACGATCGAGGCTACGGTCGTGGAGGTGGCTGAGGTGGAGGATGCTGGGATGGACGCGACCGTCGTCAGGAGTGGCGCGACCATCCTCGTGAGGACCGCTGGCAGGACCAGCCTCGTGAGGGCAACTGGAGGGAGCAGCCTCGTGAGGACCGCCCTCATGGCAACGCAGCTTTGCCTCTCTGCCTCCACCACCAAGAAGGAACAAAGATCACCACCAAGACGAGGGGGCTGGGGGCTTCTAGGAGCCTCGAGCCATTGCCTGCATCTTAGGTGGCTCACAGGCCCCGACTTATCACCGTGTCTTCAAGAAGTTTGCACGCGAGGTTAATGCGGTGCTCCCCACGCTTGAGGCAACTCGCCCTCTCAAGTGGTCCTAGTGCGCCATCGCCTTCTTATCCACGGACCGGCTCAAGCGCGCGGCCACCGCTGGCGCGCTCCCCATGCTATCCTCCCCCGTCATCAGCAACGTAACCGTCACCAAGACCCTCATCCATGGTGGAGCAGGGTCAATGTTCTCTCCATCCAGACGTTCGACAGGCTCCAGGTGCCATATTACCAGCTGCACCACACCAAGCCATTCTCAGGAGTGACCGACGGATCAACACACCCGATCGGGCAGGTTCGCCTACCAGTCACCTTCGGCGAGCGCAACAACTACCGCACCGAGCTCATCGACTTCGACGTCGCCGACATTCGCTTGCCCTACAATGCCATCCTTGGGGGTAACCCGCACTGGCCAAGTTCATGGAGGCCACCCACCATGGCTACAACGTCCTCAAGATGCCAGGAAGCGGCGGCATCCTCGCGGTCGCCTACCAAGAGAAGGACGCGGTGTTCTCCCTCGAGCGCGCTTTCCTGGCTGCAGCAGTTGAGAACCCAGAATACGAAGACGGCGCCCTCCCTCCTGAGGTCGCCCCCAAGACAAAGAAGCTACAGCTGAGCCGGGGGTCTCGTGAGCGAGCATCACTCGAGGACGCAGTGCTGAGTCTCGCGTCTCCGGACACGACACCTTCACCCATCGGATAGGAAGGCGTGCCCAGCGCCCCACTCAGGCTGGGCTCGGGGGCTCTCCTCTGGAGGGCCTCAGACCTAGCCAATGTCGCGAGAGTGGCGCTCGGGCACCATGTGGAGGCACTCTTCAGAGAACGCTTCCCGGGAGAAGGCAGCAGGTGTGAGGCACCAGGTGTTCAGGAGTTCAACAACAAGGCAGTCGAGGAGATTCAGGAAGGAAGGGTTCTCCAAGGCGACCGTCACCTGCCGCGAGGCGGAGCTCAATGCCCTAGCAGGGGTAAAGAGTTCCGCGTCTGCATCAACATCCCTGGGCTCAATAGGTGCGCGTCTCGGCAGCTCATGTGGCCTTCTCGTGTCGTCCGATGCGAGGGACCGCCTCACAGCTACGTCCGCATGCCTTTTGGCTTGGCGGGCGCGGCTGAGGCGTTCCAGCGCTGCATGAGGGACGTCCGGACGGCCTACGAGGCCAGGCACCAGTCGTTCCTGGTGAAGATAGAGGAGCACCTTGAGGAGCCTCTCCGTCCCCCCGAGCCTCCCGAGGCTCGGCAGCGGAGTGGCTCGTGAGGCACAGCTTCTGCAGCGCGCGTTTTTTTGCTACTTCAACAACACTTCAGCAATGGTACCAGGTGACATCTCCCTAGTTCATTCAGTTTGGGGGCGCCCCTCGGGCTGCATCATCCCCAGACCGTGTGAGTCCGTCCCGACGGCATGTATCCATTTAGCATTTTATCGGAGCAAGCTACAATCCTTTGCAAACTACTTTTGAATTATTGACTACCCGACCGGCGCTTCATCGCAAAGAACGTCTCGCGCCCTTGCTAGCCCACACACGACCGCCTCATGATTAAGGACTGGCACGGCATCTGTGCTCGGGTCCGTCCTTGCAGCATCGCTAAACCCAAGTAGCTGAGCTCTAACTCATAGGCCAGCCCCATGTATGTCACCTCCCGTGGCTCTTGGTGCCTTGTTCTCGCATGAGCTAATCATGAGTGGATGAGTGAGGGCGCGCGACCTAGTGCCCATGTGGCCACGCGAACTGCGCGCCGGCTTCTTTTCTTCAGGATCTTTGCATGAGAATACTGGGCATGACATCTATGCTCGGGTCCGTCCCTGCAGCGTCGACAAATCCAGCGGCTGAGCTCTGTCTGGCGGGCCGGTCCCGTTCACGTCACCTCCTGGGGTCGTTGGTGTCCGGCCTTCTTATGCAATAACCTCAGTAAACTCATTTGGCGTAGGCTGCATAACCATCTCGCAGGACCAATCCAAGAATCCCAAATCAAGACTAGGCGCAACCCGCCTTGAGGTAGGGCCTCATGAGTCCCGCGCTAGCTCACGGGTGCCCATATACATCTCCTCCAGCCCTGCCGTGCAAGCCATGTGTCAGGGTGGGGCTGTACACGCCTTGGGGGTTCTCCTCAGAGGGAGCCCCCTCCCACACACCAGTGGAAGCACCATGCTCTGTGCTGGCCATCAACACTGCCGAGGAGCGGCTATGCCCGTGCAAGAGCAGAAGCGCTATGCTCCGCGCTGGTGATAAACAACTGGGGTGGCCTCACGGCCGCATTAACCTCAGGGAGCCTCCGGGCTCAATGACTAGCCTCACCGTGCTGCTCTCCCTCGGGAAGGTAGCGCGAGGTGGCTGGGCACGGGGGCTATGCTCAGGTCACGCCTGGCGTACCCCACCTCGCCAGGCTTCACGGGCCTGGTCTTCATGCACCCCTCCCAAGCGAGAGATCGGCGAGGAGAAGGTAGGAGTGTCTATTCATACGTCAAGGGGGACTCTTGAGCATCGCGTCTCAAGAGCCTAACTGGTCACGTAGCCCCTCACCTCTTGGGCTCGTCCCGGTGATCCAGACGACCCAACGACAGATGAGGTATGCGCGGGGCCAGGCCCTGCCGACGCAGAATGCCAAGACCCGGCTGTCACCCTTCTTTTTCAAGCCGTTCACACGTCAAGGGGGACTCTTGAGCATCGTGTCTCAAGATCCTAACTGGTCACGTAGCCCCTCACCTCTTGGGTTCGTCCTGGTGATCCGGATGACTCAACGATGGCTGAGGCACGCGCGGGGCCGGGCCCTGCCGACGAAGAACACCAAGGCTTGCCCCTGCATCTTTTCCTAAGATGTTCGCACGTCAAGGAGGACTCCTGAGCATCGCGACTCAGGAGCCTAACTGGTCACATAGCCCCTCACCTCTTGGGCTCGTCCTCGTGATCCGGACGACCCAACGACGGCTGAGGTACGCGCGGGGTCGGGCTCTGCGCAACAGAACAACAAAGCAAACAGAAAAGCAGAAGGAGCATAATCTAGTTATTACAAGACATATTGTTCCAAGCAAATAGTTTTAAACGCCTCCCTGAGGCATGTCGCATGGTGCAGGATAAACAGGCAAAAGCAGGATCTCCGGGCCACCTCCTCAGACTTGGACGTTCCATCGGCTTTAGTCTGAGGACCAATGACCAGGTACTTGCTCAGCATGGCATCCACAGAGCTCTTCACAGCGGCAGCAGCAGCATCCCGAGAGTCGGCGTCCACCAGAGTGAGGAAGGAGGAGAGGTTGAAGCTGGCATCCTGGAGATAAAGATGGCTGAAGATGCATGTGAGAGCCAAGGAAGAAAGTGAGCGCGCCTCGCCTTCCACCAAGGATGTAAACACGTCGACAGCATCTTCAAGCACCGCCACGACTTCAGGAAGCAGGGCGGCAGGGCTCTCACTTGGGGTCATCACCACCGCCTTTCCCGAGGGGCCGTCTCCAAAGAGCGCCTTCTGGGCCTACGTCGACGATATAGTGGTAAAATCTCGGGAGGCCAGGACCCTGATAGAAGATCTGGAGGAGACGTTGGCCAGCCTGCGCATGGTGGATCTTCGGCTTAACCTCGAGAAGTGCGTGTTCGGGGTCCCCTCTGGCAAGCTGCTAGGCTTCTTGGTGTCGCATAGAGGGATCGAGGCTAACCCAGAGAAGGTCAAGGCGATAGAAGATATGAACCCGCCACAGATCCTGAAGGAGATGAAGAAGCTGGCTGGCTGCGTAACCTCACTTGGGCGCTTCATTTCCAAGCTGGGGGAGCGCGCCCACCTGTTTTTCAAGTTGATGAAAAGGAAGGAGCCATTCGAGTGGACTCCCGAGGCAGACGCAGCCTTCCAGGACCTCAAGAGATAACTGACTAGTCCACCCATAATGGTGGCACTGCGCCCTCTCGAGCCTTTGGTACTCTATCTGGCAGTGACCCCTCGCTCAGCCTATGCCATTCTGGTGGCGCTAAGGAAGGAGCACCTAATCAAGAAGCCACAGCAGGATGCACAATCGACAAGCAAGGTGCAGGACCCCCAGCGCAAGGCATCTGAAGCCTTGGCCAGCGCAGCGGTCGATGTTCCTCCTGAAGCCATGATTGACATTGAGACCATCAAGGCTCCGGAGGATGGGCCTCATGAGGCTGTAAGGGACCCATGCCCTCATGAAGAACAAGATTCCGTTGATGCTTCCCCCCTCGTTGAGCACCCTGTCTACTTCGTCAGCACAATACTAAGGGAGGCCCAGGCACGCTACCCCATGCCACAGATGCAATTGCTTGCACTTCTAGTCGCTTCTAGGAAACCGCGCCACTACTTTCAAGGCCACCCCATCAAGCTCATCTCAGCATATCCGCTGGAGAGGGTGCTCCGGAGCCCGAACGCAGCCGGGCGAGTCGCTGAATGGAACATTGAGCTTCAGGCATTCAATCTTTAGTTCGGCACCACCAGAGTCATCAAAGGCGCGGCTCTCGCGGACTTAGTGGCCGAGTGGACCGACACTCCGGACCACGGAGTAGGCGAGGACTGCTCCCTCCTGCCAGGAGATGAAGAGCCGGACGAATGGATCATGTACTTCGACGGGGCATTTGCTCGACAAGGCGTAGGGGTGGGGCCCATCCTCATCTCGCCCACCAAGGACAAGCTTTGCTATGCACTACAACTCTGCTTTCAGCGGGGCGAGAAGGTCTCCAACAACATCGCAAAATTCGAAGGCTTGCTCACCGGGCTCAGCGCCGCGGCAACACTGGGGGTAAAGCGCCTCACCATCAAAGGCGACTCTCAGCTTCTCATCATTTTCTCCAACAAGGAGTACACGCCTAAGGACGAACACATGGAGGCGTACCAAGAAGAGGTGCACAAAATGGAGAAGCAGTTCATGGGTGTGGACCTGCAGCATGTGCCACACGGGACGAACAAGGAAGCAGACGACATCGCCAAACGAGCCTCTCGCGGGCTCCCTTAGGAGGCAGGGGTGTTTGAGGAGCGGCTCTTCAAGCCATCTACGATCCCGCACGTCATGACTCCAGCACCACCTCAGGAGGACCTGCCACAGGCACCAGAGACGGGACCTCCAGCCCGTGGTCACCCCTCAGGAGCCCGCTTGATGCTCATGCTTGAGCCTCAGGAGGGCTGCTGGACAGAAGAGTTCAAGGCGTACTTGCTTCAAGGGACCATACCACAGAAGGAGGAGGTCGCCGAGCGCGTGGCCTGCCAGGCCACCACGTACTGCATCAAGGATGGTGAGTTATATCGCAGGAGGCCCAATGACGTTTCTTTGTGGTGCATCTCCGGAGAACAGGGGCTTGAGCTGCTGGCTGACATACATGGTGGGGACTGTGGGCACCACTCCTCGCCCCACACCCGGTGGGCAAGGCGTTCCGTAGCGGGTTCTACTGGCCCACCGCGCTCAATGATGCTACGGAGCTGGTGCGCTCTTGTGAAGCATGCCAGTTTCACGCCAAGCAGATCCATCAGCCCACGCAGGGCCTCCAGACGATACCGTTCACGTGGCCATTCGTGGTCTGGGGGCTGGACATTTTGGGACCATTCCCTCGTGCACCAGGGGTTACCGATACCTCTACGTCGCCATGGACAAGTTCACCAAGTGGGCGGAGGTAGAAGCCGTGCGCACCATCCCAACAGGATCAGCCATCAAGTTCATCAAGGGAATCGTGAGCCGATTTGGGGTCCCCAGTTGCATCATCACCGACAATGGCTCCCAATTCACCAGCAATCTTTTGAAAACATACTGTGCTAACCATGGAACGCAGATCTGCTATGCCTCAGTAGCACACCCATGGAGCAATGGACAGGCTGAGAGGGCCAATGCGGAGGTCCTGAGGGGCCTCAAGACCCGCACCTTCAAGAAGAAGCTCGAGGCCTGCGGCAGGGGCTGGCTCAATGAGCTGCAGTCCGTGCTGTGGTCCATCCGCACCTCCACGACCAAGCCAATAGGAGAAACGCCTTTCTTCCTCGTCTATAGAGCAGAAGCGGTTCTCCCTCACGAGGTCAAGCATCGCTCCACGCGGGTCCTGGCGTTTGATGAAACGCAGCAGGACGCCATGCGGAGGATGGATCTCGTGCTGGGGGAGGAATGCCATCGTCAAGCCTCACTCCGGGCAGCGAGGTACCAGCAGGCGCTGCGGCGGTACAACTACCGCAGCGTCCGCTCCAGGACGTTAGAGGTGGGCGATCTCGTCCTAAGGCGGGTGCTCTCCAGGGAGGGGCTGCATAAGCTCTCTTCCATGTGGGAGGGCCCGTTTAGGTTTGCCAGTGTCTCTGGGCCTGGCGCCACGCGCCTGGAGACACAGGACGGGGTCCCCATCCAGAACACCTGGAACATCCAGCACCTCCGGAAGTTCTACCCCTGAAGAAAGGCTCTGGCCTGTGAAGCAAGGCTCCGGCCTGTGAAGGTCTCCGCTTGTGACACTCTCACGTAATAATGAGTGGGGCTGTACACGCCCCGGAGTCTCCTGAGAGTCTCCCTAGGGCCTCATGGGTGCTCCCTCCCGCGTCCTAGTGGCGGCACTTAGCTCCGCGCTGGTGAGAAGCTAGATTAGGTGCCAGACACGGCGGTTCATTTGCTTTCCGAAGTTGCTTGCGGTTTTTTTAGTAAGTTTTCAATGGATTTGGTATTCCTGAACGCTGGTTCCCTGAGTTGTGTTTTCTCCTAAGCTGTTTTGGTCTAAGGACGTGAGAGAGGTGGCAGTCGCCCGCCACTTCTCCTCACGCTCCTCGTGCGTGGGGCTAGGTAGGTGTGTGCGCCCAGGGCCTGCCTTTGCGCACGCACCACGCCGAACCCCGTTATTTCGGCTTCATCCTTGTGAGGAGCCCTCGACCGAGTCCGCTGGCGCCAGCACCCCTCATGTTCGTGCCCCCCGGGCAGCGCGACACGGCGCATCAGGTCCAAACCACCCTATGGCAGGGGGCTTGCGTAAGGAGGAATGAGTCGCTCAACAAATTTTCTTTTCCTTCAAGGGATAGCTCTGCCCTACCACGGCTCCTGAGGGCACAAGGTGTATCTCCGTAAGGCACAGGGCGTGCGCCCCCGGGGCCCTATCAAATACCTAAGGTCAGGTCCTCATGAGGCGAAGGACGATTGCACGTATCAAGCTAAGCCTTTCTACCTTAACCCGCTCAAATTACAAACACTACAACATAGCATCAAGGATGGCAATCATAACACAAAAGGCATAATAGCAACAGTTCATTACACGCCCTCGCAGAGTACATTCTTCTTTTTTCAATTTGCAGGAGAAAAAAAAAGTTAAACAAAGAGGGCTCGAAGGCATGCAAGCTTGGCACCAGCGTCGCATCCTCAAGCAGCGCCTCAAGGTAGTCTGGAGCTCCACCAGTTCTCCCATATGAGACCTGGGGCCACCGGCCTTGAGTCCAAGTTCGCCCTCCCTCAGCTTCAGGACAGGCTCCTCTCTGGCTTCACTGGAGCGCTGCGACGGGACGAGCCACAGATGTCCTCGACACGAGCACGACGATGCGGAGGCCGGTCGTAGCCGCTGCTGCTCGGGCTCTCGTCAGAGGAAGAGCTGCCGCCACGGGAGGAGGAGCGCGTGTCGTCAAGTCCAAGTTCACCGTCGCCAGCATCATCGTCGCTGCTGTCCTCCGGGCAGCACCCCACGCGGCGGCCGTCCCCCCTGGACACCCTCACATAGAGGGTCGCTAGGCCATCATACTTGAAGTGGAGGGTGCACCATCCGCCCAGGCCACGCGCGTGGGCGAAAGTCTGCCAGCCACAGGCCAGCACCACATTGCCAGAGGCGGAAGCCTTGGTGCTGACCCACAAGGCTCTGCTGTAGCACCCATCAACCTACAACCAGAGGCCAGCAAGCCCGAAGAAGGAAGCTTGCTGGAGAAGAAGTGAGGGAGCCAGAGCGATCTGCCAGCCGGCCTCTCCGACCACACCACAAACACGGGAAGCACCTCCAGCAAAGAAAAGCGCGACCGAGGCGGACACACGATCATGACGTGCCTCCCTTCATCATGGGGGCTGCTTCGGGTCCGGTAGCCCCCGCCGCGGGAAGAGGTGTCATCGCGGGCGCCCGGAGCAACGCTGCCTTTGAGGGGTGCGTGCCTGCGCCCCTGGATGCTGCCGAAGGGACCGCAGGGTGCTTGCGGGGACAGCCACGACCCCTCTTGGAAGGAGGAGAGGCTGGCCCATCCTTGGAGGCCTTCCCTTTCTTGGCCACTGAGAACCTCTTCGGCGACGCCATGGGAGCAAGACGGAGAGGAAAGAAGCAGGTGGGAGCAAGATGAAGGAAAGATGGACGGGGGGCTCTGCCCCTCCCTCACCTTTATAGACAAGGGAGGCCAACCACTGGCCTCCACGACCTCACGCCATCATGACCTTCTGCATGCCGCGTCGACCAGTCAAGTCGAGCAGTTGCCGAGGAAGCATGGGGAAGCGGAGTCGCCCACATCAAATCAATCGCCACACATCATCAAGGCTGCAAGCAGTTAGGGCCCATGACGCTCCACAATTGCCCTCTGGCTTCCCCTAGAAGCCAAGCCCGAGTGCGCCTTGGGCCCGGGGGCTATTGTCGGCGTCCTGGACTTGGGGCTATCCAGTCCTGCCTGCCTGCGGCCCACCATGTCGCTTCATCGATAGCCGGGCATGGCCCAGCTTCAGCATCAACACCACAAGACCCTCGCGAGGGGACAAGCCTCGCGAGGCAGACGACACCAAGACACCTGAAGGAGTGGCCTCCTCAGGAAGGCTCCCGAAGGGCGGAGAGTTCGATGCAGCTACCTCATGAGGCTTAGTTGACGTGAGCCATGATGACCAAGGCCAGGCGGGAAGGTTTCCTCTTCGGTGCAAGGGAGGCAAGCCACAGGTGCGGAGTCCTGAGGAATCAGCCAAAGGTTTCCATTTTGGTGCAACGAGACCAAGACTGCCAGGACGAAGGTCCTCACCGAGCCCACCCCAGCGTCACGACCAGAGGCTTTTCGCAGGCGAAGACTACTTCTATTAGGATAGACTATACTACTTTCTAATCCCGCCATTATGGAATCCCTTCCTGCTCATATTTGGGAAGAGGACCAAGGGCGCTATATATAGGACTTAGCCACCACCATAGTGGGCGGAGATCCATTCCGACATAAGCACCACACCAGCTCAAGAACACCTCACCTCCTGAGGCTTGTTCATCCTTTTACTAGTTCATCCATAGCCCCTCGAAGCAATCCACCAGACCACACTGGATTAGGGTATTACACCACAATGGAGTCCTGAACCAGTATAAATCTATGTGTATTTGTGTCTCTCTGAGCTCGATGCGCTAGGCTAGGGAGGATCGCGAGTAGGCGGGCTGGGCAGGTTGAGATCTCCGCACGCACCCCAGAGTTCGAACCTCTCAAGGGTTGCCGGATCCCTAAATCCGACACCAAGGAAAGAAGACAACAGAGATGAACGGTGTTGAAAACACTCTGTTAAAAAAGAGGACCACAGAACATTATGAGAACCTAGTAGCTTGAAAGACATGAGACAAGAGCTTAATCGAAACAAATGAATATGAACTGTACCAATATAAAGAGATAGCCAAGGGACAAGAAAGAAAGAATTTGGACAGCACCCCGGTTGAACATGGAATGGAATAGAACATGAACTTGACAAAATAGAACAATACTTGACGAGAGGAACAACAAAATGCCTCCGGAAGAATTGAAAGAGTGGATTGAAAAGAATGGAGAAGAAAATGACAACTTATACCACAATTGAGTTTGAAAAGCATCATTAAAAGGATGAATTGAACAGAGTGGTTGAGAAAATCAACAACAAAATAATAAGCTTGTTGTGGACTTATGGAAAAAACATCACAAAACTTGAGGTGAACTTATGCCATAACCAAATGCCTGACTAGTTGAGAAGAATGAAGAAATGCAAAACTCAACTTCAAAAGAATACGGAGAATTAATTGCACTTCAAGACGCAATAAGAAAAGATACTTGAACTCCTACCATGAAGAATCTTGATGAACACTTGAAGAATGAATTAAATCATGAAGAACCACCATGAAGAACTCCGGTAACCAAAATGATGGAAGAAAGAAGCTTGACAAGAACAAGCTGAAGCCTTATTCTGATTTAGATGGAGCTTCGTGATGATACAAGCGTGAGAACTTAGAACTCCAGAAAAAGAAAGGATGAAAACACTTCGAACCGAGAAATTGTATATCATGAACAATCTCCGAAGGAAGGGATAACTTGATCACGATGAAGTAAGAAGAAGAATTATGTTATGCTTGTCCTCATCAAATTTAATTGATGACAGCCAGATTTGGCATGCAACTTATTCCTCTTGAGAAGGGCTTAGGAGTGACATAGCGCAAACATGGGTCTTCCTGAACCACCGGTAGGATTGGAAAGAATGAATGAATTGATATGATATGAAAGGAAAATGAATCTTGACCGAACCATTTTAAGAATTTGAAAAACAAATGAAGAAAGAGAATGAATCACGGGTGATAATTAGAAGAACAAATATGCTTGAGGGGATTTACATGCAAGGGAATGAAGAGATGACGAGAAGACTAGAGAATACTCGCTCAAAGCAATGGATGATTACGGGGACGAGCGAAGAGGTATCAATTCTGAATAATTGGAGAACGAAGTTGAAAACTTAGAACGAAGAAATCTTCTGGAATGATGGCCTCGAGATGATCGATAGGGAAAGCAAATCCTGAATACTCCGGATTGGTATGAAAATAATTCATGATGATCGGAACAATTTGAGAGGATGGCAGCAAGCTTGAAAACGAATCCTCAAGGGAACGGGCAAGATTTAAGGGAAACTTTTCTTCGGTCTTCAAATGTAAAAATGACGACGAGAAACACCACCCAAAATTGTTGAGATACTCCGGAAGGATGAAAAGAGGAAAAGGTTGAACCCAAGATGACAAGAATTTGAATGCGATCTCCGAGACGGCAATTGACTGATGAAAAATTCATTCTTACGTCAAACTTGAAAAGAATTTGAGAATAACTCCAGAATTGTCAGGACCCCGACTCGATGTCACGTCGATCTAGCTTGTAACACCCCATATCACTTTGCGGCCTCACGCACGGTATCCCCACGGGTGTCGCCTTACCTTTGCCCGGGACCGTGTGTGCCTTTTGGCTCACGTATATGATAGTGTCGCTAGCATCCATATGATAAAGAGCCCGGGCTGACATGACTAGTCGTAAACCCAAAGTGGCACAATGCTTACGGGGACAGGCATCCATGACCCACCAACGAACGTGTCGGTCATCAGAAAGTGGGTCCGGGCTGTAGCACTGGGCTAGCAGGACTCCGGTAAACCGGGCTGTAGCGGGCTAACAGGACTCCGGTACTCAATGCGTGACATTTCCCCGAAGGGACAGACACAGGAACGAGGAAGGACACATGCCGGCCAGCCTAAGTGTTCCAGAGCAGTAGCAAACTACCATGGCTCAGTGGTAACACTAGGAGACATTTCCCGGTAAGAGAGGCTACTAAGGATAAACAACTAGGTAGTCAGATCCCACACATACCAAGCATTCCAATCATACACACAATATGCTCGATATGTGCAAACCCAACAAGGCATCACAACATGACTCTATGACACAAGTACTATATTTAAGGCTCAGAGAGCCATACATAACATACACAAAGGTACGGGTCACACGACCCAGCATTCAAGTCATACAGTCATACAAACGAGCAGCGGAAGTAACTTGTCTGAGTACAGACAACTAGTAAAATAAAAGAGGCTTGGAAAGCCTAGCTATACTACGTGGTCCTTCACAAGCTCAGGATCACCACCTGGGCCTTAGCCTACTCATTGATGTCAACGTCTACGTAGAACCCATCAGAAGGGGTTGCAGCGTCTTCTGTAAAAATGTAAATTATAGCAACATGAGTACAAAGGTACTCAGCAAGACTTACATCAGATCCTACATACATGCATATTATCAAGAAGGGTTGGTGGAGTTATTGTAGCAAGCCAGCTTTGACTCTTGGCTAGGCTAACCTACGAGACTCCAACTTGAAATGGTTTTGCGTACACGAGTCCACTACTCACAACTTCAATACACTACCGAGGATCCACCTCCGTCTTCCTACGGAAGAGCCATCCTCGGCACTCACACTTATCTTGAGGCTTTTAGTAGTTTCCGTTTACTTGTCTATGAACTGTATAGGCAACCAAGTAGTCCTTTACCGCGGACGCGGCTATTCGAATAGATCATGATAACCCTACAAGGGTGTACTTCTTCATACATGTTTCCACCACTTAGCGTCTGCACACGACATGTGCTCGGCAGACTTCAAGCGAAAGCCGACGTGGGTGTAGACCACGACCTACCTAAACACCTAAACCTCTAGTCCAGGTTTATCGCCTATCCAGGTTCCATCCGCAGGGAGTTCGGCTGAGGTTTCCCATACGGCCCCGAACGATGTGAACAGGGTTCCCGAGATACCTAACGGGTATTCGGTACACCCGGCCACGTACCTACCGCATCACAGCCCACCCCTACGGTCAGCGCTGTCCACGGCCTCCAGTAGGCTACAAACACCAGAAACTACTTGCAACTCCTGGACAGAGAGCTAGGGTGAATAAGAAGTCGAGCGGGGTCATATTTCAGGGCCCAATGCATGGTAGTAGCTGTATCTTAAATCACACATACAGATCTCAGTGCTTAAGGTCGGCTTCAATGAAACAACCCACCATGTACTCCTACATGGCCTCTCATCGATACCTTTACCAAATCGTGTTCACGACACCACTCTCATTACCGACATAATCATTTCACTCTAGCCATCACCCGGATGAACCAGACCTGACACGACTCTAAGCATAGCAGGCATAGCAAGGTAGGAACAACACATACATATGGCTCAATCAACTCCTACACATGCTAGTGGGTTTCATCTAGTTACTGTGGCAATGACAGGTCATGCAGAGGAAATGGGTTCAACTACCGTAGCACACAGCAGTTTGAAACGCGTTGTCTTAATGCAGTAAAAGAGAGCAGGAGCGAGAACATGGGATTGTATCGATATGATCAAATGGTTGGTTGCTTGCCTGATGGTTCGATGCACTGATACGATTCTTCGATAGGGTAATCACGGTACTCTTCGGGGGCAGAACCTGCCGCAAGAACACCGATACACAACCATCACCAAAAAATGTGCAACAATATGATGCATGCATGAAACATAGCAATATGAGTGTGTTAGGCTAATGCAACTAAGACCAGAAGGGTTTGTACCAATTTGAATCAAAGATTCAAATTTCAAACTCAAATATGGTCCTTTAAAGTGCTTTTCCTTGTTCTGCATTAAACATCAGGTTAACTTGTTTAGTCATGCATGAAAATAGTACAGATGGATAGATTGGATTTTTCTGATCATTTTTCATATATAATTTGTCTGATTTGGAGTTACAGAATAAAAGTTATGAATTTTTGAAGTTTAAACTATATTCTGGAATTTCCTATATTAGATTAATTCCAGAAAATCAATTATTTCGTCAGCCTGACGTCAGTGTGACGTCAGCAGGTCAACGGAACACGTCCGGGTCAAACCTGACAGTGGGTCCCGCGTGTCAGTGTGATTAGATTAATTAGAATTTAATTAAAACTAAACCTGTTTAATTAGCAGGGTTGGGCCCCACCTGTCATTGACTCAGGGGAGTCAACCAGGGCCCACCCGTGGTCAAACCCGGGTCGGCTGCACCGGCGTTTAGCCGCCGGCGAGCCCGACGCGGCGGCGGAAGTGGTTTTGGCCGTTTCGGCCACCAAATGGGTCGCGGAGACCACCGGAGTGGAGCTGAGGACGAGCCGCAGCTCTTGGTGGAGTCCGTTGGGGTCGGGGTGGCCGGAGTTGGCGCCGGCGACGACTTTGGCGGCCACCGGGGTTCGGCCGAAGACGAACTTGACGCTAGAGGGGTCGCTGAGGCTCGGGGAGTGGCTAGCTAGGTGCTAAGTGACACGGTGAGCATGATGGACACCGTGGAGTGGTCGGAGGGTGACCGGGAGCACGTCGGCGACGAGCTCCACGGCGGTGGGTGCGGTTGAGCTCCGGGAGGTCGCTACACAGCTCGGGAGCAAGAAAAGGAGGGGTGGTGAGATGGTTAAGCTCACAGTGAGTGCGACGAAGCCCTTGGTGTGGCCGGAGATGGACCGGAGCGACGACGGCGTTGAAGGGGATCTCCGGCGACGGCGGTTCGGGCGAGGTCGTTGCGGTGGACTCGGGCGTTGCGAGCGCTCGGGGCTCAGCTTGCTCGATGGAGTGGACAGCGGCGGAGCTCCTGGACACGATGAGAGGACGCACGGGTAGCGGGGAGCACGGCTACGACGAA
This sequence comes from Triticum dicoccoides, assembly GCF_002162155.2. Lineage (NCBI taxonomy): Eukaryota > Viridiplantae > Streptophyta > Magnoliopsida > Poales > Poaceae > Triticum > Triticum dicoccoides. Next base: position 293,003,390 of record NC_041383.1, on the reverse strand, counting down.
GGCACGGCGATGGTGGCGTCGGCCATGGCGGGGGAGCGCGAGGGGGAGGAGCTGGACAGGAGAGGGGGTGTCTGGGGGGTTCGGGGGAGCGAGAGAGGCTGATCCACGACGTCACCGGGCGCGGGGAGCGGCGAGGCGGCGAGCAGGTGCGTGGCGCGCGCTGCGGTCGCCGTCGGGCACCTGCCTGCCTGCCTGGCCGGCAAGCAGCTCGCTGGAGCGGCGCTGGGCTGGGCCGGCAGGTGGGCCGGGTGCTGGGCGCCAGGTAAGTTTTTCCATTTCTTTCTGTTTTCTGTTTTTTTAATACTTCTGCAACTTTGTTGAATTAAATAAAATACTTAGGCAACTCCTAAAATCACCAAACTACTCCTGGTCCACAGTTGGATTATTTCCAACATGAAACATTTTAGTTTGGAGATATTTGAGCATTTAAATATTTTATATAATTTTAAATGCCCAAATTCAAATATTTATGATTTAATTCAAAAACCCTAAGATGGCCTAGGAAAATGTGCATCACTTTTGGCAGATGTTCTGAACCAAGACAAAAATGATGGGCATTTTAGAAGGGCATTTCAGGTTCATTGAAAAAGTTTTTAGTAAACCCTAGTTGGTTTCAGAGGGGACTGGGGGTTCTGTCATCCCCATTTCAGGTTTCTGGTGAAAGAATAAACATGATGCAACACTCTAATGCATGACTAGCTAGGGTGTGACAAGAATAATTAGAAAAGTCAGGTAAGATCCTGGGAAAAGACCCGTGGGTTATGGGCCCACTGAAAAGAAGCATCGTTGGAAAATGATTGAAGAAGAGATGATGCACCGGAACGACTGAAAGACTAGAATGAGGCGACAACCTCGAATTAATTGAATGCAGACACGAATTTTCTGAGATGTCTTCAGCACACCGGGACAATAGAATAGCGAGAGGCAAACGAGCAAGAGGAAACATTTGAGCCGAGGGAAAGAATATGATCAACACCGAATACTTGAATTGAATCCATCATAGAAGAAAAGAGATGAAGAATGACGAACGAGACGAGAAATCACCGGTTGAGACAATTGAGGAAAGACTAAAGAGGCTCCGCATGAATGAAATTTATGCTCGAATAGAGACACAGACTCCGGGAAGAAAAGGGGTGGGAGGGTGGGAAAAAACAAAGGCAACTTGGAAGGGGGAACCGACGAATAACTTGAAGAGAAAAACACCGGTCAAAATAATTGAGAAAAGAACGCAAAGGTTTCGTATGAGTAGGATGGATACTTGATTAAGATTCTGGCTCCGAGAAGAAAAAGGGTGGGCGGGTGGGAAAAGAAGGCAACTGAGGACGGGGAAACAACTTCGTTGAGAAAGAACTATTGATTGATCTTGCAAATATGAAGAAGGATTGAATCACCTCAAAGAGAAGTGCACCGGTTGAACAAAGGATAGACAACGAACGAAAACACATGCGTGATCCTAAAGAAAATTTGAAGGGGAATAGGACTAGAATCAAAAAACCTGCGTAAAGATTCCTCACCAAAGCGAGGAAGGGACTGAGGAGTAAAAATAATTCCTACTCCTGGATATAACTAGACTCCAAAAAGTTTTCTTCTAGACTCGACAACGACCAAACTATGATCAATCAAGGGCGCTCCTATGGTTGGTCGAGGCTCTTATACCAACTTGTCACGCCCAATATGTGGTCCTATCTAAGATGAACTCGAAGGTTCCACCAAGGATAGTGCCGCGTATTGAAACACTTTTGCAAGGTGGATATCATTACAATGTACCATTACACAGTAGCTGGGGGATACATACCAAAAGGCATACAATGCCGCATGAATACAACAACATCATACACAAGAGCAACATCCAACTACAGGTGAAACACAAACAGAAACTCAAACGACATCCACCCTGCTAGCCCAGGCTGCCGACCAGGAACCTATCCCCTGAACAAAGAAGAAGCAGAAGAAGAACTCCAAAACAAGTAAACATCGCTCTTGTGTCATGATCATCACATTACCTATGCCTGCAACTGTTGTTGTAGTAATCTATGAGCTATGAGGACTCGGCAATCCCATTACCATGGGTATCAAGACTAGCAAAGCTTAATGGGTATGGAATGGATAAGTGGTGAGGTTGCAGCAAGCGACTAAGCCTGTATGGTGGCTAACTTACGAATACAAGAATGAGATGAGAAGCTACGCAAACGGTCGCGAACTAGTAATTATCAATAAGTGATCCTGAACTACTTACATTCAAACATAACCCCACCATGTTCTCTTCTCGACCCAGTCGAAAAGAGACCGTCACGGTTACACACGCGGTTGGGTATTTTAGTTTAAATCTGGTGTCAAGTTCTCTACAACCGGATATTAAAAACTCCCATCTGCCACATAACCGCGGGCACAACTTTCGAAAGATCAAACCTTGCAGGGGTGTCCACACTTAGCCCATTACAAGCTCACGGTCCGCGGAGACAATCCTCCATCACGGGACATCTGATCAAAATCGGGATCCTGGTGCACAAGACATTTCGACAATGGTAAAACAAAACCAGCAAGACCTCCCGATGTGCCGACAAATCCTGATAGGAGCCGCAGGTATCTCGTTCTGAGGGCACAACGGAGGGGCAAGACGTCGAGTTGGCTGAGACTTGGTTGCCCAGGGGGCACCGGACATCACCCAGGTTGGACCAATACTTAGAGGAGCATTTGCCTGCGGGTCAATTAAAAATACTAGGGGTCCAGAGAAAATCCCCTATTTAAGTTTTAGTTGTTATTAGGCAAAAGGAAAACCAATGTTGGGCCGCTGGAAGAATTTTATTCAAAGTAAAGTGTCAAGAGGGCCCCATACCCCTCACGTGTTAGGGACACGAATTCAAGGAATTAACACCGGTATGATGGAAACTAGGGCGGCAAGAGTGGAACAAAACACCAGGCATAAGGCCGAGCCTTCCACCCTTTACCAAGTATATAGATGCATTAATTAAATAAGAGATATTATGATATCCCAAGATATCCATGTCCCAACATGGAACAACCTGCAACTGCACCTGCAACTAGCAACACTATAAGAGGGGCTGAGCAAAGTGTTAACATAGCCAAACAACGGTTTTCTAGGAAGAGTGAAAAAGGTTAGAGGCTGTCAATGCAATTTGAGAGGCTTGATAAACAACTGGTAGGTAGCGCGACATAGCGATAGCATCGAGAAACCTAGCATGTCAATGATAGTAGTGAGATCCATGGTAACGGTCATCTTGCCTGAAATCCCTCTAGGAAGAAGAACGAGTCCATGAAGAAGATGAACGGGCATAGATGAACCAAGCGTACTCGAACGAATCCTCACGATCGCAACGAAACAGGAACTATCGATAAGAAGCACAACCGGAAAGAAGCAAACAATATGGTAAACACCCAACACATAAACAAGGCATGATGCACAACCAAGTATGATGCATGATAGGTTATATGATGCAACTCATGGCAAGAGATGATGCATACAAGAACATCACATGCAAGCAAGTTGAAATGAGCCCGGAAACAACATATAACAATTCTGATAAGTCCTCATACATTAAGTTGAAGTTGTTAAACATCAATTTAAAGTGCACCATGATGATTTACATGAAATTCTAGTTAAGTTACATATAAAGTTCATGTAATTCGGAGCTACGGCCTAGAAGATATGAGCAAACCAAGTTAAACATGGCAAAAGGTGCAACACAAATAATCTACACTATCTCAGCAATTTAAATGGGGCCCGGAAAAATAAACAACAATTCCGGAAAATATGCATGTGCATATTTTGAATTTGCTACTGTTCTGCCTAAACCACATTTTATAGTTGTTAAACAGCAAAAGAAAGTCCACCATGTTATTCTATGCATTTTTCTAGCCCATTTAACATAAAGAACATTTAAAATCATGCTATGGTTATTTAGTTATGAAATAAACCATTTTAGCATGACAATTTTAATTATTTTAAACATGGATGAAAGTTGGACATTGTGAAACTACATGAAGTTCTAAAAATTTCACATATATAACATGTTTCATTTGGATGCATGCATATTTAGCTCTAGACAAATTAAAACAATGGCAATTCTACAAATATGCAATGCACTGGAAATTAAAGAAAACCACAGGCAGAAAATAAAAGATGCACGGGCCCGAAGCATCATGGTGCAGTGGCCCAGATGAGGATTCGGCCCAAGTGGCTATGTGCAAAAGAAATGGATGCAAAATTAATGGAAACAACAATTTTAATTATTTTAAACATGGATGAAAGTTGGACATTGTGAAACTACATGAAATTCTAAAAATTTCACATATATAACATGTTTCATTTGGATGCATGCCTATTTAGGTATAGACAACTTAAAATAATGGCAATTCAGCAAATATGCAATGCACTGGAAATTAAACAAATCCACAGGCAGAAAATAAAAGATGCACGTGCCCGAAGCATCATGGTGCAGTGGCCCAGATGAGGATTCGGCCCAAGTGGCTATGTGCAAAAGAAATGGATGCAAAATTAATGGAAACAACAATTTAATTATTTTAAACATGGATGAAAGTTGGACATTGTGAAACTACATGAAATTCTAAAAATTTCACATATATAACATGTTTCATTTGGATGCATGCATATTTAGCTATAGACAAATTAAAACAATGGCAATTCTGCAAATATGCAATGCACTGGAAATTAAACAAATCCACAGGCAGAAAATAAAAGATGCACGGGCCCGAAGCATCATGGTGTGAAAATGCCAGTTCTGCGAGCCAACTCGGCTGTGCCTGTGTTCGTGAAAGAAATGAGGATGCCATGTTACTTGAGCCAACTGCACAAGGTCGAGCTTTTGGAGCCATGGGTCATTGTGATGCTCGCCGGTGACGCAAGCGAGCAAAGTAGCGGGCATCGACTCTACAGGACAGCAGCGAGTGTGCGGAAACCTGTGTGGGTGCGGTTGTGTGAGAGGCGGAGCAATGCCATGAGCAAGGGCTCGAGAACAAGCTCGGGTAGGAGCTCGTCTTGGCCACGACAGCGAGGCACGGCGAGGTAGTGGTGGTGTGCAAGAGCGTGGGCATGTGTAGCACAGGAGGCACGGCAAGGTGAACGCTTGCGGGGAGTGCGTGTGAGGATGCAAGGGCGTGGCATGTGCACAGGCGTTCGAGCATGAGCTACAGCTCATCCCGGGCATGGAGGAGAAGTTGACCAAAGTCGTGTGTGTGGTGCTATGTATCTACTCTGCGAACACAGAGGTTCAAGTGCGTATAGGAGCATGCATGGGTGCGGCAAGGCTGGCTCGGCTGGGCGAGGGCAGAAACTGTTGCGAGGCACGGCTGAGCATGGCCACGACTATGGCCATGGATGCCCGTTGTAGCGGTGACGACGTGCATGGATGCGTGCAGCACAGAGCAAGCATGGAGGTTGTGTGTGTCATCTGCGAGCAGAAGCAGCGACACGAGCACGAGGTAAAACTCGAGATCGCCCATGGTGGACGAACCCAGGGCGCGAAGATCATCTACTACGACAACGGAATCAAAGAAGAAGGGGGCTGGGAGGAGCGGCTGCACACCGAGGTCTCGTAGGACAAGAAGACGAAGCCGGAAGCGTGATGACAAAGGCGCGAGGAGGCGCTGATGGCAGAGGTGACCGGGTCCGTGGAGATTAGGAAGCAGAGTAGACGAAGTCGAGGAACTTGGCGTCCCACGGCGATGAAGAGGAAGAATACGACAACATGGACATGGGCAATGGTGAGCTGCTGATCTCTGGTGCGCTGGGGCTCTAGGAAGAAGAGAGCAAAGACGACGAAGGGGAAGGAGCTCCGAGGACCGTGTGGACGCGTGCGTAGGCGACGAAGATGGCGGTCGACACGCTGGTTCTCCTAACGGAAGAAGCTGGACGGACACGGGCGGATCAACCCGAGCTCGATCTTAAGATTAGCTTGGCCATGGCGACAACTTGCCATGGAGAGGCTTACCTGGGTGGCAGGAAGGGCAGGAGAGGAGGGAATGGAAAGAGGAGGTCTAGGGCAAGGCACAAGATGTGCTAAATAGGGCTCTCGGGCACTCTCTGGCCGTAAAATCACCGAGGATGTCGACGTGGAGGCTCTCGATGTGCGTGGGCTGGCTGTGCGCTGTCGGCTGTAGTTAACAGGTAAGATACGTGGGCTTCGTTGGGCTTCTCTCTCTCCCTCAATTTTCCCTTGTCCCATTTTCTTCAAATAGACACTTGGAGAAAAAGAAAGAAAGGGGTAGACAGGGAATTTGACAGAGATGAAAAAATATCTGGAGTCCTCGAAATATGCACAATTTTAATAAACTGGTTTGGACATTTTAAAGGATATAAAAATAATTAAAGTTCGAATTAAATTCAAACTTGAGCCATTTTTGAACCCAACAAAAACAAGTTCAAAGGAGCTGAAATTCGGCATAGAGGTTGAAGGCATGGTTGATAATTTATAGGAAAAGAACGAACATTATTTGGGACAGAAACAATGACACTTGCATCAATAGGTGAAATTTGAAGAAAGGAAGAAGTGAAATGGGGTGTTGCACTTAAGAAGGGACTTGAATAAAAGATGAATAAGCAAAAAACCATAGGAGGAGGTAAGCAAGATGGAGAGCACAACCAACACATCAACATGAAGAATGCTACCCACATGGTGGTCATCATGCAATAAATGACAAGAGGCATATCAAAGCATATAGCATATAACCAAGTGAGATGACCATGGAAAAAACAAGGATGGTACAATGCAATATAAGCAATGATGAACTAGATGCAATAGAATTATGACAATGACACTCATCATGATCATGGAGACAAACATATGAAACACACGACATCAACGAAACAAAATGGAAGGCATCTGGAGTATTGGTCTCGGGGCGTCACACTCTCCCTATGTGGGAGCCACATATGCCTCCATGTATCTCTGCCAATAGCTCTAGTCCGTCCTCCCGAGGAATACACTTCAATATCACGCCGGTCGGTCTCCTTCTGTATAGTACATCATCCATAAACTTGTACATGCTGGACCGATGGGCTACTTTTTTTGCTTCTTCCCGTTCCTCACGGAGCTCCTGTGTTAGGAGGAACCAAATGGTGTGTTGTGCCCATGCCAGAGCTTGAGGCTCGACGGCAAGGACTAAAGGCATGTCTTCTACCATGGGGGCAGTTGTCTCTACGGCAAGGGCTTGTGGCCCTGCCGAAAACTGCTGCTCCTTGGCAAGCTTGGGCTTCCTGTCAACTTCCTTGTCAGCGGCTCCTGGGAGCTCAGCGAGAAAGTACTAGCCGGGGCCCACCTTTCTTTGCTTATTCTGCCCTGTTGATGGTTCAACAAATGGCTGAGTTAATTGGAGTAGAAAGGTACCTGGTTCCATTGGCAACTTGAGGGCAGTGCATTTCGACAAGTCATCGGCAATGTTATTTTTGGCTTGAGGGACATGCTCTGCTTGCAGACCATCAAAACGCTCCTCCAACTTCCTCGCTTCATCTACATAGGCTCTGATAGTCCTTCTTAACTTGTTTGACGACAAGCTACGAATCACCTCTAATGATGAGCTTCCTGATTCCGACGTTTGCCGCGATCCTAAGACCGGCAAGCAGCCCCTCATATTCTGCAGTGTTGTTTGTTGAGGTTTCTCAGGGAAAATGCATCTGGATTACGTACTTGAGGCGCTCTCCAGTGGGTGCGACGAGTAGCATGCCGGCTCCATCGCCTTCCAGCGAGAAAGCTCCATAAAAGTACATAATCCAATCATGGATTGTCTCCCTGCCGCGAAGAGTGGTCTCTTGAACTTCTTCGTCAGGCATGGAGGTCCATTCTGCTATGAACTCCACCAAGGCTCTGCTCTTAATCGTCGAAGTGCTTTCAAACTTGAGGCCAAAGCTTGACAGTTCCAATGCCCACTCCACAATCCTCCCGGTCGCATCTGGGTTGTGCAGGATCCGTTGCAATGGGAGGTGAGTGACGGCGGTGATCTCATGTGCCCAGAAATAGTGATGCAGCTTTCTGGAGGCCATAAGGAGGCCGAAAAGCAGCTTTTGCAAACCAGAATATCTTGATCTAGCCCCCTACAAGAGGGAGCTGACAAAATAAACCAGGTGTTGCATCACCTTCGTCTTCTGTTCTACTTCACTCACTTGCGCAGACTCTGTCTTGCCGGGACCAGGCTTTGCCGGGGATTCTGCCTTGCCTGCATCAGGCCTTGCCGGGGAAGGCCCCGACCCATCATCTGACGGCTTCACCGCCGTCGCTTCTTCTTCCTCAACTTATGTCTGTGCCACTAGTGCAACACTGACCACTTGATTCGTCGCTGCTAAATATAGCAGCAGCGGCTCTACCGGTTTAGGCATGACTAGTATTGGCATGGAGGAGAGGTACCGCTTCAAATCTTGCAGTGCTGCCTCCGCTTCCGGAGTCCATTTGATTGGACCTGCCTTTTTCGAAACTTTGAAAAAGGGCAGGGCGCGCTCAGCTGATTTGGAGATGAACCTCTCAAAGCAACAACGAAGCCGACGAGCCTACGGACATCCTTGAGTCGTTTCAGTGCCTCAATCTGCTCAATTGCTTTGATCTTGTCGGCATTTGCTTCGATTCCACGTTGAGACACAAAGAACCCAAGAAGTTTGCCGGATGGGATGCCGAACACACACTTCTCAGGTTTGAGCTTGAGGTTGATCTTGCACAAGTTTACAAATGTTTCCTCCAGATCCTGCACAAGTGTGGCCTTGTCCTTGGTTTTGACCACTATATCATCCATATAAGCTTCCATATTTCTATGTAGCTGGGGCTCAAAACCAATGTGGACTGCTCGGGCAAATGTCGAAGTGGCGCTTTTACACCCAAAAGGCATTCATGAAAAACAGTACATACCACATGGGGTGATGAACACGCTCTTTTCTTCATCTTCCTTCATCATCCTTTATCATGAAGATCTGGTGGTATCCGGAATAAGCATTGAGGAATGATAGCAGGTCACACCCGGCAGTGGAGTCCACTATCTGGTCAATGTTTGGAAAAGGGAAATGATCCTTTGGACAGGCTTTATTGATATTTGTATAGTCAATACACAGCCTCCACTTCCCATTCGCCTTATGCACTACCACCGGATTGGCCAACCACGTTGGGTGGAGAACTCCCCTGACCAAGCCTACCGCTTCTAGTTTCTTGATCTCCTTGATGATGAACTCTTGTCGCTCCAAAGCTTGCTTTCTGACGTTCTGCTTGATAGACCACACATGGGGGCAGACAGCAAGGTGGTGCTCAATCACCTCCCTGGGAATGCCGGTGATGTCGGATGCTTGCCATGCAAACACATCGACATTTGCCCGCTGGAAGGCGATGAGCGCGCTTTCCTATTTGCTGTCAAGGGTGGGGCTTATGGTAAAAGCCCTACCCGTGCCATCCTCGTTGATGGGTACCTTCTTGGTCTCTGGTGGGGCTGCCTTGGATCTCTTGCTCTTGCTGGTAGATCTTTCTGCAATGTCCTCAATGATAATGTAGCACTCCAAAGAGGCGTGGTTGCCACAGTGGGTGCCGGAGCCCTTTCCGAGGTCAGGAGTCTTGCCGGTGGTTGAGGCCTTGCCAGTCTTCTTCCTAGTGGCAGGGGCAAGTGTTTTGGCGGCGGATGCTGCAACTACGTCTCGGTAGAGTTGATCGGCACAAATGAGCGCATCCCTCTTGTCACAGCTGACGGTAATGATGCTCATTGGGCCGGGCATCCTTAGCTTGTTGTATGCGTAGTGTGACACTGCCATGAACTTGGCAAGTGCTGGACGGCCAAGGATCCTGTTATATGGCAACGGGATCTCGGCGACGTCAAAAATGATCTTCTCTGTCCTGTAGTTTAGGTCGCCACCAAACGCGTGACCTTCCCTTTAGCCTGGCTCCTCCCTGGATTGATCCCTTGGAATGTACAAGTTTCTTCGAGATCTCCGTCTGGGATCTGCAGCCTCTTGATCATGTTGGGCGAGATCAAATTCAGACCGGCCCCACCGTCAACTAGCATTTTCGTGAGCTTGAGGTCGCATATTGTTGGTGAGACCAACAACGGCAAACACCCAACCGCGGTTGTGCGATCAGTATGATCCTTGGCGTCGAAGCGAGTTGGACCATTTCAGTGCCTTCTGGGAGTCGACCATCGGTTCCTTGCATTGGTCTCATGTGCCCACTGTTTAAGTTGGCGGTGGGCGGAATACAACGAGGCACCTCCATCAACACACATGACCTTCGTCGCCTTCTGAAACTCGTGCTCGGTGGACTCGTCATTATCATCACAATCATCATCTCCTTCTTTCTTGTCGCGGCCTCGAGAAGGCCTCCCTTGTTGCTTCTCCTTGCCGCGGCGTCCCCCTCGAGCACTGCGCTTCTTGCCAGATCCCTCTGTACCGTCCTGGCCCTTCTCTCTATCCCATCTTTGGTACTCAGCCCTCTGCTTCTCCATCAGCTGCTCAACTTGACAGCAGTTTTGGATATCATGGCCTTACATGCGGTGAACCTTGCAATAATGCTTGTCAGAGCCCTCCGTCTTGCTGGTAGCCGCCAAGGCTCGGCACACGTCGCACCTGGCAATCTCTTTGCTGGGGTCGTCAACCTTGGCCTTCTTGGCGGTGTCGGGGTCGCCAGATTCCTCGACAGCAAGCACGGTCTTGCCCTTGCGCTTCCTGTTTCTTCGCTGGCCCTTCTTCGCCGGGGCGGTGACATCCTCGTCTTCAGAGTCACTTCCCGTGTCGGCGTCCTTGCCCGGGTACTTCCTTCCTTCTTTAGCTCGGGAACATCTATCGGCTAGAACATAAAGCTCGGCAACATCCGTGACCTTGTTCATCGCCATGCTCTTCACGCATCTTACGATTGCGCATGTTCTGATGGAACACGTTGATGAAAGCGACAGGATGAAGATCAGGGATGTTGTACTGCACACGGCTGAACCTTTGTATGCACTTGCGGAAGCATTCGCTGTCCCTCTGAGGGATCACATGCAATTCGCTTGCCTGGCCAGGAGCTACGTCGCCGCCCGTAAAGGCACTGACAAACTCGTGGCACAGATCCGACCAAGAGGAGATGGAATCTATTGGCAGGTGCATCATCCAGGACCTAATGTTGTGCTTGAGCACCAAAAAGAAATAGTTGGTGAGTACCTTGTTGTCCTGAGCTCCGGCAGCTTGCATTGCGATGGTGTAAACGCTCAGGAACTCGGACGGATGAGACTTGCTGTGATACTTCTCTGGGACCTCTGGTTTGAACGTGCGGGTGGTGAGACACTAGAACTACCATAGCTCGTGGGTAAATGCCTGATGGGTTATTGCAAAAGGTAAGTCATCAGCATCCTCCGGCGCAGGCATGTACGTAGTGGGCCCAGCACGCCTATCAGATTGGTGGCGCGCCTCCCATCGCCACTCGATGGTTGTCCAGGCATCCTCTTTGAGCTGCTCTCAGAGAACTTGACGTTGATCATGACGTGCTTGTGGATCATACGATGCCGTGGACACATTATCATGGGCATCAACCCGACAAGTTGGTGACCGCTACTACCGCAGTGGAGGGGAGTGCACTGCAGTTGCGGTGCCTCCAACCCTTCCACTGTCAACGTGCACCGGCTCAGTGGTCCGGCGTCGCGAGGGACTTGCCTCCTGGTGGCTATCCCTATTGGCGTGGCCAATAAGGCTTTGGATGGCGGCCCTCCACTGTTCTTGCTTCTCAGCAGCAGGAGGAAAGTCGAGGAGTAGCTGCGCTCGCGCCAATGCTTCTGCTCGTGTTGGTGGCAGCGTCAAGCGTAGAGAACGAGAGGAACTCGGACTTCTAACTACGTTATAAGGAGTTCCGTCATGGTTCCGCAGCCGCGCACCTTTTTCACCAACATCATGGCGTGCATGTCGGCCCTACGCATCTTGAGAATGATGCTGATAGCTCTTGCCACCATGATGCCTGGGGTCGCCAACGTCACAGCACTGCTCGTCGCGTATGACCTAGGAGGACCATGGCGCGTGCGTCAGCGGGGTCGTATTCCTACCCTTGGAGGTCCCTGCACCGCCCGTACACAGCACTGCTCCGTCCCTGGGTGTGGCGGCAGGCGGATCATCGTAGCCGCTGTGAACGACGCCACTTGCCTGGCTTCTAGCATCAAGGTGGCGTGGATGATCTTGGTAACATACCGCCACCTGTGTCTGGCACGCCGCACGTCCGTGCTGGCACGGGCGGACTGGCTCCAGACGAACCGACCACTGCGATCGTCTTCTTCTTTGGAGCCATGGCAATGAAGAAACTGCTGCACTAACTACTAGACCAGATTCTCACAACTTCTACGCCCCCTACCTGGCGCTCCAAAGATGTCGGGGAAAGCGACACCTATGGGATCACGGGGATCCCTTCTACGGTTGGTGGGGCGAGGAGCTGCGCAAAGAGTAGGTCTAGGGATCAGCGCGAGGGGTTTATACCCAAGTTCGGGCTATACTGGTGCGTAAAACCCTAGTCCTTCTTGTATGTATATTCTGTGTTCTTGAGCTCTTGAACTAGCTGAGGTGCATGCCCAGTCCAAAAAGTCCGAATACTCTCCCTGTATGCCTCGGGCCTCCTTTTATATGTCAAAGGGGTTGCCACAGCGGCACACTGGAGGTGGAAAGCGTCTACAATGTTCAAACTTATCACTCGGCACCATAGGACAAACGCATTTAATGTGCTGCTTACGTGCCCTCTTACTTTATCGGGGACGATAACAGAAGCCGTCCCGTCCATCGCTGCACCTCCTTGCCTTGACACACGTCCAGGCTGATGAGGCATGCAATGCTAGGCTGGCTGGCTGTTGCTGTGCTGGCGCGGTGGTAGAGCCTCCACAAAGATTTGCATGCCGCCATGCAGGCGCCTGCCTAGTTGGCAAGCTGGTCGTTACGCTGGAGTGGTCATGAGGTGGTGAAATCCTTGTCGGGTGTGGCCCAGGCTGCGGCCCCGCAATTGTCCCCGGCAAGAGTCTTGCCAGGGGCCTCGCAGTCGTCCCCGGCAAGGGCCTTGCCGGGGGGCTTCGTCTTCTGGTCCCACGTGGGCCTACAGGCCATTAGTCTTCACAAAGATCTACATGCTACTATGCATGCATCCCCAAGTCTTGGCCTTGACACTGTCGATGGTGTCAAAGCTCTCAGCCTCAAGGGGGATGGCCTTGCTGGTGCTTCGCAGGACTCCGCGGCAAGGCTCTTGCCGGGGCTATATAGGCTGCCCCGGCAAAGGTGTTGTCGGGGGAGGCCCAGCCCTTCTTCTGTTCCTTGTTCACTACCTTGAATGTTGTCTTGGTAGTCTTGTGTTCTATCTCCTCCTTCCCCTCCAAGCCCTACCCCAGGCATGGCTACGACTGTTCGTGCACAAGTAAGGGGTATAGAAGAGCCCATACTTTTGTACACCGACAACTACTATATATCGATGGTGCATGTAGGCAGGAATTAAACAAAGAAATAGTCTTATTGGTTTCGGGGATATAGGGAAGGAGTGAGAGAGGGGGGTAGCTAGAAGGAGATTGTTAAGTGTGAGTGTGTGTTTTAGAGAAGAGACCCATCCAGGCGGAAGTCATGTGCACACAAGAAGGGAACGATTCGATGTGGGGTGAGGGCTGCGGGTAATTAACTACGTATGGAGACATAGGAGACCTTGAACGTGCATGTGCGAGAGGTATACATGTATATGTGGGATGTGTGTGTGTGCGTGCATGCATGATCGAGATAAATGATAGAAGACATAAGTCATAAGTTCAAGGCATGGGAGAGACAGATCGGTATGACAGTATGCATGCATGTGAGTGTGGAGGGAAGAAGGCCCGATAATTTAGCATGTGTTATTGTCTTTGAGGGACAGTGGCGGGCTGGAGCATGCATCTATGTCTAGCAGAGTGAGCGAGGACAACGATTGTGCAAAAGAGATCGACCTATAGATGCATGTATAGAGAGACAGATATAGTGTGCATGATAGGAAGCAAGAGTGCATACGAGAAAGAAAGGTTGAGGAGAAACTGCAGATAGATAGAGAGATAGAGATTCTAGCTAGAGGGACATCGTCTAGTTGGTGTGCTAGAGATGACCGCCGAGTGGTTCAAAGGGGTGAGTTATGTGTGTGAGAGAGAAATATAAAAGGAGGGCGTATGACTGCATGAAGAGAGTAACATATATAGTGTGCATGATAGGAAGCAAGAGTGAGGGCAAGAAAGATGGTTGATGGAGAAACAGATAAATAGAAAGATAGAGATGCTATATAGACGGATATCGGCTAGTGTGTGTGTTAGAGATAAGAGTCGAGTGAATCAGAAGGCCGAGTTATGTGTATGGGTGTGAGAGAGATAGAGACAGGGTGCATGTGAGTCATGTACAAACGAATATTAGAGATAAATGAGATCCCGAGAGGTGTACTTTTGTGTTTGTGAGAGAGAAAGATATTTCACAAGGAGGTCATAGCTAGAGAGACATATCAGGGAATGCGAGATATCCCTAGGGAGAGAGAGTGTGTGAGCGACATACAAGGGAATGGTGGAGAGATATGAGACCCTGGGAGATAGAGTTCGTGTTTGTGTTTGAGAAAGAAATATTTAAGATGGAGAGTCGTAGCTTCTCATACCTAAGGAGCACAACATATCTCTGTGTGAGAGGGGGTGTGCGAGCGGCATACATGGGAATAGTAGAGAGAAATGAAACCCAGGGAGATGAAGTTTGAGTTTGTGTGAGAGAAAGTGATTTCATAGGGAGAATCATAGTTAGAGACACATAGCAGGGAGCGAGATATACTTAGAGAGATATGGAGTGAAGGTCGAAGGAGAGAGTATCATTAGTGTGTTACAAAGATAAAAGATCATTGTCGACATACAAGTTACTCAAGAGATACCCGAGAGACGGTGAAGGCATATAGGTCTAAAGAGATATATAAGCATGAGGGATAACTATATGAAACAAATATCTGGATTAAAAGGGATTCAAATATTTAAATTAGAGATAACGACATCGATAATATCATAACGAAAATTGGTCTATCAAACATGCATATTCATTTTAATTTAGGGACACATGTAATGTTATATAGTTTATCAATATTAGTGATCCATAGATTTTTTTAATTAGAGGCAATGCATGGTTTATATGCAATTAATGTCTAAACGGGACTACACTATATGGTATGTGTGTCAAACACACTATACGTGTTTGAGAAGTAAAAAAACACTCATGAAACACACATTGATTGGAGACAGTTAGCGAGGAATGCATACATTGGATTTCAACATAAAGTGGTTTCTGATATTTGAAAATCCAAATTAAGATGGATCCAGCCTTATGAATCTAAGATCATGCCATTTGTAAAAAATATTTATGTATGAAGGGTGTTGTGCTTTTGAAAGCATATATAAAAAATGATGTATATAGATTTGTATTCGAATACAAAATGATCGTGCCCGAAAAAAATCAAGATGAATTCGAATTGAGTTGGCACAGTAAACGTCCACTGTTTTTCTGTAAAAATATGAACGAAGTTGGGAAACTCACAGCAACCGCCCGAAACAAAACTCTGCGAGATGGAAATTACTATTGCTTATCCGTGACAAGCAAAGCCTATCAGCTCGATTTCTATATGTTTGGACAGGGATAGGCTTGTAATTTCACTCAAACGTGACATAACCGCCTCCGCCTCTCGCCTCCCCGGATTCATACATGGTGGGCGCCAAAACACAGGTTCTCCTTGGCCAAAATCGCCTCTAACCTCCCGATTCATACATGGTGGGGCGCCAAAAAAAATCTCCTTGACCGAAATATCCGTCGGCAAATATACGGTGTATGCGAGATTACCGTCCTATCCCCAACCGACAAATATTGTTGTGATGTAGGAAATATTAAACGGGGGATAACTTTGTAAATTTCCTCACATTTTAGACAAGCGCACCCTGAAGACATGGTTCCCCCTACCTCTCTCCCTCCATTTCCCATTCGTACTCCGTGGGTGCCAAAACATCCTCTCCACCCTAGTCTCCTCCGCTTGCCACCCCATCGACCGCCGTCCTCCTCCACCATGTTGGAGCTGATACCCTGACGCCGTCGTCCGTTACAAGAGATCGACCTCTCTCATCCACGGCTTCGGATCAGGATCCTTTCATCGCGTCCTCTCTCTCCATCCACGGCGACGTCCTCCTTGTCGATGCTGCTCATACGACCTTCTTCTCCACCACACCAGGATATTTCCGTCGCCACTACTGCCTTGCCTTGTAGATCTGCTTCCACGCCGTTGACAGCCATCGCTATCATAGCACCCTCAACGCTGCGGCAGATGCTTACACGGCGCCACACCAGAGGCGGTACTCTTTTGTATCTACTCAAGTTATTTATCTCAGCAATAAAATATATTGCCACTCCTTTACTGTGATTTCTTGTCCATCACTTAGAATATTACTTGTTAGTTGAAACCAAACATTGGTTGCGAAGTTGCCTTTGTTCGGTTTGCACCTTCATATCCGCCATGGCACACTCACCACTATACTCGCAATGCTTATGGTTTTCGCCTTTTATATTACACATTAGCTTAAATGACAGTCGACAGAATTTCAAATTGGGGTCAATCCATTTCCGGGAGTTCGCCGGACGGAAGGAAGGGGCTCACCGGAGGGCTGCCCCATTATCTATCTTAGGGCTTCGGGTGGCGATAGTGGTTGTAGGGGGCTGTCATCGGGCTATGGTGGGGCCTCTCCGAAGGCAAAACTCGACGCGAGTGGGGGCTGGGGGTGGGGTTGGCTAGAGGGATGGCCAGGGGCGACGGAAGACCGGAGGTGGTGGCCAGTTCAGGGGAGGACGGAGGCGGCGTTACGGCTAGCGGCCCATGCGGTGGTCTGTAGGGGAAGAATAACAGGTGAGGAGAAGGGTTAGGAGATGTAGGATCTTTATCCAACCGCCTGAAATGGTCAACTGACCCAAATGACGATAGTCATGCGACTTGCATGTAGGCATTCCCTTTATATTCAGTGTACCATCATCCTAGGTGCTTCGAGACGAGCTAGCACTGCTCCTCAACCCATCAAGCTATACAACATGTCGCTCATAATGTGAGACTTTGTTGCTCAAATACGAATCTGATATGAGGCTGATATTACTAAAACAGAGAACGTTTAATTGGTCAGCTAATGTTCCAACTTTACTTTCGAAAAGCACGTGCGCCACATATAGAGAGACAACAGGGAGCTGCATTCTTTATGCTCTTTGGTTCGTCATGTGTGGTAAATGAACATTTTATTATCCAAAATCAGCTCGCTCTTCTTTAGCATGTTCCTCTTATGTTATTTTTTGTACTCTCTCCATTCCTAAATATAAGTCTTTGTAGAGATTCCTCCATGGACTACATACAGAGAAAAATGATTGAACCTACACTCAAAAATGTATTTATATACACCCGTATGTGATCCATAGTGGAATCTCTACAAAGACTT
Organism: Triticum dicoccoides; assembly: GCF_002162155.2. NCBI lineage: Eukaryota > Viridiplantae > Streptophyta > Magnoliopsida > Poales > Poaceae > Triticum > Triticum dicoccoides. The sequence continues at coordinate 292,985,963 of NC_041383.1, read as the reverse complement.
ATATTTAGGAACATAGGGAGTATAATAGTTGTACAATATGTTCCTTGTAGTGAAGAGTAGTAGGGACATTTGTAGTGTACAGGTCTTTCGGTCGCCTGTCATGGACGCTTTCAAGTCTTTGTGTTGGTCTGCCCTAATATCCAGGAAATGCTGGGAGTTGTGTTGCCTTTGAGAGTTAGACCGATCGTAACAGTACTGTGCCTTCAGTTGTAGAGAGATGGTATCCGAAGCCTTTCTAGCCGTACCGGCAATACTAGCACATATTTTCTAGCAAGTTTGACTTTCCTAATTTTACTCGTGATGCTTAGGGTTTTCCCATTATATCTACACTATGATCTGCATAGGTGCTTTGTGTCCTACTAGCAGCAGTCCATCCTTTAAAGCTAAATAACACACCAATCATACATCCTAAGCTTCTTCAAATATGAATGTAATATGATTCTGACATTAGCTAACAAACACATTTTTAATTGGTTAGCTAATGCTCCCACTTGACTTTCCAGATGCATGTGGCCACATATAGAGAGACATCAAGGAATGGAATTTCTTTGGGCGCTCTGATTCATCATGGGTGAGCAACCAACATTGTATAGGAAGAAGGGGAATCTCAATAATATGCATCCCCTTCTATTCTTTAACATGTTCCTCTTCTGTTCTTCTTTAGTAAGTACAATATAGAGAGACATCAAGGAATGGAATTTCTTTGGGCGCTCTGATTCATCATGGGTGAGCAACCAACATTGTATAGGAAGAAGGGGAATCTCAATAATATGCTTCCCCTTCTATTCTTAACATGTTCCTCCTCTGTTCTTCTTTAGTAAGTACAATATGTTCCTTGTCAGGAAGGGGAACAGGGACATCTGCAGTCGACAACTCTATTAGGCCGCTTTTGCTACATGATTTCAGCACTTCGAGTTGGTCTGCCATAACATCCCAAAAATGTTGGAGTCGCGCGGTCTTTGATAGACTATACTGATAGTAACAGCAGTGCTCCTTCAGATGAATAGACCTGACCTGTAGGTGATAGGTAGGATGCATATTCATAGTGGCAATACAACCCTGTATTTTCCAGCCAGTCCCACTTTCCCGATTTATTTATGGTAGTTATGGTGTACCCCTGTTATCTACACTACGATCTTCCTAGTGGCTGTGCGCTCTCGTTATGATGGTTTGGCAATAAAATTTATATACAATATATTATGAACCTATCATCTGCCAACTATCCTTACATCTGGAGCTCCCAACAGGAAGCCTATTTTTCTGTAGTTGTGCCAGATTATATTAATCTAGTCACCATATTACAGCACACATGGGCTCTCTCATCAGAATCCACTGATAGCACACAGGGGTGTATAGGGAGCCCCTATTATATTAGGATATCCTCTGCATTACAAAGATAATCTCACTACTATGTATGTTTTCATGATTCTCAGATATTGTATGTAATGACAATGAATATAAGAATGCGCATATAACAAGAATATTGCAGAACAGTTCAATGGATAACAAGTTAGGCATCAAGGGATTGAGGTCCATTGTGGATGCAATGAAACCCACATGTTGTCGACTTATAGATTCGTATTCAGAATATGATCATAATGACTATTATGAGCTCAAGGAGTCAAAGGCAGATAGCCTATCATGTTCATCCAATAAGGTCCATGTTCTAATTTGGCAAGGTTTTATTGGTTGCATGTATCTTACATTTCTTTTGCTTCGTTGCACCGCCATCTGCTTAGTTTACTCATGATATCTGTGAAGATGCCATGCCCATCCATTAACAATACCTATTCCATTTGTCGTCATACCATGTTTTTCCATTCAAAAGATGTTCTTGTGTTTCAGACATCCAAAAGGAAGAGGGTTATTGCAGAAGCTGAAGGTGTACAAGAAAAGTCCTTGAGAAAGGTGGTGGCACCAGAGAAATCAGATAGCGCCCCGCTTATATTGGCGATAGAACCTGCGCCGCAAAACCTAGGATATCGCAACTATTCTAGTCACTGCTTTGCTCTTGTTGGTACCTATTGTCCTATCATTGTACCTACATTCATACCTGGTGGATTATGTGACATCATTGTGCATTATAGCTTGCCTATCCACTGTTCGCTCCAAATTATCAGATCTATATTAATGCTTACATTAATGTAGAATAAGCCTTATGAAGAAATTTAGTTCTACATTGTTCTTGTAAGTATCTGTTGTCCTTCATCACTGTACCTATATTGTCATCTAGTTCTTCATGTACACTTTGCAGCTTATTTTTCCTTGCCCTCCATTTTCTACACATCAGATCTATATTTACTCTTGCCAAAATATTGAATAGAACCAATGCTACTGAAGAAGTTTAGCTATGCATTGCTCTTGTCAGTGCCTTTTGCCTGCATGCTGTATTTACATTTGTAGTCTTCATCTTAGGTTAAATAATCGCCATTTGTTCCTATATTTTCACATCTATATTTTACTCTTAAAAATGTAGAATAAAGGCAATGCTCTTGAAGAAGAGTCTGCAGTAAACTTCTTAAATCCCCCCCCCATCAATATGGACAAGGGCTTTCTAGAGTAGGTCTTCACTACTAATGTAAGTTTGTCCTCCTCGAGCCTTCAAACTTTGTTGTGTATATTTGGATAGCTATGAGTGCAAATGCTGTTTATTTTTGTCGCCTGCATCAAATTGCATGTCTAAAGTTTATAATGAAGAAGTACATAAACATAAGTTTGTCCTTCTCAATTTCAGTCTTTAGTTGGACAACCTAGTTCCTTATTCATACCATGTAAATTAAACTAAACATAGCAAGTTATCTTATTAGCACTATGTTTATGCTTGTGTTCTTGATATGTAGTCCAGTGGTGTGGTGAAACTACCTACTCCAGCACAATGTCATATCTTGCTATGTCGTAACTATGAACAATGCCATATTATATTAATGTTATTTAAATCATGTCTCTTTAATTGCCAATCTAAAATGGTATAAATTGACAGTACACTCACCATTCATGCGTATACGTTGTTTAGCACTACATGTATGCTTGTGTTCTTGATCTATAATCCAGTGGTATGGTGAAGCCAGCTACTCCTGTACAATGCCATTTCCTGCCATCGTAACTACGAACAACGCCTATTATGTTAATGCTATTTTAAACTGTGTCTTCTTATGTCACAACCCTAGAATTTTAAGGAGACACAGTTTAAATCCATGAAATCTGTATTGAGGGAATTTTCAAAGCCTCAAAAGAATTATCTTAAAAGAAGGAAAGAACCCTTAAAATTTTCATTCAGGGAATCCAAAATTCCCTAAAAATAGTTTCGAGAATTTTGGGAAGAGTTATATATGAAACCAAAAATTTGGAACATTTTTAAGGAATTATTTGGGCTCTGAATTTAAATCGCTATTGTATTTGAATTTGGATTTATATTCTTAATATAGGGAATATATTTCCAAATGTCTCTAATATATTGTATGTGCTTTTGGAATAGTCCAGAGAGGTAACATAAAATAATTCAGAATGCGTTGGCATTGTTTGAATTTTGTCTAAATTCTAAAACAGTGGCAGAAAGTTAAATAAAAGAAAAACATAAGATATAAGAAATAAGAGCGAGGAGAGAGAGAGAGAGAGAGAGAAAGAGAGAGAGGACTACCTGGCCTTACTTGTAGACGAGTCGAAGGCCCAACCCACCAGGGGAAGCATTGTCTTCTTCCTCCTACTAGGAGGAGAAGCAGCAGCGTGCCCGGCGCACAGCCGAGCTGTGCTAGCTCCTGCATGCCACCTCATGGTGTCTCGGCACTTCCAATGACGCCACGGAGATGCCCTTGTTCCCCTCGGCCTCCCTCATATGTCACAACCCCCCTCTCCCCTTTGCTAGCTCTCTCTGCCGAGCTTCCCCGAGAGCCGCCATCACTGTTGCTGCAACCATCACCACTGCCTCGCATTCCAACCATGCCTGGCAGCTCCGCTGCCATCCGTTTCATCGCCTCGACCGAGCCCCGAGCGCTCGAATGCCCTGCATCGAGCGCCACAGCCTCGTCTTCCACCTTCGGTCCCCGAGATCGCCGGCAACACCATGACGCCGCCAGGACCTCCCCAAGCTCGCTGACCTCCTCTTCGGCATCGCCGTGAACTCTTGCTCCCAACCCCTCTCTCCCGTCTATCGATTCCCTCCTCTAGCTCACTGGCCTCCCCGACCGAAGCTCGACCCTGTTGCGCTTCGTCGCCGCCATGGCTAGTGTTGATGTAGCTCGAAGCCGAGCACACCACCATGCTCAGTGCGTCCTCAGGTGCCCGTAGCAACCCACCGCCCGTCTTGTCGCTCGCCACAATGATGTGCCCGTGCAAGCCTAAGCTCCGGCAGCTGCCAGCCACCACGTCGGCGAAGATCCCGGCCACCCCAGCTCCTTCCACCTGCACCACTCGACGCATATGAGAGCCCACTATGCGTAGGTGTCCTCCGCGTATGAGAAGCAATCTCACACCGCTCCGCCATGTTTGTTGTCGCCGGTGTCAAGCTGTTGGTGGCGTTGACCCTTTTTACGAGGGGTTTGACCTCCCTGGGTCACTTACATGCGCGGCCCAGCCCTGCTAATCACGTAGTTAGGGTTAGTTAATTTGGGATTAGCCACAGAGTCACTGACATGTGGGCCCTAGTGTCAGGTTTGACCTGGACCGCCCCTGTTGACTTGATGATGTCACACCAACGTCATGCTGATGCAGTTAACAATTTTCTAGATTAAAAATAATCTAGGAAATTTCAGAAAATGTCTAAAACTTCTAAAAATCATAGAAAACAAACCGTAGCTCAGAATGAAATAACTTATATATGAAAAATTATCTAAAAAATCCAATCTATCCATTTGTACCGTTCTCATGCATGTTAGAAAACTTTTGGCTAATGTTTAGGACAAATCAAATGGATGGCATTTAAATAACCACATGTGGAGTTTGAATTTGAACCTTTGGTTCGAACCAAGTTCACTTAATTGTGTTGCTAGCTGCATTAGCTCAAATCACAACATATTGGCATGTCACATTCATGCATCATATTGTTGCATTGCATTGATTGTGTTCCTTCTATTTTTTCCGGTGTTGTTCCCCCTCAGTAGATATTGTTCTGACGATGAGTTCGATGACACCGATGAAGAGCTATACTATCTTCAGAAGTACCAGGCAAGCAAAACCGATCACTCCGATACAATCCCACTCTCTTGCTTCTAATATCTTTTACTGCATTAGGACAACAACGATTCAACTGTTACATGTTGTGGTAGTTGAACGCCTTTTCCTCTGCATGACCTGTCTTTGCCATAGTAAATAGTTGAAACCCACTAGCATGAGTAGGAGTTGTTTGATTCATGACGTGCCTACTCATTTATTCTTGCTTGTTATGCCTGCTATGCTTAGAGTTGTGTCAGGTCTGATTCATCTGGGATGGATTGGAATGGTGTGAACATGTCGTACTGTTGAGAGCTAAGTGTGTGAACACCATTCGGAAAAGATAGCGATGAGAGGCCATGTAGGAGTACATGGTGGGTTGTCGCATTGAAACCTTCCTCATGATTTGAGTTTCGTGTTTGTGATCCAAGATAGTTACTACCACACACCGGGATCCTTAATTGACTCTCTCAACTTATTAATTGCTCTGATCTCTGTCTAGGAGTTGCAAGTAGTTTCTGGTATTTGTAGTATGCTAGAGGCCGTGCGCGGTGCTGACCCTACGGGTGGGCTGTGATGCGGTAGGCAAGTGGCCTGATGTACAGAGTCGCCCGTTTGGTACCTCGGGAACCTTGCAGACATTGTTCAGGGCCTTAGTGGAAACCTCGGCCAGACTCCCTGCGGATGGAACCTGAATAGGCGATAAACCTAGACTAGAGACTTGCATGGTTAGTCAGGTCGTGGCCGACACCCTCGCTAGGCTTCCACTTGAAGGTTGCCAATATACATGACGTGTACATACTGGTAAGTGGCGGGAGCGTGTGTGAAGAAGTACACCCCTGCAGGGTTAACGTGATCTATTTGAATAACTGCATTCGTGGTAATGGACCACTGGGTTGCTTATGCAGTTCAGAGACAAGTGAAAGTGGATACTCTAAAATGCGCAAGATAAGCATGAGTGCTGTGGATGGCCTTCTCGTAGGGAGACGGGAGCGGATCCATAGTGGTGTATTGATATGGTGAATATGTGGACTCGTGTATGCAACCTTAAAAGATTTACGAACAGTCGTAGTACAGGATAGCTACTGAGTCAAAGCTGGCTCGCTGCAGTTAAACTCCACCACCCCCTTTGTTGAAAGTGGTGCATGTGTAGCTAGTTCTGATGTAAGTCTTGCTGGGTACATTTGTACTCACGTTTGCTTAATTTATGTTTTTGCAGAGAGAATTCGGTCTCATTAGTAGTTCCGCATGGATTTCGACGTTCAGCTTATTACCTCAGCTACGATCTGGTACCGTTGGGAAGGTCTTGTAGATAGTCGGGCTTCTTAGCCTTTTTCATTTGTAGTTGTCTGTTCTCAGACATGTTATGCTTCTGTTGCTGTATGTTATGTATGTTGGGTCATGTGACCCATGATTGTAATTCTTACTATGTATGACTCTTCGGAGCCTTCGAAATAAATATTTTGAGTTGTAGAGTTTTTTTGTGATGCCATGTTGTATTTGCACATATGGAGCATACTGTGTGTATGATTTTGAAATGCTTGGTATATGTGGGATCCGAAAATCTAGTTGTTTATTCTTGGTAGTCTCTCTTATGGGGAAATGTCTCCTAGTTCTTCCACTGAGTCATGGTAGCTTGCTACTACTCCGGAACACATGGGATGATTGGCATGTGTCCTTCTTTGCTCCTGTGTCTGTCCCTTCGGGGAAATGTCACACGTTGTTCCTTTAAGTCCTTGTAGCTTGCTACAACTCTGGTTCATACATTGATGACTGACACGTGCATTGCTGGGTCATGTATGCCTATCCCTGTAAGTTAGTGCCACCTTGGATTTACCACTAGTCATGTTGGTCTGTGTTCTCTGTCATATGGATGCTAGCGACACTATCCTATACATGAGCCAAAAGGCGCAAACGCTCCTGGGCCAGGTAAGGTGGCACCCGTGGGTATACCATGCTTGAGGCCGCAAAGCGATATGATGTGTTACATGCTAGATTGGTGTGACTTAGGATCGGCATCCTGACAGCTTTGGTATCAAAACCTGACTGCCTGTAGGATTACCAAGCCAAATTGGTCGAAGTCGTGTCTAGAAATGCTTTAGTTATATAAGGGAATGGATTGTGGATGTGAACGTAAGGCTCTTTTTACTCCTTTACCTCATGTCATTCTAATCTTAGTCACCCTTTTCTTTTCTACCCGGATTAAGAACTAGGCTTCTCATTCTTCTATCAGGATCACATGTTACTAATCCGTAGATTTATAGGAATGATGGATTCAAGCCTCTGTTCAATTCCTACTACTTTGGTGTGTTCATAGCTGGCCTCAAAAATTTAATATTGCGATGTTAAGTTGTTATGCCACCAATTTGTAGGATTTCTCAAATCTTTTTGAGCCCAGCTGTCCGAGTCATCCCAGGTTTCTAAATAGTCTAATGCACTTGATAATCTTTCCTCCATGTTCCTGATGTCCTTTTGGGCCAGATTAAGCACACTAATCGGTGTGTTGAGGTACTCCATTGCCTTGATGTATATGTTGAAGCTATTATTATGAAACTAGGGTATCCTAGAGAACCACCTAGTAATCTAGCCATGTTTGGTGTCCTAGTGTGATCATTCTGGCCATCATTCTCGAAAGCTTCCCGTGAGGTTATTTAGTATGTAGGTATTCTATTCCTGGGTTCTTGAACCCAAGATTCACTCTACTTACTTCGTGTTGATAGTGTTTGCTCGTTCCTTTAGGATATTAGCAACCTTTGTGATAGTCTTCGAGGTTCGTGGTATATCATTCTTCCAAAACCATGAACCGATATGGCAGAAGTTCTTTTCAACCAAAAGATCATAATAATTAAGAGTGCTCCTGATGAGTTATCTTGATGTGTTCTCGATTCTATTTTGTGATTCTGTCAGTCCTACCTCTTCTGCATGGGTTATTCGGAAGAAATATGTCATATGTTCCTATGAGTTGTCCCTTTTCAGTTGTATTATGTCCCCTGTCTATCAATTGATAGTCAAGAGTATGTGTGCATTCGTGTTTATCGATGCCTTTTACTCTTGGTGTCCGTCAAGCCATTCTATTCCGAAATGACAAGTAGAAACAAACTCCAATACCTTATCCATTTCTAGGATTGTGTCAAAGCAGTGTTATTCCGCAAATCAAAATGTCACTCCATCTTTTGTGATGTTCTACCTTGGAGTATTACCATCCTTATGTCAAGAATCTCATGTGAATTGCACCACCTCCTATGAAGTCTTGATGTAGTGATACCTCTTTCCATCATTATTCATTCCTCGGTCCCCGTGTTGTTGTAATCGGAATGCCGACAAGTGAACTGTGATGGGTGAAATCGATACTCCTACCAAGTCCGTTGCTTGATAGTTAATGGATAATACTCTCATTCTTAGTGTGTTGGTTATTGAATCATCATCCTAACATTGATCGTGATACCTAGTCCATATTTCGTGGTGCACTCTTTGATCAAGAGTTAGGATTGTGTCAATCCTTGCTTATTTGATCACATCAGCTTGCCTCGAAAGCAAGATTATTCCCGGGCTTAATAACATATCGATGGTTCATGATTTTCTGAATATCTTCTCGGAAGTATTACCAGGTTGTCCCTTGACTATTATATTGAGCTTGTGATCAAGTTGGTTTTCCTCTAAACCACCCCTTCTCCAAGAATCCGTGTTGGATACCCTTGAGCTAGTACGAACAACAACTTGGAGAGTCAGAAGATAAAAGCATGTCCACCTTAGTTCATCTCTAAGGGATATCTTTTTGTGTGTCTGTATTGAAGAAATATGATATCTTCATCGATTGGTCCTCATGATTAGTTGTTGGATCTATTGTCTTGTAAAACTTTGATTTGAGTGTGGTGCTACGTCTTGAGCTCGCGTTGGTTTTCCTCGAAGAGGAGAGGGTGATGCAGCAATAGTAGCGTAAGTATTTCCCTCAGTTTTTGACAACCAAGGTGTCAATCCAGTAGGAGGCTCCCTAAAAGGCCCACGCACCTACACAAACAAACAAAGAACTCACAACCAACGCAATAAAGGGGTTGTCAATCCCTTCATGGCCACTTGCGAAAGTGAGATCTAATACACATAGTATGATAAGATAAATATATTTTTCGTATTTTATAATATAGATGCAAAAAGTAAAGATGCAAATAAAAGTAGATTGGAAACAAATATGATAAGAGATAGACCCGGGGGCCATAGGTTTCACTAGTGGCTTCTCTCAAGATAGCATAAGTATTACGGTGGGTGAACAAATTACTGTCGAGCAATTGATAGAAAAGCGCATAGTTATGAGATTATCTAGGCATGATCATGTATATAGGCATCACGTCCATAACAAGTAGACCGACTCCTGCCTGCATCTACTACTATTACTCCATACATCGACCGACTCCTGCCTGCATCTAGAGAATTAAGTTCATAAGAACAGAGTAACGCATTAAGCAAGATGGCATTATGTAGAGGGATGAACTCAAGCAATATGATATAAACCCCATCTTGTTATCCTCGATGGCAACAATACAATACGTGCCTTGCAACCCTTTTTGTCACTGGGTAAGGACACCGCAAGATTGAACCCAAAGCTAAGCACTTCTCTCATGGCAAGAAAGATCAATCTAGTAGGCCAAACCAAACTGATAATTCGAAGAGACTTGCAAAGATAACTCAATCATACATAAAAGAATTCAGAGAAGATTCAAATATTATTTATAGGTAAACTTGATCATAAACCCACAATTCATCGGATCACGACAAACACACCGTAAAAAGAGTTTACATTGAATAGATCTCCACAAGAGAGGGGGAGAACATTGTATTGAGATCCAAAAAGAGAGAAGAAGCCATCTAGCTAATAACTATGGAGCCGTAGGTCTGTGGTCAACTACTCACAACTCATCGGAGGGGCAAGGCTGTTGATGTAGAAGCCCTCCATGGTCGATTCCCCCTCCGGCAGCACGCCGGCGAAGGCTCCAAGATGAGATCTCACAGATATAGAAGGTTATCGTGGTGGAAATTGTGTTTTGTCCTGCTCCTGGATGTTTTCAGGGTATGTAGGTATATATAGGAGGAAGAAATACGTCGGTGGCCGCCCAAGGGGCCCACGAGACAGGGGAGCGCGCCCTATAGAGGGGGGCACCCTCCTATCTCGTGGGAGCCTCGACAGCTTCTTGGCTTGCACTGCAAGTCCTCTGGATCACGTTCGTTCGAAAAATCATGCTCCCAAAGGTTTCATTCCATTTTGAGTTCGTTTGACATTCCTTTTCTTGGAAATACTGAAATAGGCAAAAAAACAGCAATATGTGCTGGGCCTCCGGTTAGTAGGTTAGTCCCAAAAATGATATAAATGTGTAGAATAAAGCCCATAAACATCCAAAAGGGGTAATATAATGGCATGGAACAATAAAAAATTATAGATACGTTGGAGACGTATTAAGCATCCCCAAGCTTAATTCCTGCTCGTCCTCGAGTAGGTAAATGATAAAAACAGAATTTTTGGTGTGGAATGCTACCTAGCATAATTCATAATGTAATTTTCTTTATTGTGGCATGAATGTTCAGATCCAAATGATTCAAAATAAAAGTTCATATTGATAAAAGAAATAGTAACACTTCAAGCATACTAATCAAAGTAATCATGTCTTCTCAAAATAACATGGCAAAAGAAAGTTCATCCCTACAAAATCAATTAGTTAGGTTGTGCTTCATTTTCGTCACACAAAGATGTTCCCAACTTCTATACCCCCGATGACAAGCCAAGCAATTGTTTCATACTTCAATAATCTCAAACTTTTTCAACCTTCACGCAATTCATGAGCGTGAGCCATGGATATAGCACTATGGGTGGAATAGAATATGATGATGGGTATTGTGTGGAGAAGACAAAAAAGGAGAAAGTCTCACATTGACGAGGATAATCAACGGGCTATGGAGATGCCCATCAATTGATGTCAACATGAGGAGTAGGGATTGCCATGCAACGGATGCACTAGAGCTATGAATGAATGCTCAACAAAAGAAAACTAGTGGGTGTGCATCCAACTTGCTTGCTCATGAAGACCTAGGGCATTTGAGGAAGCCCATCGTAGGAATATACAAGCCAAGTTCTATAATGAAAAATTCCCACTAGTATGAAAAAGACAAGTTATGAGACTCACTATATGAAAAACATGGTGCTACTTTGAAGCACAATATATGAGACTCACTACATGAAGAACAAGGTGCTACTTTGAAGCACAAGTGTGGAAAAAGAGATAGTAACATTGCCCTTTTTATTTATTTTCTTTTTTTTCTTTCTTTTTCTTTCTTTTTTTTCATTTTGTTTTTTCTTTTTTTCCTTTTTTTGGGCCTATCTTTTTTTTCTTTTGGCCTTTCCCTTTTTTTCTTCTTTTTGGGCAATGCTCTAATAATGATGATCATCACACTTCTATTGATTACAACATATGAATTACAACTCGAAACTAGAACAAGATATGACTCTATATGAATGCCTCCGGCGGTGTACCAGGATGGTGCAATGAATCAAGAGTGACATGTATGAAAAATAATGCATGGTGGCTTTGCCACAAATACGATGTCAACTACATGATCATGCAATGGCAATATGACAAAAGTAAATTATGTCATGATGATGATGAACGAAACGGTGGAAAGTTGCATGGCAATATATCTCGGAATGGATATGGAAATGCCATGATAGGTAGGTATGGGGCTGTTTTGAGGAAGATATAAGGAGGTTTATGTGTGATAGAGCGTATCGTATCACGGGGTTTGGATGCACCGGAGAAGTTTGCACCAACTCTCAAGGTGAGAAAGGGCAATGCACGGTACTGCTACGTCTTGAGATTGCGTTGGTCTTCCTCGAAGAGGAGAGGGTGATGCAGAAAGTGTAGCGTAAGTATTTCCCTCAGTTTTGATAACCAAGGTATCAATCCAGTAGGAGGCACCTCAAAAGTCCCACGCACCTACACAAACAAACTGAGAACTCGCAACCAACGCAATAAAGGGGTTGTCAATCCCTTCACGGCCACTTCCGAAAGTGAGATCTAGTAAAGATAGTATGATAAGATAAATATATTTTTGGTATTTTATAATATAGATGCAAAAAGTAAAGATGCCAATAAAAGTATATTGAAAGCAAATATGATAAGAGATAGACCCGGGGGCCATAGGTTTCACTAGTGGCTTCTCTCAAGATAGCATAAGTATTACGGTGGGTGAACGAATTACTGTCGAGCAATTGATAGAGAAGCGCATAGTTATGAGATTATCTAGGCATGATCATGTATATAGGCATCACGTCCATAACAAGTAGACCGACTCCTGCCTGCATCTACTACTATTACTCCACACATCGACCGCTATCCAGCATGCATGTAGAGTACTAAGTTCATAAGAACAGAGTAACACATTAAGCAAGATGACATGATGTAGAGGGATAAACTCATGCAATATGATATAAACCCCTTCTTGTTATCCTCGATGGCAACAATACAATATGTGCCTTGCAACCCTTTCTGTCACTGGGTAAGGACACCGCAAGATTGAACCCAAAGCTAAGCACTTCTCCCATGGCAAGAAAGACCAATCTAGTAGGCCAAACCAAACTGATAATTCAAAGAGACTTGCAAATATAACTCAATCATACATAAAAGAATTCAGAGAAGATTCAAATATTATTCATATATAAACTTGATCATAAACCCACAATTCATCGGATCTCGACAAACACACCACAAAAAGAGTTTACATCGGATAGATCTCCACAAGTGAGGGGGAGAACATTGTATTGAGATCCAAAAAGAGAGAAGAAGCCATCTAGCTAATAATTATGGACCCGTAGGTCTGTGGTAAACTACTCACAACTCATCGGAGGGGCAAGGGTGTTGATGTAGAAGCCCTCCATGGTCGATTCCCCCTCCGACAGGGTGCCGTCGAAGGCTCCAATATGGGATCTCGCGGATACAGAAGGTTGCGGTGGTGGAAATTGGGTTTCGTGGTGCCCCCAGATGTTTTCGGGTACGTAGGTATATATAGGAGGAAGAAGTACCTCGGTGGCCGCCCGAGGGGCCCACAAGACAGGGGGCGCGCCCTACAGGGGGGGCGCGACCTCCTATCTCGTGGAGCCCTCAGCTGCTTCTTGACTTGCACTCCAAGCTCTCCGGATCACGTTTGTTCCAAAAATCACGCTCCCGAAGGTTTCATTCCGTTTGGACTCCGTTTGCTATTCCTTTTCTTCTAAATACTGAAATAGGCAAAAAAAAACAGCAATACGAGATGGGCCTCCGATTAGTAGGTTAGTCCCAAAAATGATATAAATGTGTAAAATAAAGCCCATAAGCATCCAAAAGGGGTAATATAATAGCATGGAACAATCAAAAATTATAGATACGTTGGAGACGTATCAAGCATCCCCAAGCTTAATTCCTTCTCGTCCTCGAGTAGGTAAATGATAAAAAAGAAATTTTTGATGTGGAACGCTACCTAGCATAATTCTCAATGTAATTTTCTTTATTGTGGCATGAATGTTCAGATCCAAATGATTCAAAATAAAAGCTTATAAAACATAAAAATAATAATGCTTCAAAGCATACTAACAAATTATCATGTCCTATCAAAATAACATAGCCAAAGAAAGCTTATCCCTACAAAATCATATGGTTAGGCCTTGCTTCATTTTCATTACACAAAATACTCCCATCATGCACAACCCCGATGATGAGCCGAGCAATTGTTTCATACTTTTTAACGTGCTTCAACTTTTTCAACTCTTACGCAATACATGAGCGTAAGCCATGGACATAACACTATGGTGGTATATGGTGGTGGTTGTGAGGACAAAAAGGGAGAAGATAGTCTCACATCAACTAGGCGTATCAACGGGCTATATAGAGGTTCCCATCAATAGATATCAATGTGAGTGAGTAAGGATTGCCATGCAACGGATGCACTAGAGCTATAAATATATGAAAGCTCAACAAAATAAACTAAGTGGGTGTGCATCCAACTTGCTTGCTCAGGAAGACCTCGGGCATTTTGAGGAAGCCCATCATTGGAATATACAAGCCAAGTTCTATAATGAAAAATTCCCACTAATTATATGAAAGTGACAACATAGGAGACTCTCTATCATGAAGATCATGGTGCTACTTTGAAGCACAAGTGTGGAAAAGGAGATAGTAGCATTGTCCCTTCTCTCTTTTTCTCTCATTTTTATTTTTCTTTTCTTTTTTTCTTCCTTTTTTTTCTTTTCTCTTTTTTTTCTTTGGCCTTTCTCCTTTTTTTTTTTGGCCTTTCTCTTTTTTCTCTTTTTTTTAAAGTCCGAAGTCTCATCCCGACTTGTGGGGGAATCATAGCCTTCATCATCCTTTCCTCACTAGGACAATGCTCTAATAATGAACATCATCACACTTTTATGGATTTACAACTCAAGAATTACAACTCAAGGCTAGAACAAGATATGACTCTATATGAATGCCTCCGGCGGTGTACCGGGATATGAAATGAATCAAGAGCGACACATATGAAAATTATGAATGTGGCCTTGCCACAAATACGATGACAACTACATGATCATGCAAAGAGCAATATGACAATAATGGAACATGTCATAATAAACGAAACGATGGAAAGTTGCATGGCAATATATCTCGGAATGGCTATGGAAATGCCATAATAAGTAGGTATGGTGGCTGTTTTGAGGAAGGTAAATAAGGAGTTTATGATACCGACGAAAGTTGTGTGGTAATAATAAAGGCTAGCAACGTAAAAAGGATGAGTGTGCCTATGTCCATGGACTCACATTAGTCAAAAGAGAACTCATATACTTATTGCAAAAGCCTACTTAGCCCTCGAAGAAAAGTACTACTACGCATGCCCCAAGAGGGATAGATTGGTAGGAAAAGACCATCTCTTGTCCCTGACTACCACTCATAAGGAAGACACTCAAAAGAGCACCTCATGTAACAAATTTGTCACACAACTTTTACCATACGTGCATGCTACGGAACTTGCCAACTTCAACAAAATTATTTCTCAATTTCATAATTACCCACTAGCATGACCCTAACATTACTTCCTTTATATATCAAAACAATTATCAAGCATCAAGTTGATCATAGCATCCGATTCTTTTTCTATGATAGTTTTTATTATACCCAACTTGGATGCTCATGATTCTAGGACCAACTTTATGACCATAGCAAATACCATGATGTTCTAAAAGACTCTCAAAAATATATAAGTGAAGCATTAGAGCCTAGCAATTTCTTCAAAATTAAGACACCACCTTGCTCTAAAAGATATAAGTGAAGCACTAGAGCAAAAACTATCAAGCTCAAAAGATATAAGTGAAGCACATAGAGTATTCTAGCAAATTCTAATCAAATAGGCTTCTCCCAAAAGGTGTGTACATCAAGGATGATTGTGCTAAACTAAAAATCAAAGACTAATATAATACATGACGCTCCAAGCAAAACACATATCATGTGGCGAATAAAAATATAGCTCCAAGTAAAGTTACCAATGGACGAAGACGAAAGAGGGGATGCCTTCCCGGGGCACCCCCAAGCTTAGGATTTTGGATATTCTTGAATATCTTGGTGTGCCTTGGGAATCCCCAAGCTTAGGCTCTTTCCACTCCTTATTCCATAGTCCATAAAAGCTTTACCCAAAACTTGAAAACTTCACAACACAAAACTCAACAGGAAATCTTATAAGCTCCGTTAGTGAAAGAAAACAAAACCACCACATAAGGTACTGTAATGAACTCATTATTTATTTATTTTGATGTTAAACCTACTGTATTACAACTTCCTTATGGTTTATAAACTAATTTACTAGCCATAGATGCATTGAAATAAGCAAACAACACACGAAAAACAGAATCTGTCAAAAACAGAACAGTCTTTAGCAATCTGTAACTAACGCAAACTTATGGAACTCTAAAAATCCTACCAAAATAGGAAGTCCTGTAAAATTGGTTTATTGAACAGAAGAAAAAAGAATCAACACAAAATCGCATTCCTGGGATTTAACAAAATTATATTCGTGCGTGCAAAGTTTCTGTTTTTCAGCAGAATCAAATCAACTATCATCGTAGGTTATCCTATAGGTTCTACTTGGCACAAACACTAATTAAAAGATAAAAACACATCTAAACAGAAGGTAGATGAAAGATTTATTACTAAACAGGAGCAAAAACAAAAAACATAAAGAAAATTGGGTTGCCTCCCAACTAGCGCTATCATTTAATGCCCCTAGCTAGGCATAAAAGCAAAGATAGATCTAAGTAGTGCCATAATAATAAGACAGATCTTGAAAGCTCATCTCATATTCTCTACGTTCGGCAGCAAGTTTCCTTTGAGGCAAGCAAAAGTAATCAAAAGGGCTAAATTTAGTGGGACAAAGGTCCCCAAGATCAATAACAGGAGGAACGGGTTCCTCCTTTGGCCCCTCATAGTGCACAACTATTTCATCACTAAAAGCATTCTTTTGGCAAAATCTTGTGAGCCTATACTCAAGAGAGTATCCTAGATCATTTTTTTGAAGGGCAAAATCATTATTAAGCTCATTAATGCAGTCAACCAAGGCATTGGTAGGAACCTTTTTTTCTAAGGTTTTCATTAAAAGCAACATAGTCCGAAGATTGAAAACGCCTAAATTCCTCTTCATCATAGAGGATCGCCTCTATGGGAGGACGACCGGCGTCCACCCTGTAGTGCGCAAAAATTTCTTTGGCTTCTCTAGTGATAAATCTAAACTCATGAGCCAAAAAGATAGTAACATCGCGTTTAACAGAAGAGTGCTCAATATTGAAAAATTCTAGAAAAATTCTTTGTATGCAAGGATGCATATGCATAAATTGTCTTTCAAGTTCAACCACTAGCATAGCAATGGCATCCACAAGACTACTAGTTTTATGAAGAATAGAACCACCCATGGAAGGTAAAGCACCGGCACAAGTAAAGAAATCTTGAATAACACCTTTTCCAATGATGTTAGCACTACTGATTCGAAACTTTTTAGTATGCAAGATAGGTGGTTCTTTAGCCGGAGCATCAGAATTTTCCATGTTATCATGGTTGTCCATATTGACAATAATCTCCCCAATTTCAGACATAACGACAAACAAAGGCAAGGACAAAGAGAGGAGGAGATTGGGAAAGAGAGGGCGAATAAAATGGCAAGGGTGAAGTGGGGGAGAGGAAAACGAGAGGCAAATGGCAAATAATGTAAATGCGAGGGAGATGGGTTTGTGATGGGTACTTGGTATGTCTTGAATTGAGTAAAGACCTCCCCGGCAACGGCGCCAGAAATCCTTCTTGCTATGTCTTGAGCTTGCGTTGGTTTTCCTCGAAGAGGAGAGGTGATGCAGCAAGTGTAGCGTAAGTATTTCCCTCAGTTTTGAGAACCAAGGTATCAATCCAGTAGGAGGCTCGTCAAAATTCCCATGCACCTAAACAAACAAACTGAGAACTCGGAACCAATGCAATAAAGGGGTTGTCAATCCCTTCACGGCCACTTGCGAAAGTGAGATCTAATAAAGATAGTATGATAAGATAAATATATTTTAGGTATTTTATAATATACATGCAAAAAGTAAAGATGCAAATAAAAGTAGATTGAAAGCAAATATGATAAGAGATAGCCCGGGAGCCATAGGTTTCACTAGTGGCTTCTCTTAAGATAGCATAAGTATTACGGTGGGTGAACGAATTACTGTCGAGCAATTGATAGAGAAGCGCATATTTATGAGATTATCTAGGCATGATCATGTATATAGGCATCACGTCCATAACAAGTAGACCGACTCCTTCCTGCATCTACTATTATTACTCCACACTGCGACCGCTATCCAGCATACATCTAGAGTATTAAGTTCATAAGAACAGAGTAACGCATTAAGCAAGATGACATGATGTAGAGGGATAAACTCATGCAATATGATATAAACCCCATCTTATTATCCTCGATGCCAACAATACAATACATGCCTTGCAACCCTTTCTGTCACTGGGTAAGGACACCGCAAGATTGAGCCCAAAGCTAAGCACTTCTCCCATGGCAAGAAAGATCAATCTAGTAGGCCAAACCAAACTGATAATTCGAAGAGACTTGCACAGATAACTCAATCATACATAAAAGAATTCAGAGAAGATTCAAATATTATTCATAGATAAACTTGATCATAAACCCACAATTCACCGGATCTCGACAAACACATCGCAAAAAGAGTTTACATCGAATAGATCTCCACAAGAGAGGGGGAGAACACTGTATTGAGATCCAAAAAGAGAGAAGAAGCAATCTAGGTAATAACTATGGACCCGTAGGTCTGTGGTAAACTACTCACAACTCATCGGAGGGGCAGGGATGTTGATGTAGAAGCCCTCCATGGTCGATTCCCCCTCCGGCAGAACGCCGACGAAGGCTCCAAGATGAGATCTCGCGGATACATAAGGTTACGGTGGTGGAAATTGTGTTTCGTCCTGCTCCTGGTTGTTTTCGCGGTACGTAGGGATATGTAGGAGGAAGAAGTACGTCGGTGGCTGCCCAAGGGGCCCACGAGACAAGGGGGTGCGCCCTATAGGGGGGGGGGCGCCCTCCTATCTCGTGGGAGCCTCGACAGCTTCTTGGCTTGCACTCCAAGTCCTCTGGATCATGTTCGTTCCAAAAATCATGCTCCCGAACGTTTCATTCCGTTTGGACTCCATTTGATATTCCTTTTCTTCGAGATACTGAAATAGGCAAAAACACAGCAATATGGGCTGGGCCTCCGGTTAGTAGGTTACTCCCAAAAATGATATAAATGTGTAGAATAAAGCCCATAAGCATCCAAAAGGGGTAATATAATAGCATGGAACAATAAAAAATTATAGATACGTTGGAGACGTATCATGTGGCTATCGTCAAATCAAATCAGAACCAATGATGTTAGTAATTTTGTCTTACTCGTTGTTGTTTCCTCGAGTATACACCATTATATCTCTTGGTCTGACCAATGCTATCATCTTGTTCACATAGTTATGGAACTCCATTTCTATGGAAACCTCGATGAATTGTTGTCGAGCCCATCGGCAACATGTTTATCTTCTCCATGATTCATGATGAACATTAAAACTAGTGTTGGAAACATTCTTGAACATTATCTTTGTGTTAACCCATAAAGTCTAATTCATAATGAAAGAAGTGACTTCCTCTAATTCACGTGCATTTTATGCAAGTTTTCTTGAGCAAACACAGTGGGGAAGACCCCCACTGTAACTCTGATTTTCATTAATATGTGGTCACAAGTTACATAACTGTAGATGTGTTACAGAAGTAAGAAAGAGTCTACAAGGAATCTAGCCAGCTCTGCATACCCTCTTTCAAGCTAGGTTTTGCTTTTTTAGTGATCATCTCAAAGTGCTCCTTGAAGGTACTAATACAGTTTTGCTTTTTTAGTGATCATCTCAAAGTGCTCCTTGAAGGTACTTTTTTAGTGATCATCTCAAATGATCAAAAATGATGTTGCTCCTATGCTTCCATATACTCCAACATCCTGCTATAGGACATTCCTTGAAGCAGACATCATTGTTATGCCTCTTTCCATCCATAAGCATCTCTAGAAGCTCAAAGTGTGTGTTATATTGAAAGCCAATAGCCATCCAAAAGTTCTGGCTGAAGTCATAGCTAAAGAACCGGTGAGTAAGATGTTCCTTTGGTTCATCATCACACAACACACATTTGGTAGATTCAATGTGGAAGGTTTTTCCTGGTAAGCAAATCTCTAGTATTTAGTCTGTCCTGTAGCAGTAACCAGAAGATTTTTTTTTTCTTAGCTAGTGTGCAAGATTTTCATATCCAATGAAATGGTTTGGGTGCATCAGCAGGGTTTCCAATATATTATAGATTTATTCTTTTGTTGGAGTAATTAGTACCACCCCAATAGAATTGCCATGAGCCCAAATCTGTCTGATTCCCCCTGTCATTTATCAGATCTCTTAGTTGAGTACTTTGTTGGACAACAATACTGGACATTGGAAGATGAAACATCTCGTAAAAGTTGGTATCATCTAGATTACTGGAAGCCTCCAGAGTGATATGGTCATTTTTTGCATAGGAAAATAGTTGAGCCATCATGTTCATCAATGGTTGTGAGCACCATTTTTCATACCATAAGCTAATAGTATTACCAATCCCTACAGAACAAACTGTCATGCTTTTTATAATCTTGGAGAATAGAGCAACAGTCTCTCCACCAGAAGGATCCCACGGGAATGGGAAATTTAGACAATTCCCTATTAGGATATGATTATTCCATATCAATTTCACCCATGGTATATCTTTTTTGTTGAAGAATTTGCACAAGTATTTGGTAAGTAGAGGTCTATTTTGCATTCTAAGATCTAGCACTCCTAGTCCTCCTGCCTTTTTAGGTAGACCTACTTTCTCCCACTTAACCAAACAGTTGCCAAGTTTATTGATGCCCTTCCCATACCAGAGGAAGCTTCTCCTAGATTTCTCAAAGTTACCTAAAATGGTAAATGGTACTCTGATACAACACATGGCAAAAATGGGCAATGCAGATACACTGGCTTTAAGATGTGTGAGCCTAGCAGAATATGATATCATGGTGGCAATGCCATATAATCTGTTATCCAATCTTGAGACCATGGGCATTAGGTCAATTACTTTAGGTATGGTTGCTCCCATGGGCAATCCTAAGTAAGTGAAGGGCATGGATTCCTTCTTACATTTGAGTAGATCTGCCAATTCTTGAGCTCTGTCATCAGAGATATTGATTGGAACAAGAGATGATTTGTTGTAATTAACAATTAGCCCAGTGAACCTAGAGAAACTGTCCAGTATGTCAGTGAAAATCTTAATTTGCTCCTAATCTGTTGGTAATATTACCAGAGTGTCATCAATATACTAGATAATGGGATAACATTCAGTGTAATTGGTGTCAATAGGTAAACTAAGAGCACCATTTCTCCATGCATCATTGACCAAAATCTGAAGTAATTCTCCCACCAATACATATAATAGTGAAGAAAATGGGTCCCCTTGCCTAACACCACTTTTACAATGTATATTTTTCCCAGCCACACCATTGAGCATAACAGAGGTAGATGCAGTAGACAAAATCATGTTGACCCATTTTATCCATCTATCACTAAATCCAAAGCGCTTCATCATGAAAATAATACCATGGTAGTTTACCTTTTCAAATGATTTCACAAAGTCAAACTTGAAAATTATGATCTCCTTTTTTGATTTGTGACACATGTGGATGTATTCAAAACACCTTGAAAGAAAATCTTGAATATTCCTAGATTTTATTAAACCATACTGATTTTTGCCAACTCTTGGTAAGATAACTGGCTAAGCTCTATTGGCAAGTAGTTTTTTGAGAATTTTGATAGGCATACTCACTAGAGAGATAGGCCGAAAATCATTAGGAGATTTAGGGTTGTCATTCTTAGGGATAAGAGCAATATAGGCAGTATTGATAGGCTGCAGAGATACACATTCTAGATGAAAGTCATTAATGAACTTATAAAAACCATGTTTGATGATGTGCCAACACTTTTTCATAAAAAGACCATTAAAGCCATCAGGTCCAGGGGACTTGTCATTGGGCATGTGTTTGATAATGTCATCAACTTCCTCAGTAGAGAATGGTCTATCAAGATCTTGAGGAATACTATTCATGCTCAAATGGGAAATGGAAAAGTCCCTATAACTATCATTCCATGGGCCAATTCTCTCCTTGAATGAGGCCCAAATTATGACAACCTTTTGATCATGATCATAACTATATTGACCATTAGTAGATATCAGGAAAGTGATGTAATTGTGCCTAAATACCTGCGAAGCAATAGCATGAAAAACCTTTATATTTTCATCACCAAGCTTAGCCCATCTGACGTTTGCTCTGATGCTCCAGTATATTCTTTTAGCCTAAAAAAGCTTGTTTGTATGGTTGTTGAGAGCTTTCCTGGAAAAAAAATTCCCACCTGGTATGCAACCTTTGATCACCTAGTCCATCAATAAGTTTTACATAGAAGAAACAATTCTCAATAGTTTTACTGAGCTGAGAGAATTGCTTACTCCGCTTTTTGAGGACCCTTCTAAGTGCCTTAAATTTTGCATTAAAATGTTTGGTAGAATCTAAAAAGTGTATGGAGTTATACCAATGGTTCTCCATTGTTTCAATAAAACCATTAAATTCTGTCCAAAATTCCATTCGATGTAATTTGCTACCGTGAATTCGAGAAAGCTTGTTTTTTCTTCCTCTGGAATTGTCCCAAGTCAGTCATGCATGTGCAAAGTATTCTATGGTCTAATAGGCTCGCTACCTCCATTCCATATGTATTCCCTAGCACACCAAGACACTAACTGATTTTTTCAAGGAAGAGAAGTCTATGCTAGGGATCTAATCCATGGACTTGCGTAAAGACTTTGTTATCCTCAATGATGGTTCCCAACCAGAACTCGGTAGTGTTTCGTTGTAAGACTACTATGTGGTCATGCCTATCTGGGACAACATTTTCACATTGTGTAGCAAAGCCAACTCATGTTTTGGAGCTAGCTACCATAGTTCATTTCTCGAGAATCTGGCAATGTCATCTCGGCGAATTGTGTTGCAAATGTTCTTTTGCAGACATGTTGAGTCTGAAGTATCCTGTTACCAACCATATCTGAATCTCAGGCAGATATGATGGTTGTGACATTCCTAGGATTTTCATTTTGTTCCCAGCTAGCACCCACCATTGTGCCATTTTACTATGGTCTACCTTCTCAAGTAATGGCTGTTCAGGATCATCTTCAAAAGTGGGCTGGCCATGGGTCCTATCCATTTCCAATGATAAGAAAAAATCATCCATTGCGTAGTATGATGTCTACTACACAACCTTCTTCTCATAGACGTTGTTGGGCCTCCAAGTGCAGAGGTTGGTGGGACAGTAGCAAATTTCTCTCAAGTGGATTACCTAAGGTTTATCAATCCGTTGGAGGCGTAGGATGAAGATGATCTTTCTCAAACAACACTGCAACCAAATAACAAAGAGTCTCTTGTGTCCCCAATGCACCCAATACAATGATAAATTGTATAGGTGCACTAGATCGGCGAAGAGATGGTGATACAAGGGAAATATGGATGGTAGATATAGAAATATAAAAACAGCAAGGTAGCAAGTAACAAAAGTGACAAAATCAGTAATGGAATGCTTCGAAACAAGGCCTAGGGTTCATAATTTCACTAGTGCAAGTTCTCTCAACAATAATAACATAATTGGATCATATAACAATCCCTCTACGTGCAACAAAGAGTCACTCCAAAATCACTAATAGCAGAGAACAAACGAAGAGATTATTGTAGGGTACGAAACCGCCTCAAAGTTATTCTTTCCGATCAATCCATTGGGCTATTCCTATAAGTGTCACAAACAACCCTAGAGTTCGTAGTAAAATAACTTCTTAAGACACAAATCAACCCAAACCCTAATGTCACCTAGATATTCCAATGTCATCACAAGTATCCGCGGGTTTGATTATATGATATGCATCACACAATCTCAGATTCATCTATTCAAACCAACACAAAGAACTTCAAAGAGTGCCCCAAAGTTTCTACCGGAGAGTCAAGACAAAAACATGTGCCAACCCCTATGCATAAGTTCACAAGGTCACTGAACCCGCAAATTGATCACCAAAACATACATCAAGTAGATCGAGTGAATATCCCATTGTCACCACAGGGAAGCACATGCAAGATATACATCAAGTGTTCTCAAATATTTAAAGACTCAATCCGATAAGATATCTTCAAAGGGAAAACTCAATCCATTACAAGTGATAGAGGGGGAGAAACATCATATGATTTAAGTATAGTAGCAAAGCTCGTGGTACATCAAGATCGTGCCATATCAAGAACACAAGAGAGAGAGAGAGAGAGAGAGAGAGAGAGCTACAAGTACATACCCTCAGCCCCGAGGGTGAACTACTCCCTCCTCGTCATGGAGAGCGTTGTGATGATGAAGATGGCCACTTGTGATGGATCCCCCTTAGGCAGGGTGCCGGAACAGGGTCCGGATTGGTTTTTCGTGGCTACAAAGGCTTGCAGCAGCGGAACTCCCGATGTAGGTTTCTTTTCGGGGGTTTCTGTATTTATAGGAATTTTTGGCATCGGTTTCACGTAAGGGGGTCTCCGAGTCAGCCAAGAGGTAGGGGCATGCTACTAGGAGGGTAGGGCGCCCCCCACCCTCGTGGATGACTCGGGACTCTTCTGGCCAAACTCTTTTGCTTTGGGGGCTTCTTCTGGTCCATAAAAAACCTCCGTAAATTGGCACGTCAATTGGACTCCGTTTGGTATTCCTTTTCTGTAGAACTCAAAAACAAGGAAAAACAGAAACTGGCACTGGCTCTAGGTTAATAGGTTAGTCCGAAATATCATATAAAATAGCATATAAATGCATATAAAACATCCAAGATGGATAATATAATAGCATGGAACAATCAAAAATTATAGTTACGTTGGATACATATCAAGCATCTCCAAGCTTATTTCCTGCTCATCCTCGAGTAGGTAAATGATAAAAACAGAATTTTCGATGTGGAATGCTACCTAACATATTTATCAATGTAATCTTCTCTACTGTGGCAAGAATATTCAGATCCATAAGATTAAAAACAAAAGTTTAATATTGACATAAAAACAATAATACTTCAAGCATATAACAAAGCAATCATGACTTCTCAAAATAACATGGCCAAAGAAAGCCATCCCTACAAAATCATATAGTCTGGCTATGCACTATCTTGATCACACACAAAATTTAAATCATGTACAACCCCAGTTTCAGCCAAGCAATTGTTTCATACTTTAGTACTCTCAATTTTTTTTAACTTTCACGCAATACATGAGCGTGAGCCATGGACATAACACTATAGGTGGAATAGAATGGTGGTTGTGGAGAAGACAAAAAAGGAGGAAGATAGTCTCACATCAACTAGGTGTATCAACGGGCTATGGAGATGCCCATCAATAGATATCAATGTGAGTGAGTAGGGATTGCCATGCAACTGATGCACTAGAGCTATAAGTGTATGAAAGTTCAAAAATAAACTATGTGGGTGTGCATCCAACTCGCTTGCTCACGAGGACCTAGGGCACTTTAAGGAAGCCCATCATTGGAATATACAAGCCAAGTTCTTATAATGAAAAATTCCCACTAGTATATGAAAGTGACAACATAGGAGAATCTATCATGAAGATCATGGTGCTACTTTGAAGCACAAGTGTGGCAAAAAGATAGTAGCATTGCCCCTTCTCCCTTTTTCACTCATTTGTTTTTGTTTTTGTTTTTTTGGGCCCTCTTTTTTGGCCCCTTTTTTCGTCCGTAGTCTCATCCCGACTTGTGGGGGAATCATAGTCTCCATCATCCTTTCCTCACTGGGACAATGCTCTAATAATTAAGATCATCACACTTTTATTTACTTACAACTCAATGCTTAGAACAAAAAATGACTCTATGTGAATGACTCCGGCGGTGTACCGGGATGTGAAATGAATCAAGAGTGACATGTATGAAAGAATTATGAAAGTTGGCTTTTCCACAAATACGATGTCAACTACATGATCATGTAAAGCAATATGACAATGATGAAGTGTGTCATAATAAACGAAATGGTGGAAAGTTGCATGGCAATATATCTTGGAATGGCTATGGAAATGTCATAATAGGTAGGTATGGTGGCTGTTTTGAGGAAGTTATATGGTGGGTGTATGGTACCACCGAAAGTTGCGCGATACTAGAGAGGCTGGCAATGGTGGAAGGGTGAGAGTGCATATAATCCATGGACTCAACATTAGTCATAAATAACTCACATACTTATTGCAAAAATCAACAAGTCATCAAAGCAAAGTACTACACACATGCTCTTAGGGGAAGGGTTGGTAGGAGTTAACCATCTCGCGATCCCGACCTCCACTCATAAGGAAGACAATCAATAAATAAATCATGCTCCAACTTCATCACATAATGGTTCACCATACGTGCATGCTACGCGAATCACAAACTTTAACACAAGTATCTCTCAAATTAACAATTACTCCACTAGCATGACTCTAATATCACCATCCTCATATCTCAAAACAATCATAAGGAATGAAAGTTCTCATAGTATTCGATGCACTTTATATGAACATTTTTATTATATCCCTCTTGGATGCCTATCATATTAGGAATGAATTCATAACCTAAGCAAGTTACCATGCTGTTTAAGACTCTCAAAATAATATAAGTGAAGAATGAGGGTTCATCAATTTCTTAAAAATAAAACCACCGTCGTTCTCTAAAAAGATATAAGTGAAGCACTAGAGCGAATGACAAACTACTCAAAAAGATATTAGTGAAGATCAATGAGTAGTCGAATAATGGTGCAACTATGTGAAGACTCTTGTCAGAGTGATAGGCCACGGGTAGGCTCACCCGAGTCCCTGAATTTATCAAGACTTTGGGCCAGCTCCGTCTAGCTGGACCCCAAGCTGAAGCTCCGCCCTCTGGGGGGCGGCTGGCTCAACGGCCGGCTGCCAGAGGGCGGCCAACCCTAGCCTACGGCACTACGAGTGGCCGGCTCCAGCCGGCCGGCCTCCAGAGAGGGCGGCACCAGGCAGGCGGCCACCTCGCGGCCTCGGTGCAACCGAGCCCCCGTCAAGAATACAAGCAAAGAGCATGACTATAGCGGAGCACGTCATCCCCGACGTACAAGACAGGCATGGCTACAGTGCTCCGTACATGCAGAGATCTCCACACGGCAGGGCACTGTGCCATGTCCCCCTTGATGTCACCGTAAGCAGGGGGAACCCCCCACGATGGCCTGTCGGTACGGCTTTCCAGCCGCAGGACCTACCGGGCAGTGACACCGCCGAAGACGGCAGAGGCCCGATCAGTCGGGCTCGGGAAGGTCCGGCCTCTAGTAGGTGGTCGTCCCTCCCCCCGAGGCAAGCGCGCCATTAACCTGATGAGACCAGGTGTGGCTACAGTAACTGGCGGGACTGTTGCCATGCTGAGATGACCAAGACCTCGTCAAAGACAGGACGGCTACATTAAATAGCCACCAACCAGCCGGCAGGGCCCACCAGGCGGCGGGCCCCTGTAGTCGGCGGAGGAGCCGAAGGCTAGGGATGCTGACAGACGAGCCCCAGCAGCCGGCTCGATTACCATTGTACCCCTGGGGGGCAGGCCTATATAAGCCCCCTAGGACACCCATGCAAAGGGTTCCAACCCTGATAGAACTAGCCAGTTACCTAGGGCAGGGAAGAGCTAGCCTTGCCTTCTCCTACCTCTAGACACAGCTCAAGGATCACCTTGTTTCACTAGTGCCTTAGTGATCATGCGGAGACCCCGCAGAGCAGGAGTAGGGGTATTACCTCCACGGAGAGCCCCCAACCTGGGTAAAGTTTGTCGGCGTACGTGTCTACACCTTATCCCGCTTCCAGGCACCAGCGACGTTCTACTCGCTCCCACCATGATAAGCCATCATTTGGCATATGTGCACCCAACCCCCGACATTTGGCACCCACCATGGGGCAAGGTGCACCGCCTCCCGGAGACCTGCTCTGGACGGGAACCGTGTTCCTTCCTGGCGAGCGAAGCCAGCCCAGCACGCCCGACGGCTTCAGCCTCGACACCCTGCATGGCGTGGAGATCGCCTGCGCGGCGAGCTGCCTCGCCCACCTTGTTGGTGATATTCACCTCTCCGACGAGCTGGCCTCCAACGCAGGCACCGGCTGCCCCGAGAGCCGCCTCGTCAGCCTCCTCGACCAGCTTCACGTCACCAACGAGCCTGCTGTGGTCCTGGAGTCTGTTGGCTCTACCGACCCAATGTTCGTCGACTCCGACACGGCGTCGCTTGACGGGTTCCCCACAGACGTGGTGATCTACGACGAGTCGCCGCCTCGCGAGCACAACGGTGGGAGCACCGTCACGGAGGTGCTCGTCATTAACAGTGGCGAGTGCTCAAACGAAGAAGCTTGAGACCCACTCGATGCGGCACTACGGGACTTGACGGTGCCCATCCCAGAAGACGCAGATGCTGAGATGCTGGAGGCACACCGCGTCCAGCTTCTTGAGAGCGCTAGCTGGCTTCCAGCATGCGGCGCCTCTCGGACGCCTATCGGCGCGAGACGGACCGGGCCGTCGGTGGCACGCCGGCTCCTGGGGGGCCTACCCGCATTGTCCTTGTCTGGCAGCGTGGCGGGACCATCGCCAGCATGTTTGGGGCAGAGCACCCCGTATACGCCACGCCTGCGGAAAACGTCCGGGCCGCTCAGGCGGTGACGGACGAGCTAGACAAATACGAGGGCGATGAGCGTCGCCACATTACGGAACGAATCCAGTAGCTCCTAGACGCGGCCGTCGCATTGCACGAAGCTGGCTGCCGCGCTAAAGAGCCCGCCCTACGGAATGAAGAGCCGCCCCATCGCCAAGAGCACGGCGCGACCTCCCGGATGCCGACTGGCGGCGCCGACGGAAAACGAGGCAACGAGCCGGCGGCCAGCCGGAGCCGGACTCGCCTCTCCATCGAGCGTGATGCAGACGGCAGCCCTCGAGCGGTGGAGCATTGAGGCGACCCTCCACATCCTCTGCCTCGCGGAGCAAGATATCCCACTCCGCCACCTATCACGCAGCCGACACTCGGCGACCGCCTTGGCCGCCGAGAGGGAGTCGGAGAGAACGACGCCCGCCACCGGATCGACCACCTCAACCGATCCTTGGCGCTAAAAGAAGAAGATGCGCTAGGTCCGCTTTGCTTCGGCCCATGAATTCGGGATGAGCAATTTCCCAAAGGGTTCACCCTCCCTCGAGATACGCCCAAGTACACCGGCTCCGTGAAGCCGGAGGACTGGCTGGTCGACTACTCGACAACCGTCAGCATAGCAAACGGCAACAAGCATGTTGCCGTGAAGTATGTCCCGCTCATGCTTCAGGGCACTGCCCGAACATGGCTCAACAGCCTGAAGCCTTGCAGCATCAACATCTGGGTTGATTTCACCGAGGCCTTCATCTGCAACTTCACCAGCACCTACAAGTGGGCTCCCAAGCCCCGACAGCTCTCCTTGTGCGTCCAAGGGGCCACAGAGTCAACTCGCGACTACCTCACGCGCTGGACCAAGCTGCGCAATTCCTGCGAAGGCGTGCACGAGGTGCAGGCAATCGAGTACTTCACTGCCGGGTGCCGAGAGGGCACCCTCCTCAAGCATCGACTCCTCTGTGACGAGCCCGAGACACTTGACGAGCTACTAGTCATTGCCAACAAGCACGCCATGGCCGACTCCTCCATGAAGGCGGAAATTCTGGTTGACGCATCTGGCAAGGTGGCACCTCAGGCCCCTCGAACTCCGGCTGGTGACACCAGTCGACGACAACAACCAGGCGACAACAAGCGGAAGGCCACCCAGCCGGCTTCCACCAGCCGGCAGGTGGCGACGGTCGAAGATCAGCAGCCAGAAGGGCAACCGGCACCCAAGCGGCAGAAAGGCGGCAAGTCCAATTGGTTGCCCGCCTTCTCTTATAAGCAAACCTTAGATGCACCCCGCAAGTTCCATAGTGGCGCGAAGCCATCCAACCACACCACTCAGAAGTGTCACTGGCTCACCAGAATCGCCAAGGGAGATGGACTCCTGCCTCCTCCGCCAGCCGGACCGCCGCCTCCTCAGCCGCAGCAACAATAAGAAGTGCAAGCAGTGGCCTCCAACACTCTAGAATTCATGCATTGGTCCCAGAAGCCTATCAGTTGGAGCCGGGCCGACCACCCGGAAGTGATGCCTTCCCCTGGTTCATACCCCTGGTCCTAGAAGCTACCCTTGCAACAAAGAGGAGGGCAGCCCATTTCTCCAGAGTATTGATAGATGGCGGCAGCAGCATCAATATCCTGTACCGTGACACAATGGAGAAGTTGGGAATCAAGCAGAAGCAGCTCATCCCCAGTCGGACTGTATTCCATGGCATAGTCCCTGGCCTTTCCTGCTCACCAATCGGCAAGACCCATATTGATGTCCTCTTTGGGGACAAGAATCATTTCCTCCGGGAGCGAGTCTGGTTTGAAGTGGTGGACCTAGAAAGCCCCTACCATGCGCTGCTTGGCCGACCAGCTCTGGCCAAGTTCATGGTAATCCCCCACTATGCCTACCTCAAGATGAAGATGCCTAGTACCAAGGGGATCCTGACAGTAGTCGGAGACTACAAGAAGTCTGTCGCTTGTGCCGCAGATAGCAGCCGGCTGGCCGAGTCCCTTGTGATCGCAGCCGAGAGGCGGCTCCTTGACCAGGTGGTGGCAATGGCAGGCAAGAAGCCGGAAATGTCACCCATCCCCCAGGAGGCGGAGGTTGAGGGCTCGTTCAAGCCGGCCAAGGAAACAAAGAAGATACCACTGGACCCGGAGCATCCGGAGAGGCACGCTGTCGTAGGCAAAGGCCTTGACAGAAAATAGGAAAGTGAGCTCGTCGATTTCCTCCATGAGAATCGGGACATCTTTGCATGGTCTCCCAAAGACATGCCAGGTGTTCCGACGGATTTTGCCGAGCACAAGCTACATGTCCGACCTGACGCCAAGCCGGTCAGGCAGCCCTTGCGCCGCCTGTCGGAAGAGAAGAAAGGAGTTGTCGGAGAAGAGATAGCCCGGCTTCTAGCAGCAGGATTCATCATGGAAGTGTTCTTTCCAGAATGGTTGGCCAACCCAGTCCTAGTGTTGAAGAAAAACAAGCAGTGGCGCATGTGCATCGACTACACCAGCCTCAACAAAACCTGCCCCAAAGATCCCTTTGCCCTGCGAAGGATTGATCAAGTGATAGACTCCACAGCCGGATGCGAGCTGTTGAGTTTTTTGGATGCATACTCAGGGTATCACCAGATAAAGCTGAACCCAGCCGACAGGCTGAAGACCGCCTTCATCACGCCATTCGGAGCCTTCTGCTACCTGACCATGACGTTGAGCTTGAGAAACACCGGCGCCACATTTCAGCATTGCATGCAGAAGTGTCTCCTCAAGCAACTCGGCAGAAATTCCCATGTATATGTGGATGATGTGGTGGTGAAGACGGAGAAGTGTGGCACGCTTCTAGAAGACCTCAAGGAGACTTTTGAGAATTTGTGCTGATTCCAGATCAAGCTCAACCCGGAGAAATGTGTCTTTGGGGTACCAGTCGGCCAGCTCCTTGGCTTTCTAGTCTCGGAGCGCGGCATAGAGTGCAACCCGGTGAAGATCAAGGCCATTGAGAAGATGGAAGTGCCCACCCGACTACTGGACATGCAGAAGTTCACCGGCTACCTGGCATCAATTAGCCGTTTCGTCAGTCGGCTGGGCGAGAAGGCTCTCTCTCTGTACCAACTTATGAAGAAGACCACTTTTTTTGAGTGGAATGACAAGGCGGACGAAGCCTTCTCTCAGCTCAAGAAGATGTTGTCGACCCCGCCTATCCTGGCAGCTCCGACTGAGAAGGAGCCCATGCTCCTCTACATTGTTGCCACCACTCGGGTCGTCAGTACAGTCATTGTGGTAGAGCGCAAGAAGGAGGGCAGGGCATTGCCGGTCCAGAGACCGGTATATTACTTGAGGGAAGTACTGTCCGACTGCAAGCAAAACTACACGCATTATCAGAAGATGTGCTATGGTGTACACTTTGCCGCCAAGAAGCTAAAGCCCTACTTTCAAGAGCACCCAATAACCATCGTCTGCACGGCTCCGCTTGCTGAGATCTTGGGAAGTCGGGATGCTTCTGGCCGAGTGGCCAAGTGGGCCATCAATCTGGCACCTTACACCATCTACTACCAGCCTTTGTCGGGGAAACTGATCCACGAACACCTATGGGACTGGCGGACCAAGCCCCTTTCGGTTCGGCAGGGGGCGGAGATCACATGAAGAGCAGATCGAGGCGAAGCACACGAGCAGTTTACCCAGCTTCGGAGCTCTCCAGAGAGATAATACTCCTACTGATGCTTGTCTGATTGTATTGTGTTCTTGCTTGAGAGAGCTAAGTGTTTTTCTGGCTTCCGAATGAGTCGAACCCCCTCTACGTTGCGCATGGGCCTCCTTTTATATGCTCAAGGGGTCACCGACAGGTGGCAACGCATAGAAGGGTAAAAGTGGAAAAGGGGTTGCGGTTGGTACACCTACTTGCACAGTGTATCCTACCTAACCCTGACGGCAGGGGACAAAGGCATTAAATGCTCGTCTGTGTCGCCCAAACAGTGCAGAAAGGGACCGTCAGGGGCGCCACCGCTCGCCACGATGGCAGTCTTGTCAGCTTCGCATGCCACCGCGCACCGCTGGCTGCACAACCTCTCGCCACGCGCGCCTGGAAAGGCCCCCAGGGCGACACGTTGGTGGATGTGCTGGAGCGTGGGTACAGGGTGGTTACTTGCCGCGGCAAGCACGTTGCCGCGGTCGTCGTCTTGTCACGCCCGGAAGCTTGTCGCTCGCCAGGCCTTGAGATTCCTTGGTTGGTCTTCCCGGCAAGCTCCTCTTGCCGGGGCCTTGTTGCCTTGCTGGGACGTGCGGCGCGTCGCGGCAAGTTCCTTGGGATGCCTTGATTGGCCTTTCCGGCAAGCTCCTGTTGTCGGGGCCTTGTCTCCTTGGCTTGAATACTTTGTTCTTGAATGGCTCCAAGGGAGCCACGGAGGACCTTGGCGGTCGCCCGGCAAGCCTTGTCGCGGGGTGCTGCAACTGCCCATGCACAAGTTTGGGATACTAGGGTACCCCTACTCTAGTACACCGACAGGAGCCCCCGGGCCTGGGCCACACACGGTGCCGAGCGCTGTTGGGCCAGGCCCAAGACAGGGCACGGGCACGCGCGGCCTGGGTTACGCCGAATCTTACTCCGTATCCACCGCGCCCTCCCCCAACGGCACGCGTTGAATGCGGTATCGTGGGAGAGATCGTGGGTGGTTTCTTTATTCGGAAGGGCGAAACGTCCGCCCCCTCCCTCTTTATAAGCAGGGGAAACAGGGGCAGTTTCCCCACTTCGCCGGTTGCTACTCCATTCTCGAAAATCTCCGCCGCTCCCCCCTTCTTCCCAAAGTCGAAAGAGAGCAGCACTCCGCCCCCCATTGCCACCAGCTCCACCGACGCCGCCGATCTCCCCTGCCACCTCCGCCATGGCTCCGAAAGCCGACAAGGGGAAGGGTGTGAAATCGGTCGAGGCGCAGCGACTCGCGGCGCTGCGAAAGGAGCGGGCCATTTCCCCCCCCCCCTCATCTTGACGCGAAGGAGCTGAGGGAGTACTACTACCTCTTCTAGTCGACGGAGACGTGAGTGCATCCATGCACGAGGGTACTCCCGGCCACCGCTTCGAGGCTGGCTCCGAACGGGTATCCCTTTTTTGCGTTGTTCTTCTACTGCGGGCTCGGCCCGCCCTTCTCTGAATTCTTCTGCGATATCATGAACACCTACGGGTTCCGCCTCCTTGATTTCACCCCCAATGCCGTTCTGACCATGGCAGTTTTCGCACATTTGTGCGAAAACTTTGTCGGAGTCCACCCAAACGTAGCCCTTTTACGCCACTTCTTCATGCCTCGAGTCGAGAGAGGAGAGCCCCTTGCTGGAGGAATCGCTTGGATCTCGAGGGTCGGCAAGAAGGAAGCCTATCTGGAGGGAGAGCTCCGCAGCAAATGGGAGGAGTGGAGAGCTGAGTGGTGCTGGATCGTTGAGGAGAACCCGCGGCCATTCACCGCCCTGCGCCAAGCCCCAATAGTGCGCGGCAACGATTGGAGCAACGTGGCCCCAGAAGACGATAGGCTGAAGATTGCCGTCACCCGGATCCTACGCCTCAGGCTTGCCGGGCTCACTGTGGGCGCAGTTGGCGTAGATTTCCTTCGCCGCCGCATCGGCCCCCTGCAGGAGAGGGGGAGACCCGCCTGGGAGTTCAAGAACTCGGCGGATATCATGAGGCTGCGCCCGGGCCTCAACTTC
This sequence comes from Triticum dicoccoides, assembly GCF_002162155.2. Lineage (NCBI taxonomy): Eukaryota > Viridiplantae > Streptophyta > Magnoliopsida > Poales > Poaceae > Triticum > Triticum dicoccoides. Next base: position 292,951,847 of record NC_041383.1, on the reverse strand, counting down.
AACTTCACCGTCCTGGAGCTGGATGCGATGCTCCTGGAGCTGTTCAAACGCGATCCTCAGCATCCATTCACGTTGCCGAGGAATGTTGTTCCGTTGTGCAACAATTCTTCGCTCGACCGGATCCGCGCAATAATGCCGTTGTGCGATTCGCACGGAATCGCCCCAACTTGGCAAGAACCTGCGGATGACGTCGTGCGGGTGTTCTTTGACGACTTGGTAGAAGTGCCGGTCCGTGCTGATGAGCAGAAGAGCCTCACCCGCGACACCACCGATGCGGAGATGCAGCGCATCGCCACCAGGCTGGAAGAGGCGGCAGCAGCTGCTGCCGTGGGCGTATTTGGATTCACCGTGGAGGAGGCGGAGGCAGCGGAGGCGGCAAGCCTTGCCGAGCGTGAGGAGTTTGCCGGCGAGGAAGAGCTTGCCGGCCCTGAAGCTGAGCCGAGCGAGCCCGGCGAGGAAGAGCCCGAACCTTCAGACAGCTTGCCGCAGGCGGAGCCCCCGGCTCCGGCAAGGAGGCGTCTCCGTAAGGCCAGGGACGCAGCGGGGCGGCAGACGAGCCAACAGCGGTCGAGCTGTGCGACACGCTCTACCGCGGCAAGCACTATTGCCGCGGGAGCGCCTCACGCCGCTGCGGCAACTGGAGCGGGGTCTTCCTGGTCCACCGCCACTACTCCTGCCAAGCGGGCAAGGGAGCCTACTCCTCCGCCTCGTCGCACCGGAGGCGAGCCGGACTTTGATCTCTCCGCGCTCAGCTCCGACGAGGAAGAAGAAGAGTAAGATCCCTTGCCGTTCTTGTTGTTCTTTGATCTTTGTTGGCTTTCATCTTGTATCTGACTTCCTTCGATCTGAGTCCATTCCTTTTCAGGACGCTGGCCCAGAGAGCGGTGAAGAGAGCTAAGGCCCCGGTGATTGTCATCGAAGATGATCCCACCGTGTCAGCAGGGGGTGTGTCTGAGACCACCTTGACGGACCCAGCAACTACTCCCCAAAGCAGCCCCCAGCGTAAGTTTATAGCTTGCCGTCAGGCACGCATGGGTGCTCTTTTTTCTACTGACACCTTGACTGTTGGATTTGTGTAGGAGCAGAACAGCCTCACCAGGAATGCCTGGAAGCTGCCCCCGAAGTGCCATCTGCTTTGACTATGCCGCCAAGGGAGGAGTCCCCGGCAAGGGAGCACTCTCCGGCAAGGGAGAACTCTCCGGCAAGGGACAGTTCTCTGGTAAGAGACGGCACCAGTGATCCTCCGGCGGTTGAGACCGCGACCGCAAATCCTAGCACAGGTAATCTTCTTGCCTGAAAACTTCCCTTGGGATCTTCTTCTTTTGATTTTCTTCTTGTATATTTGCTTGACTTCTCTCCCCTCTTCGGTCGTCAGATCCACCCGCCACGGAGCCGACGGAAACCGAGGCCACCGGCGAGGAGGACGCGCGTGGCAACAACAACGACGCCGCCGCCGCCGAAGAAGAGGTCGGTGCTGATGATCCCGCCGGCGAAGAAGCCGCCAAGGCTGCCGCCGCAGAAACGGGCGAGGGATCTGGCGATCGCACTGACGGCCCCGAGGCCGCAGGAGCGCCAGGCGCTGCGCTGACCGCCGATCCCTCCGCCGATGCTGCAGCGCCAGGCTCCGAAGAGCCCCAGCCCGGCGCCTACTTGAAGGCCGGCGACGGTATCTTCATCAAGCTCCCCTGGGCGTCAAGCTCCAGCTCCAGGGCGCCGGTCGAGGGAGAAATCCTGGACGAAGAGGTGCTCGCCTCTGCTGGGCTGACGGTGGTCGACACGCCAAGTAGCAGCAGCGACGAGCCTGAGGAGGAGCGGCTGCTGCGGAAGCTGACGTCGCTTTACCGCGCCCGCCAAGCCAAACTGGCGTCCCGAGAGGCGCTTGTCGCGAAGGCGGGGGTGGATATTGAGAAGCGCGCAGAGGAGCTCCGGGGTCTCAGGCAGGAGGCTCTCCGGTCCCCGACGGAGGAGCGGGAGCAACTTCTCGAGGAGCGGAAAGCCTTCCTCCTCGAGAAGGCTGAAGCGGAAGAGAAGCAACGGCTTGTCGCTGAAAATTTATTTGCGCAAGAAGGGGAGTTGGCTCAGCGCAAGGTGAACCTTGACAGCCACGAGGAGGAACTTGCCGCGCGGGAGCAAGAAACTGGCGGGGCTGTCAAGGAAGCGAGGGATGCTGCCGAAGCTGCCGAGGCCGCCAAGAAGGAGCTGGAGACGAAGGTAGCGCAGCTGGAGGCTGATCTCAGGGCGAGTGGCGAGGAGCTTGCCGCTCTCAAGCGTGAGCGCGAGAAGGATGCTGCTGCTCATGGTGAACTACAGGGCCTTCTCGCAGAGAGGAGCAAGGAGCTCAGCGCCGCCAAGGACTCCAATGCGGACCTCGAGCTGAAGCTGGCCACTTTGACTCAGACGCTGGACGGCGCCAGGGAGCGGGAGGTGGCCTTGTCGGAGAAGATCAAGGCCGATGAGGCGCTGCTGGCGAGTGCTGCTGCCGCCCACGACGCCTTCAGGGAGACAGTGGAGCACTGGACTGAGGGTCTGGTGAATATTGCCGCCGCCATCGACGGGGAGCTGGCGCAGCTGGGGGTGGAGGATCTCGGGTACTCCTCCGACGAGCACCTCCAACCCAGCGCCAAGCTCAGCTTGTTCTTCAAGGGCGTGGCGACGACACTCCAGCGACTCCGGGAGAAGATCCCAAAGCAGCTGGCGGACGAGTCGCGCAGGATCTGCGCGGGGGCTCTGCAGAAAGTGCTGATGAAGGTGGCCTTCCACAATCCAGGCCTCAACCTCACCAACGTCCTCAAATCCTTGCTGCCGGATGCTGATCTGGATGCGCTCAAGGCCCTTGTCGCACCCATTGTGGACAAGGTGAGCGAGATCAAGAGGGTTGAGGGCGATCGCGTAGATTAGGCTGCCTGTTTCTTTTTCTTTGTCGCCTCTAGTCATGTCACGAGAACAATCTATTAGAGCTGCGACAAGCTATCTTGTAATATAACTCTATTTTGGGTAGAGATTGCTATGTTATTTCCTTTACTTGCTTCCTTCCTTTGTATGTTTTTACCCTACGCTTTTAGGGAACTTGTCGGCGTAGGCACCTTTGCCGCGAGCGCTGAGTGCGGGACATCAGCAGCCTGCTAGCGATGCCGCTTCCGACAAGAAACCTTGTCGCAACTAGTCGCAGGTCACTTAAATTGTTGAGCGGACTCGAAACAAAGTAAGGGCGCAACTAGCTACGAGTTGGTTCCTTCGCGCACATGTTTTCCATACAAAGTACGGTCGTTCGAGGAGATAACTTAAAAATTTAAAACTGATTGCTCAAACTTTGGCAACTTAGCTTTTCTGTCGTTTGCTTCCCGGTAAGGCAAAACTTCCTTGAACGATGCCTGGTCCACACCATTATCTTCCTCATTCCCCCCGGCAAACTTGTGTGCAAGGGAACCTTCCTTTCCTTTTTGAGAAAAAGAAAGAAGAGAAAATAAAGACATGGAGCCTTACGGCTCGTTATTGCTTACCGGGGGTAGGTGCTGCACAAAGTGTCAGATAATGCATGCAAGTATAAAGTAAAAAAGCATGAAATTGACAAGATGTGCAGAGCACATGAGCTTTACTTATGCACGGGATCTGCGCCCGGCTTTGTACAAAGGATTACATGCAACATTGGCAAGACTTGTACAAAAGGTGGTTGCCGGAACGGGTTCCGGCAACCGCGCCCTACGGGTAAAACTTACGAAGATGCTCAATGTTCCAGGAGTTGCTCACCGGTACACCATCTTCGGTCTCAAGGCGGACAGCGCCAGGCCTAGTGACTCGTTTCACCCGATAAGGGCCTTCCCACTTTGGCGTCAACTTGTTGGAATTCTTGGGGGACTGAACGCGCCGAAGAACAAGGTCGCCTTCCTCAAAGCTTCTGGCTTTAACTTTGCGGCTATGGTAAGCGGCGCAAAGCTTGCTGGTATCGAGCAGCTCGTACAGCAGCCTGAAGATGATCCTCCTCAAGGAGCAGCGCGTCATCTTGTCGCAGCTTCTCTTGCTCAAGCTCATCATAAGCAAGCACTCGAGGCGACTCGTATACGAGTTCCGTGGGGAGAACTGCCTCTGCTCCATAAACTAGAGCGAAAGGTGTCTGGCCAGTGGCTCGATTTGGCGTCATCCTGATCGACCAAAGAACCACCGGCAGCTCCTCAATCCAGTTCTTTCTGCACTTGTGCAGCCTGTCGAAAGTTCTGGTCTTGAGCCCGCGCAGCACTTCAGCATTTGCCCTCTCCGCTTGACCGTTGCTTCTTGGATGAGCAACAGAAGCGAAGCAGACATTGGCGCCAAGATCTTGGACGTACTGCATGAAGGTGCGGCTCGTAAATTGCGTGCCATTGTCGGTGATGATCCTGTTAGGGATCCCGAAACGGCAAACAATCGACCTGAAGAACTTGACTGCTGACTGTGCTGTCACCTTCCTCACTGGTTCCACTTCTGGCCACTTTGTGAACTTGTCGATTGCAACGTACAAGTACTCAAAGCCCCCGACAACTCGGGGGAAGGGGCCGAGGATATCGAGCCCCCAGACCGAAAATGGCCAGGATAAAGGGATCGTCTGGAGAGCTTGAGCTGGCTGGTGTATCTGCTTGGAATGTAACTGGCATGCTTCACACTTGGTTACTTGTGTAGTTGCATCCTGGAGGGCTGTCGGCCAAAAGAAACCTTGCCGGAACGCTTTGCCGGCAAGTGCTCTTGCGCCAATGTGTTGACCACATATGCCTCCATGTATCTCTGCCAACAGCTTTTGTCCGTCTTCCCGGTGAATACACTTCAATTTCACACCGTTGAGTCTTCTTCTGTACAGTGTGTTGTCGACAAACTGGTACATACTTGACTACCGGGCTACTCTTTCCGCTTCTTCTTGATCTTCAGGAAGTTCTCCTGTCTGAAGGAAACGGACAATCTGCTGTGCCCATGCTGGAGCTTGCGGCTCGACAACAAGGACTAAAGGCACATCTGCTGCTGGGGGAACATCCGCTTCTACGGCAAGAACCTGTGGCTCAGTCGGAGCTTGATGTTCCCCGGCAAGCTTGCCGGAGCAAAACTTGTCGGGAGCGTCTGCTTCAACGGAACAAACCCTAAGGCTTGTCGGAGCAGACTGTTCCTCAGCATCCTTGGTGTTGATCTTGGGGACCTTCTTGGCGGCGGCTTCGGGGAGCTCTACCGGAAAATAGTCACCAGAAATCAACTTTCTCTTCTTGCTCTGTCCAGTTGATGGTGTTACGGATGGTTGAGTCAGCTTGAGCACAAAGATCCCTGGTTCCACAGGTAACTTAAGTGCGGCGCACTTTGACAGGCCGTCGGCAATGTCGTTCTGAGCTCTTGGAACATGCTCCATCTGCAGGCCGTCAAAGTGCTCTTCTAGCTTTCTCACTTCATCAACGTAAGCTTCCATCAACGGACTCTGATAACTCTTGTTCACTTGGTGCACGACAAGCTGTGAGTCACCCCTGACAATGAGCTTCTTGATCCCAAGGTCTGCTGCGATCCTGAGGCCGGCAAGCAAACCTTCATACTCTGCAGTATTGTTCGTTGCTTGCTCCTTGGGAAAGTGCATCTGGACTACGTACTTGAGATGCTCTCCGGTGGGTGCAACAAGTAGCACGCCAGCACCGGCGCCTTGCAGCAAGAAGGCACCATCAAAGTACATCAGCCATTCTTTGCTTGCTTCCTTGACGGGGATGCTCATTTCTGGAATTTCTTCATCTGGTGTTGGCGTCCACTCTGCTATGAACTCTGCCAGTGCTCTGCTTTGGATAGTTGAAGTGCTCTCAAACTTGAGGCCAAAGCTTGACAGTTCTAGTGCCCACTCGACAATCCTGCTGTTGCTTCTGGATTTTGCAGTATCCTCTTCAACGGAAAGCGAGTGACAACTGTGATCTCATGTGCTTGGAAGTAATGGCGCAGCTTTCTCGAGGCCATGAGGAGGCCGAAAAGCAATTTCTGCACACCAGAGTACCTTGACCTAGCCCCCTGCAGAAGGGAACTGACAAAGTAAACTGGGCGCTGCACCATTCTCTTCTGCATCTTCTCATGCTCCTGCGCAGATCCATCCTTGTCGGGACCAGAGCTTGCCGGTGAAGTCCCCTGCTTGTCGCTGGATCTGTCTGCCGTGGTTGCTGGCTCATCATCCGCCTCTCTCTCTGCTACTAACGCAGCACTAACCACTTGATTGGTTGCCGCTATATATAACAACAACTTCTCTTGTGGCTTAGGTGCGACAAGTGTTGGAGTGGAGGACAGGTATCTCTTCAAGTCCTGCAGCGCAGCCTCCGCTTCCGGAGTCCATTTCATTGGACCTACCTTTTTCAAAATTTTGAAAAATGGCAGGGCGCGCTCAGCAGACCTAGAGATAAACCTGCTGAGAGCAGCTACACAACCGGCAAGTCTTCGTACATCCTTGACGCGCTTTGGTGCTTCAATCTGCTCAATGGCCTTGATCTTGTCGGGATTGGCCTCAATTCCGCGTTGAGACACAAAGAACCCGAGAAGCTTGCCGGAGGGAACTCCAAATACGCACTTCTCGGGGTTGAGCTTGAGGTTGATCTTGCGCAGATTTGCAAAGGTTTCGTCTAAATCTTGAATCAGGGTCGCTTTGTCCTTGCTCTTGACCACTATGTCATCCATGTAGGCTTCCACATTTCTGTGCATTTGCGGTTCGAAAGCATCATGGACTACCCTTGCAAATGTTGGACCAGCATTCTTCAAACCGAAAGGCATCTGTACGAAACAGTATGTGCCACATGGGGTAATGAATGCGGTCTTCTCCTCATCGTCTTCGGCCATGAAGATATGATGATATCCTGAGTATGCATCAAGGAATGAAAGCAAGTCACATCCGTCCATGGAGTCAACAATCTGGTCAATGCGCGGCAAGGGAAATGGGTCTTTGGGGCAAGCTTTATTAACATCGGTAAAGTCAATACACAGCCTCCATTTCCCGTTTGCCTTGCGCACGACTACAGGATTGGCCAACCACGTAGGATGGAGCACTCCTCTGACAAGGCCTGCTGCTTCCAATTTCTTGATCTCTTCTGCAATGAATTCTTGGCGCTCCAATGCCTATTTCCTGACTTTCTGCTTGATGGGCCGCGCATGAGGATAGACGGCAAGATGGTGCTCGATTACTTTCCTGGGAACACCGGGGATGTCAGACGGTTGCCATGCAAACACGTCGACGTTCGCCCGCAGGAAAGCAACGAGCGCGCTTTCCTATTTAGGGTCGAGAGTGGCACTGATGGTGAAGGTACCACCAGTGCCGTCCTCCTTGGCGGACACCTTCTTGGTCTCTGGTGGAGCTGCCATTGTCTTCTTACACTTGCCGGTGGAGCTCGATGGTGCGTCCTCGACGGTAGTGCAGCACTCCGAAGAGGTGCGCTTGCCGGAGTGGGCATCAGAGCTCTTGCCGGACTTGGTCTTCTTCACCCCGGGAGCTTCAGCGGCAAGTGACTTGCGATCTGTTGCGGCTGCTGCTTCCCGGTAGATCTTGTCGGCGCAGATAAGAGCATCCTTCTTGTCGCCAGGGACAGAGATGACACTTATCGGGCCTGGCATCTTCAGTACGTTATATGCATAATGAGAGGCTGCCATGAACTTGGCGAGTGCTGGACGGCCAAGTATCCCATTGTAAGGCAATGGAAAGTCAGCAACGTCAAAAGTGACCCTCTCAGTCCTGAAGTTCAACTCGCTGACAAATGTTACCGGCAACGTGATCTTTCCCTTCGGCTTGCTCCTTCCCGGATTGATTCCTTGAAATGTGCCGGTCTCTTCGAGCTCGCCATCAGGGATCTGAAGCTTCTGGAGTACCGTGGAGGAGATCAAGTTTAAGCCAGCCCCGCCGTCAACTAGCATCTTGGTGACCTTGAGGTTGCGGATAGTTGGTGAAACCAACATTGGCAAGCACCCGACCGTAGTTATGCGATCAGGGTGATCCTCAATATCAAAGATGATAGGCGTGCTGGACCATTTCAGAGGCTTGCGTGACTCGATGGGTGGTTCTGCCGCATTGACTTCCCGCACCCACTGCTTGAGCTGGCGGTGTGAAGTATGCAGAGAAGCACCGCCGTCAACGCACAGGACCTCTGTGGCTTTCTGGAACTCCTGCTCATCGGTCTCGTCATCATCCATATCTTCATCGTCGTCGTCGTCTTCATCCTTGTCGCGGCCGCGGGGAGGTCTGTCTCCTTGCCGCTGCTTGGCCTTGCCGCGGCGTCCTCCTCGGCCGGGACGTTTCTTGCTGGCTCCTCCAGCACCTTCCTGGGCTTTCTCCTTGTTGCGCCGCTCGTATTCAGCCTTTTGCTGCTCAACAAGCTGCTCGACCTTCTTGCAGCTCTGGAGGTCATGGCCCTTGATGCGGTGGATCTTGCGGTATTGCTTGTTGGTGCTATCCTGCTTGTCGGAGACCGCCACAGCTGTGGCAACCTCCTTGCTGGAGCTACCAGCTTCGGCTTTCTTGCCGGACTGCTCAACAACTAGCACATCTTTGCCTTTCTTCTTCCTGTTGTTCCGCCGCCGGTTCTTTCTTGCCGGGGCAGTGTCCTCACGATCAGATCCTCCTGCTCCTGTGTTCTCTCCGGGGAGTTTCCTCCCTTCCTCAGCACATGCACACTTGTCGGCCAGGGCATATAGCTCACTGACGTCTCTGATCTTGCACATCGCCATCTCCTCCCGCATCCTGCGGTTTCGCATGTTTTGATGGAACGCGCTGATCACCACGGCAGGGTGGACGTCTGGGATGTTGTGCTGTACGCGGCTGAATCTTTGAATGTACTTGTGCAGGGGCTCTCCTTCCTTCTGGGCGAGCAGATGAAGATCGCTCTCTTGGCCATGAGGCTTGTGGCCGCCTGTAAAGGCGCCGACAAACTGATGGCACAGATCAGCCCAGGAGGATATGGAGTTGTCCGGCAAGTGCATGAGCCAGGATCTGACATTGGGCTTGAGCACCAGCGGGAAGTAGTTGGCAAGGATCTTGTCGTCCCCCCCCCTAGCAGCTTGCACCGCGATGGTGTAGATGCTGAGGAACTCCGAGGGATGCGACTTGCCGTCGTACTTCTCTGGTACATCTGGCTTGAAATTCTACGTACTGGGCCGCTGGACCTGCTGCAGCTCACGAGTGAACGCAGGGCAACCTACCGCGTACGGCAAGTCGCCTGGTTCCCCTGGCACATGCACGTCAACAGAGGGCCCAGCGCGCTTGTCGGATTGACGTCGCGCTTCTCTTCGGCACTCGATGTGAGTACGAGCGTCTTCTTGCTGTCATTCATGAAGAACTTGGCGCTGATCGCGACGAGCTCGTGGATCCGATGACGCAGTGGAGTCGCTGTCTAGGTGGATCTGGCGACTTGGCGATCTTGGCCTTCGGGGTGGAGAGTGCATGGTGGTTGCACCCCCACCAGTTTCGCCACCACCGGCTCGTGCCGGGCAGTCCTGCCGCGGCTGCGATGCAGTTGGCTGCCGCGGAGTGTCTCCGTTGGCGAAGCCAATGAGACTCTGAATGGTGGCTCTCCATTGGTCGATCTTGTGTTCCGCTGGAGGGTAATCTAGGAGCAGCTGAGCTCGCGCCAAAGCTTCTGCTGGAGTGGTGGGCGGCAGCGGCGAACGGTGCGAGGAGCGGGATATGCTCGGACTTCTAACTATGTTAGAAGGAGCAGCATCCCGTCCAGGCGACCGTGTCTCGCTCGTGCCAGCACGTTGGCGTGCATGCTGGTCTTGAGCACCCCGAGATCCACCAGCTCGATCTTGTCCCAACGAACGTATGGTACTGCAAATACCATGACGCTGTCGGTCCTGCGCCTCCTGAGATGGGCGCGGGACATGTACGGACACCGAGGTCTGTGTAGCCTTGTCCTTGGACCTGGCAGCATCGTGAGCTCCCTCGTCGATGTCCGTTCTTCTGCCGGCGTCCTCCCCACCATCCGTTTGCTCCGGTGGTGGTGGAAATGACGTGGACGGAGCAGCTGCCGCCGAAGTCTCCTTCTTCGGTGGCATGCCGATGAAGAAGATGAAGATCTAGCTCGTGTGAATGCCGGATCAGGTTCACACAACCTCGAAGCCCCCTATCTGGCGCGCCAAAGATGTTGGGGAAACTGATCCACGAACACCTATGGGACCGGCGGACCAAGCCCCTTTCGAGGCGAAGCACAGATCGAGGCGAAGCACACGAGCAGTTTACCCAGCTTCGGAGCTCTCCGGAGAGATAATACTCCTACTGCTGCTTCTCTGATTGTATTGTGTTCTTGCTCGAGAGAGCTAAGTGTTCTTCTGGCTTCCGAATGAGTCGAACCCCCTCTATGTTGCGCATGGGCCTCCTTTTGTATGCTCAAGGGGTCACCGACAGGTGGCAACGCAGAGAAGGGTAAAAGTGGAAAAGGGGTTGCGGTTGGTACACCTACTTGCACAGTGTATCCTACCTAACCCTGACGGTAGGGGACAAAGGCATTAAATGCCTGTCTGTGTCACCCAAACAGTGCAGAAAGGGACCGTCAGGGGCGCCACCGCTCGCCACGATGGCAGTCTTGTCAGCTTCGCATGCCACCGCGCACCGCTGGCTGCACCGCCTCTCGCCACGCGCGCCTGGAAAGGCCCCCAGGGCGACATGTTGGTGGATGTGCTGGAGCGTGGGTACAGGGTGGTTACTTGCCGCGGCAAGCGCCTTGCCGCGGTCGTCGTCTTGTCACGCCCGAAAGCTTGTCGCTCGCCAGGCCTTGAGATGCCTTGGTTGGTCTTCCCGGCAAGCTCCTCTTGCCGGGGCCTTGTTGCCTTGCCGGGACGTGCGGCGCGTCGCGGCAAGTTCCTTGGGATGCCTTGATTGGCCTTTCCGGCAAGCTCCTCTTGTCGGGGCCTTGTCTCCTTGGCTTGAATACTTTGTTCTTGAATGGCTCCAAGGGAGCCACGGAGGACCTTGGCGGTCGCCCGGCAAGCCTTGCCGCGGGGTGCTGCAACTTCCCGTGCACAAGTTCGGGATACTAGGGTACCCCTACTCTAGTACACGGACAACCTCTCACCACCATCAAGTCACAAGTGTTGGCCGACTTCCTCGTCGACTGGGCCGAGACCCAGTACCTACCGCCAGCACCAGACTCCACCCATTGGCGGATGCATTTTGATGGATCAAAGATGCGCACCGGTCTGGGAGCCGGCATCGTCTCACCTCTCCCAAAGGCAACAAGCTCAAATATGTGTTGCCAGTCCATTTTGCCGCAGAATATGAGGCACTCATACATAGACTCCGGCTTGCCAAGGAACTCGACATTCACTGGATCTTGTGCTATGGTGACTCTAACTTGGTGGTCCAGCAGTCGTCAGGCGATTGGGACGCCAAGGATGCAAATATGGCAAGCTACCGCTTCCTTGTGCAACAACTCAATGGATACTTTGACGGGTGCGAGTTTCTCCATGTGCCAAGAAATGGCAATGAACAAGCAGATGCCTTGGCACGGATTGGCTCCACCCGACAAGCAATACCAGCCGGCGTCGCCCTACGCCGCCTCCTCAAGCCGTCTGTCAAGCCATCCCCGGAGTCCGAATCCATCTTCGTGTCGGCCCCTCCTGAAGCAGTGGGATCCGACTTGAGGGTACCAGAAGCCGGCCCGGGGACTTCAGCAGGCGGCCCGGGGACTGCAGTCGTCGCACTCAGCCTGGGGACTGCAGAAGTCAGCCCGGGGACTTCTTCAAGACAGCAGGCGGAAGCAATTGCCAACCTGCCACCTTCCGGCCCAACCACCCTCATACAAGTTGAAGTTGTGGCAGTGGAAGAAATAGCAGCACCTTCCTGGGCTCAGCCAATCCTCAGATTTCTGGTGAACAAAGAACTGCCGACTGATGAGATCTCAGCCAGGCAGGTGCAACGGCGAGCAGCAGCATATACCATAGTCAACAGAGAGCTGGTTCGACGCAGTGTCACTGGTGTGTACCACCGGTGTGTGGAGCCGGACCAGGGCCAAGCAATCATGAGAGACATTCACCAGGGTGAATGTGGCCATCATGCAGCCTCAAGAGCCCTTGTTGCCAAAGCCTTTCGCCATGGTTTTTTCTGGCCGACTACTTTTGAAGAGGCCAAAGAGTTGGTCCAGAAATGCCAAGGGTGCCAAAGATTCCGCTCCAAGCCGCATTTGCCAGCTTCTGCACTCAAGACTATTCCGATTGCTTGGCCGTTTGATGTTTGGGGTTTGGATATGGTGGGGCCATTCAAGACAGCCCATGGTGGCATGACTCATCTGCTTGTTGTTGTGGACAAGTTCACCAACTGGATAGAGGCCAGGCCAATCAAGAAACTGAATGGACCAATTGTCGTGACCTTCATCAGCGAGATCACCACTCGGTACGGCATACCACATAGCATCATCACCGACAATGGCACAAACTTTGCCAAAGGAGCCTTGGCTCATTTTTGCGCGACGCAGGGCATCCGACTGGACTTAGCATCCGTTGCCCACCCGCAGTCAAACGGCCAGGTTGAGCAAGCAAGCGGCCTCATCTTGTCCGACATCAAGCCCCAACTGGTCAAGCCCCTTGAGCGTTCGGCCGGCTGCTGGCTCAACGAGCTGCCGACATTCCTCTGGAGCCTGCGCACAACTCCGAACAAGTCAACCGGCTTCACGCCTTTCTTCCTCGTCTATGGTGCTGAAGCCGTCATCCCGACGGACATAGAGTTCGACTCCCCGCGAGTCACCATGTACATGGAGGCGGACGCCAAGGAGGTGCGAGAAGACGGTGTTGACCTGCTGGAAGAGGGCCGGCTGTTGGCACTCAGCCGGTCCGCCATCTACCAGCAGAGTCTGCGTCGATACTACAACCGCAAGGTGAAGCCAAGATCATTCCAAGAGGGAGACCTTGTGCTCCGGCTGATCCAGCGAACAGCCGGCCAGCACAAGCTCTCGGTGCCTTGGGAAGGCCCCTTCATCATCAGCAAGGTGCTCGGCTACGACTCCTACTATCTGATCGATGCTCAGAAGCCCAGAGCATGCAAGAGAGATGATTCAGGCAAGGAGACAGAGAGGCCGTGGAATGCAAACCTCCTCCGAAGATTTTACAGTTGAAAATCAGTATGTATCACACTACCTTTTGTATCATGTACAAAGACTCCGGGTCCCCCGAGACGAACTCGGGGACTACCCTCCTTTATCTATGTGATAAGAATTATGCCATGAGTATGTATAGTTTTTTCCGCCTGGCACCGGGTTCGACCAGTCGGCCCGGAAGCACGCCGCCTTCTGCTATATGCCGCCTCCTGCAGCCGGACAAGTAGTGTGTTGGCGCCGGACACTTCCTTTGCCAGAAGCCGCAGCTTGCAGAGCGACTGAACGGCGGGCAGGGGTCCCAAACCGGCACCCACATGAAAAACGACTAAGGAAAAACACATATAGCGACGGCCGGCATCTCACCTTTATTCGTCCGGCTGTCGAGCAGCCGGCCGACCGGCTCCTACTTTCATTGCCAACACCCCGAACGGCTAAGTACTAGCCCTCCCCCAAATGACTAAGTACTCAACCTAGTCGCAGTCCATAGAGCGGCTGCTTGGCTGGCAAGAGGATAGGCATGGGAGGGCGGCAAAGGAAAAAACCAAGGAGTAAAAGGCAAAGAAAGATAGAAGTCGACAAAGAAGGGAAGAAGGCTCTGGCTGGATGTTGGGGTCGGCTGCACCGCCTGGTGCGGCAAGTGGCTCCGTCTGAGCAAAAGAATTGCCAGCAGCAGGCGGGGCGGTGGAGGGCTGGAGTACGGAGTCGGTGGTATCCGTCAGAGGAATGGGTGGCTGGTCGATCCCCGCCTGGCCTTCTCCAGTAGCAGTCGGCACCTTGGTGCGTGGCTCGTTGCTTGAGGCCCGGTCAAGTTGGGGCTGACCGTCCGCCCCGACCTCTGGCAGGTCGACATCGCTCTCCTCATCCTCCTCCTCCTCCTCCTCTTCCTCCTCCCCTTCTTCCCCTTCATCGCCGGAGTCGATGACTTCAGCTCTTGTGGGGCTTCGCCGCCTTCCTCGACCACCTCCGAAACAAAGATGCTGGTGTCGGTGAAGTCGGCGATCGCCGCCGCCCTATTGACAAGCTCGGCGTCCACCGCCGCCAGCTCCCCCTGCGCTTCCAGCCGGAACATGTCCAACTGGCCTAAGTCCAGCCCATGATACCATGCCTTGGCGAACTCCAAGGCCCGGGGCACTCCTTCCCGGGCTACGGAGCCCTTCCATGCTTCCAGGCGGCCTGCCGCCACCTCCAACCAGTCGGCAGTCCAACTTGGGGTGCACGGAGCCGGCAAACCTGGCCAGAGGGCGGAGACCGCCTGAGCTCCGATGCGCTGGAGACGGCGCAGCATGTGATGAGCAGGCCGAAGGCAGGCCTGAGTGCTGAGGAGGTGTTCGCCAAGAGTCCGGGGAGCATCAGCGGTGATCTGCGCGCCCTCCGCCCTCCGCTCCTCGCGCTGGGCCTCGATCATCTGGATTGCGGCAACAGAATGGCCCGAGAAGAAGTTTGTTCGGGCGGAAGGAGAAAAAGACCAAGGTTATAAGCAAGGGACCGGCCTGGACAAGGGCCGACAGTTCGAAACAAGAAATCAAGAGAATGAAGCTTACCATCGACCAAGTCTTCAATGCTGCTGAAGCAGACCGTCATCTGGGCCTCCTTGTCAGCCCAGGCGAAGCGCTCGGCCTCAAACTCAGCGAGAAGGTCAGCCTCCTTCTTCACCTCCAGCTAGGCCGCCTTGAGGGCCTCCGTCTGTTCGGCAAGCTGAGTGACCAGGCGATCTCGCTCCTCGGCCAGCTTGCCACAATCCGCTTCCTTGCCGCACATAGCGGTGTTGGCCGTGCCTAGCTGTTCCTGCAAGGCAGCGTTGGCCTCTGAAAAAAGGGAAAGCAGAAAAAAGCATCAGTCAAGCAGACAAGACGAAGAAAGAAACATTGAGGAGATTCGGCCCGACTGCGCAGCAGTCGGCCGAACCTCGGGGACTACAGCCCGCGGGTGCGCCATCACGCCCCCGCAGAGAAAAAGTAGCTAACAAAGAAAGAAACACTGAGGAGATTCGGCCTGACTGCTCAGCAGTCGGCCTAAACCTCGGGGACTACAGCCCGCGGGTGCGCTATCGGGCCCCCGAAGAGAAAAAGTAACTAACGAAGAAAGAAACACTGAGGAGATTCGGCCCGACTGCTCAGCAGTCGGCCCGAACCTTGGGGACTACAGCCCGCGGGTGCGCCATCGCGCCCCCACAGAAAAAAGTAACTAACGAAGAAAGAAACACTAAGGAGAATCAGCCTGACTGCTCAGCAGTCGGCCCGAACCTCGGGGACTACAACCCGCGGGTGTGCCAGCGCACCCCCACGAAGAAAGAAAGATAGGGCTTACTCCGGCTCTCGGTCAGATGGGTGGTCTGCATCTCCAGCTCCTAGACCCTGGAGTTGTAGGCAGTTGTATGGAGATTATGGTAGTCCTACAGAAGGAACACCAGATGAAGTCAGCAGTCGATGATTGCAAGAAAAAGTTCTAGCCCGCCTGCTCAGTAGCCGGCCCGGAACTTGGGGACTACACCCAGTGGGTGCGCTTGCAAAAGGGTCATCCAAAGAAGAATACCGAAGATAACTTACGCGGATGGCGGTTCGCAACTCCAAGAAGGTCTTGTTGCAGCGCTTGAGGGCCTCGGCTTCTGCCCGGAGCTTGGCCTGGACATCGAGGGACGCTTGATTCAGGGCACCCGTCCCGCCCGCGTGTATCCAACTTACGGGCGGAGCGCTGGTCGTCTCGGTGTCGGGGACCGACGAGCTCGCGTCGCCGCCCTCCTGCGGCTGCGATGCTGAGGCCGCCTTCTCAAGGCAGCGGCACGTGGGTGTGCGGACCGCAGGAATCAGGTCCGTCACCATCGTGTTTTTGACTGGTGGCACCTGCGGCGCAGCCGGCTGCTCGTCCTGTGTTCCGCTGGCTGGTGGCGGTGGCGGAGGTGGTGGCGGTGGCACAAAGACGTCCGGCATAGCCACATCACCGCCCTCCCGCTCCTGGATCGGGTGATCGTTGCCGGCTCCTCCTGCCGTCACCACGAACTCAGGCGGAGGTGGCGCGGTGTTCAGGGGCGCCACGAGCAGCGGCTCCTGGCGGCGTGTGGCCTCCATGAGCCGCTCCCTCTCCACGACTTGGGCTTCCGCCTGCGCCAGCGCTCTCTCAGCGGACGCGGCGGCCTTTTCCGCCTGCTCCTTGGCCAGGCGGTCGGCCTCTTCCTCATGCGCCTCCCGCGCGTTCCGCTCTGTCTACTCCCGAAGGTCGGCAGCCGGGTCGATCCGCCGGCTGGTCGAGGAGGTCGCCGCCGACCTGAGGACCGAGGCGGCGCTTGACTTCTCGAGGGTTAGCGGGGCCCTGAAATAAGAAGACAACTCAGAAGGCTCTCACGCCAGATTGACAAGAAGACGGGAAATAAGGAAAATATACTAACGCCAACACCATGAAGGGCACCTTCGGCTGCCTCTGATACTTGGCCACCTTGGCCGTGGCTTCTTTCTGCCTGGTCATCACGGCCGGGTTCTTGGGCCTCTTTGGGGCGCTGCCAAACAAGGTAGCACCCTGCTTCCTCTTGCGCTTGCTGCCGCGGGCGGGCGGCCCGAAAGTGGGGCCGGCGCCGGTGTTGGCAGAGCTCCGGGTGGGGCACGGTTCGTCTTCGTCATCATCGTCGTAGGGCCAAGTCCCCACGCCGCCGCCTTCCTCGGAGCCTCCTGCTCCGCCGCCTGCTCTGCCGCCGCCGCCTGTTGCGTCGTCCGCCAGGGCGGCCGCCCCCAAGTCGGGGTCGTCCAGGTCGCTCACCGCCCTGTCCGGCTGGAGGTCATTGCCGGGCCCCAGGAGGGCGGCCGTCGCCGCGGACATGTAAATCTGTTACCAAGAAAGGAGTTGCATCACGACAAGAACGAAGCTGAAGAAAGCAGATCAGAGGGACAAGATGAAGAAACTTATGGCATGCGGTGGATTGTGGAGGGAGTACGGCCACTTCCCGTACCGCCAGTCTTCCTCCGACAACTTGAGGTCGGAGATCTCGTTCACCATCCGCGCAACCTCGGCAGGTGGCATCCCTTTCGTGCACAGCCGACACGGATCGCGGTGCCCGCCCATCCGGAAGATCGGATGAGGGCGGCTCTGGAGCGGGAGGACCCGGCGCTCGACGAAGGAAACGAGGAGGTCGGAGGCCACAAGGCCTTCCGACTCCTGGAGCACTCAGAGTGGGCCGATGGCGGCCGCCGCGTCCGCCGATACCGGCTTCAGCTTGTACCCCCAGGTGGGCCGGCATCATAAGGTGGCAGGTTGAGGAAGTCGGCAGCCGGATCTACGTTCTCGACATAGAAGTAGGACTACTGCCACATCTTCACTGACTGCGCCAGCTTGATGACGGGGAAGGTGTTCCACTTCGCTAGTCGGCGCACGATGACGAAGCCGCCGCACTCGGCCGCCGTCTCCCTGGCGGAGGTGCCAAGCATCCCGTAGAAGAACGCTCCCCACAGCTCGAGTGTGGGGAGGACACCGATGTAGCCCTCGCACGCCGTGACGAAGGCGGAGAGTAGAGTCACGGCGTTGGGCGTGAGGTGGTGAGGTTGGAGATGGTAGAAGTCGAGAAAAGAGCGGAAGAAGCCGCTCACCGGAAGGCCGAAGCTGCGGAGGAACTGCGAGCGGAAGACGACCCGCTTGTCTCCCCGCGGCGCCGGTGAGATTTCCTCATCCGGCAGCACCCACGCCTTGACGAAGGCCGTGCGGGGCATCCGACGCATGTCGCGAAGGAAGGAGATGGGATCCTCTATCACTGTCGACCCGTCCCAGTCACCGCCCTTCTCGCGCGCCATGGCCTCCGGCTGGTTGCGTGAGGAAGAGGAGTGCATCGGCGACGAACGACGGCGGCAGCCCCGCGGCGGCACTGAGCAGCAGCAACGGTGGTGGAGGAGTAAGTAGAGGAAGAAGAAGAGTGGGAGGGGGCGCGAGAGCTTTGCCGCACCCCTCCCATCCCCCTACTTATAGCCCTCGGGCTACGAAGCCGAGGGGGCGGGGTGTGGGTCGTGGGATTAACTGCGCCCATGACCCCACGACCCACATTTATCGCGTGCATTTACCATCGGTCGTGGGAATGGCAACCACTCCCCTCGGCACAGCGGATCCGCCGGTTGTCGAGGTGCGGTAGTGGCCGGCCCGACCCATTGTCACATCCCATCAGGGGCGTGCGGTGGCAGTCTGGCCGGGCAGATGTGCGCCGCGTGGCACGTCTTTGGCAGGCGGCGGCTCGGGAAGCTTAGCAGGCACGCCACCTGTTTCGCGCCTTGAAGATCGAAATCGACCACATAGCTCCGCCTGGGCGAGGCCGACTTGAGTAGTCGGCTAGGCGCAAGATGGATCGACGTTCTCCCGGAGCCCGGTGAGGGGGGAAGCCGCTGAGACTTCGCGGCCCCTCGACCACAATGCCTCACCGGCTTCGGGGACTACTGTCAGAGTAAAGGGCCACGGGTAGGCTCACCTGAGTCCCTGAATTTATCAAGACTTTGGGCCAGCTCCGCCAAGCTGGACCCCAAGCTGAAGCTCCGCCCTCTGGGGGCCGGCTGGCTCAACGGTCGGCTGCCAGAGGGCGGCCAACCCGAGCCTACGGCACTACGAGTGGCCAGCTCCAGCCGGCCGGCCTCCAGAGAGGGCAGCACCAAGCAGGCGTCCACCTCGTGGCCTCGGTGCAACCGAGCCCCCATCAAGAGAACAAGCAAGAGCATGGCGACAGGGAGCACGTTGTCCCAGACGTACGGGACAGGCATGGCTACAGTGCTCCATACAGGCGGAGATCTCCACACGGCAGGGCACTGTGCCATGTCCCCCTGACATCGCCCTAAGCAGGCGGAACCCTGTTCCCCACGATGGCCTATCGGTACGGCTTGCCAGCCGCAGGCCCTACCGGGCAGTGACACCATCGAAGACGGCTGTCGGTGTCAAAACCGGCAGATCTCGGGTAGGGGGTCCCAAGCAGTGCGTCTTAGGATCAATGGTAACGGGAGGCAAGGGACACAATGTTTACCCAGGTTCGGGCCCTCTCGATGCAGGTAAAACCCTACATCCTGCTTGATTAATATTGATGATATGGGTAGTACAAGAGTAGATCTACCACGAGATCAAAGAGGCTAAACCCTAGAAGCTAGCCTATGGTATGATTGTTGTTGTCTATCTATCAACTAGCCTGACCCTGGTTTATATAATGCACCAGAGGCCTAGGATAACAAGAGTCCTAGCCGAATACACTGGTGGGGGAGGAGTCCTTGTCTTGATCGCCAAGTCTTATTGATTCTTCCTTGTATGCGGTAGCTGTCCGGACTGGCCCATGAGTATACGGCCATGGGGGTCCTCGGCCCAATCCAACTGATCGGGAGACAAAGCGTTGAGTACCCCCTAGTCCAGGACACCGTCAGTAGCCCCCTGAACCGGTCTTCAAGTTAGGGACGCTCCTCGATTCTTCCGAACTGTTCTTCATCTTCGGTTCCCGGTCTTGAAAACTGGTTCAACAAATCTTCTCATCTTCTATCTTGAGGATCGCCGAAATGCATTCGACGAGTTTACACGTTGGGTATCCGAGGAGCCCCTTTAAGTTTACAGCCTTTATCAATGCCTTGTTATTTTTATGCCATGCCTCGGGTTTGAGGTTGTTCCCGGGCGGCAACGTCCTCTTGTGTCCGAGCTCCAATGCCAGACTGCATTCAAGGTATCTTTTGCAGCCGAGCACCAATGCTGGACTGCTTCCCAGCTCTAATGCCGGACTATGTATCCGAGCTCCAACGCCGGACGGTATCCGAGCTCCAACGCCGGACTATGTACCCGAGCTCCAACGGCGGACTGTATCCGAGGTGTCGTAAATCACCTTGGTTCAAAGAAGTTTGAAGGAGTTTAGCCGAGCTTAATGCCAGAAGTGCCCTCTATGGAGCCAGCCACTAGCGCCCGAGCTTTATGCCGGACTGCTTCCGAGGTGGTGCACCACCCCGAATGTGGGCCGATTTTTGTCAATATTTTTGATTGGTGCCAGTAGCCCTCAAGGTGGGTATCGGTCTAAAACCCGAGATGCACATGTAGGATGACATAAGGCCGCTGATCCTAGTAGCCGCTGAGACTCAGGTTGATTTGCAAAATCGGTCTAAGGATCAAGTCCTAGCTCGGCAGAATACTTCGGGACACAAAAAGCGGCGTGCTCAGTCCTCGAGACTCAGGTTGGGTGCGGCCGACCAACCTGAGGATCAAAATCTCCTCGGAAACTGTATTGCTCTTAAAATTTTCTGCCTAGAACAGGCAATGCAGTAGCCCCCGAGACACTGGTCGGGTGGCAACACTAGATCAGGGGATCGATGTGCCCCTTTAATATTTGTAAATAATAAGACCGAAGCCCAGTAGCCCCCGAGCCTTAATGCGGGCACGGGAGGCCGAATTAAGGATCGATATCCATAGTAAAATCACAAATTATGTGTAATGACTCTATGTATCCAAGTACTTTACGTCATTAATGCTCGGATCCGCATTGTACAAAACTTTGTTCACCGACCATCGGCTTCCACCTCCTCGGCCAATAGCCGAGGAGTGTTTGTCCTACTTTATAAAGCCTTTATGAGGGCAAAGATTTACAACAAACAAGGCAATCTGGCCATACGGTTTTATAAACAAAGGTACGCGGAGAGACATGTTATATTACTGTTTAACAGAAGAAATGTCTTCCATAGAGAATAGTCCCGCTATCGGTTCCTTTCTTTGCGTTGTCATGCTAAGCATGATCATGAAACCTCAGCTCCAATGTAAGAGCAAAATATTGAGGATTTAGTTTGGGAGGCCAGTTAATAGCCCCCGGTAGTGTTCGGCGACAGTCGAAGTCAAGCCATAAACACTTCGGCCATTGTTATAAATGGCCCGTCGTTTAACGCCGCCATCGGATCGCCGACCAGTTTACGCTTATTGTGACAGTCAGTTTTCGGCTTTCTCCACTGAGGTGCTTAACCATGTGAGCTGGAAGCACAATCGCAGTGGTTCTCCCTTTGCACACCTAGCCGAACGAAGTGGAACATAGGAGGCAGGCGCAGGAGCCGCGCAACCCAACTATTGACCGAAGACACAATTCGAAACCGATGCATATATAGCAATATCCGAGAATGTTTTTGCCGAATCTCTAAAGGTGTCCGGCGTTGCACTGCGAGACTTGTGCTGAAAACACACAAATAGTTTAAAAGTGCCATGTGCTCGAAAAGCCAAAAAACTTATTCAAAAGGTTAATGTCCGAACTAGATCAAGTGTTCGGTGCCAATCCAAAAATTGGACTTTAGAAAAAAAAGGTGCTTCTGCCGTGCTTTAACATGACACATCCTATCTCAAAACTTCAAGCGGGTCAGCCTACGGCTTCTTTGAGAGACAAATTAGGCTCCCCGGCTAGTGACCGCACACTTGTGTCGAAAAAAGGAGTGATAAATAATAATAAAAACTTTACAACGACTAAGAAGAAAAACACTTATCATAAAATGGCTCATATAAATTTAAGAGCCCCCAAGTGACTTGGGTAAAAGAATGATTGCATGTACCGAAGTACTTATATCATATCTATGTTCAACCGAACTTTAAACGCGTCTTAACCGACCGTCGGCTTCTCCCTCTTCGGTCAAGGACCAAAAAGTGTTATGTACTCCATCTGTCGAGAATATCGACGGTGTTTCCAATAACCAGGCAATCAGGCCATAAGGCTGTAATAGACAAAGCGCGCTCAGGGTACTTATGCTATATTACTGCAAAGTGTAAGAAGCATCTTCGAAGAAAATAGTACCCCAAACGATACCTTTCTTCGGTGCTCATTATTATTATGAGACTTGTGCAACAGATTTTTTGTACTCATTAGTTCCGTTGTGTGCCGACCATGATTGAAAACAATAAGAGCGCTAGCTTTCGGCTTCACCCAGTCTGAGGTCCGGCTCAGTTGACCCGATCGTGACAATCGCAGAGGTGCTCCCTTTACTCCCTAGCCGAACAATCGGGAACGTAGGGGTAAGCACAGGAGCCAGGCAACCCAGCTTGCAAATCGCTTAAGTCAATATGGTGCATATTGTGGCGTAATACACGAACAAGGAACGAAGCCGTACAAGTATAATCATATGCAAGAGAAAAAAGCTTCATGAAGGAAGCCCCCAAGTAAACGGGGTATTTGAATTTGCGCGTCACAAACAAAGTTTGGACAAGGAAATTTTACAAGCAACTTTTTTCCAAAAAAGTATAATGCTTGGCCGAGCCGAACACAAGTTAAGAATTTAAAACTTTGAGCATGAAGACAACTTAGCTGGTTAATGTGTTCGGTATTGATGACGCTGTCCGAGCTTGATGCGGGACAAGGTTCCATCCCTGAGCCGGTCCCGAGGTGGCAGAGCAAAGAGCTCGGCACTCCGAAGTGGTGACATAGCACGGTCGATGCAGGACGGTAGGGTGATGCCGAAGACCCCGATATGGGGTAATGAAGTGTTGACGAAGCCCCCCATCAAGCTGAGGTGACGCCAAAGGATATAGTCCGGCTGGATCATTTTCCTGTGCACAAAAAATAGTGCAAACTGGAGATAATAGTAATAATAATAAAAATAAAAATAAATTCGTTGAATAAAAAATAATTTATGCAAAGTGAGTAATAAAAAAAATATGGCCTGGCGCCGAAGTCAATGTCGATGCAGGGCGGCGACGTGATGCGGTAAAGGCATGACAAGGCCTGAATTCACAGGTCGGTTCGAGTTCCGGATGCGGCGTTCGCCAAACTATGCACGGAAACTGACAGAACCACCATGCGACCGTTGTTAATGCGGCCACCATTTGATAGACCTGCGTACATATGACGGACAAATCAGAGTAATAATTCATTGGGAAAATGAACCCTAACAAGCAAAAAATACTAGGATTAATAGCACCTGGCTTATTTGTTGTAGCAATCCGAAGAAAGGTGATTCCCAAAATTGGGACTTGATCCGCACACCTATCGCCTGATGGGCGATAAAGCAACGGCATGGCGATGGTGGCAAAGGTTGGCTCGCCGAGGCAAAGCCCTCGGTCCAGCTAACGTGACGGAGCTGGTCGGCCAGCGACGCCGAAGTATCCGGAGTAGGTTGATGAAGAGATGATGAAGCCCCCGGTCCGGCGATGCAGGTCATGACGTGGTCGATGCCGGCTTGATGAAGCGACCATGCGGTGATGCTGGTATGCCGGCTCCGTGTAATCCACGGGGCAGCGATGTTGGTGATGATTTATCCTTCGCGATGCGAGACTCTTGTTCGGCTTGCCGAGATGATGATCCGAAGAAGTTGAGCTCGGCTCAACAAAGCGACGACGTGTCTAACACAGGTCGGCCATCATGGAGTGATGTTGTCGGGCTGGTTTGACACCGGCGCGACGGTGAAATTCGTATTGCGAGAATACTTTTAATACTCCTGGGATGTGTTTGAGAATCAAACACAACACCCCATACGAAAACTTCCTTCAAAAAGGATGTCCGAGATCCCGTTCATAAAGAAGATGAATTCGGGTCGGATTCGTTCTCACGCAGAAAACAGATCCAAAAAGTGATGTACTAATCGGAAGTTTCGCGTAGTTTGGACGGTCAGATCGAGCTGAATTTTTGGCAGTTGGTAGATAAGGGAATTCCGCAGCAAATCAACGGTTGGATCCTCCAAAGGACACCCGAGCTAGACGCAAGATACCACGCCCTAAACTCGTCCAGATTCTCGTCCAGATTCAACAGGGCTCCGGTATATCGGAGATTGCCGGAGATTCCTCCATCGGAACTCGACGAAATTTTTGCAGGGTTGTTGTAGACTTAATTCCGCATAATTCCACCGAAGTAATCGTTTAGGCGACACTCGAGGAGGCGGTGGCGGCGGATATAAGTTTGTTGTCCAGAAAAACAGCACGGTCGCCTGAGGGCAATGTTGACGTTGAGCCCCGAGCTCCATGGATGACTCCTCCATGATCTTGTTAGAGATCGGAGTTGGTGTTGATGAAAGCCTTCATCCGAACATGACGACCGGAGGTAGGGCGCAGTCCTCGATCAAGCCAAGGTGACCAGTCGAGCTGGTGACGAAGAAGCCGACGTCGCAGTTGACCTGCAGTCGAGCCATTGATCCTTTCGCCGATCACACAGCGGAACTCTCAATGAAAGCACGAATGTCGGTGTCAAAACCGGCAGATCTCGGGTAGGGGGTCCCAAGCAGTGCGTCTTAGGATCAATGGTAACAGGAGGCAAGGGACACAATGTTTACCCAGGTTTGGGCCCTCTCGATGGAGGTAAAACCCTACGTCCTGCTTGATTAATATTGATGATATGGGTAGTACAAGAGTAGATCTACCACGAGATCAGAGAGGCTAAACCCTAGAAGCTAGCCTATGGTATGATTGTTGTTGTCTACCTATCGACTAGCCTGACCCTGGTTTATATAATGCACCAGAGGCCTAGGATAACAAGAGTCCTAGCCGAATACGCCGGTGGGGGAGGAGTCCTTGTCTTGACCGCCAAGTCTTGTTGATTCTTCCTTGTATGCGGCAGCTGTTCGGACTGGCCCATGAGTATACGGCCATGGGGGTCCTCGGCCCAATCCAACTGATCGGGAGACGACGCGTTGAGTACCCCCTAGTCCAGGACACCGTCAACGGCAGACGCCCGATCAGCCGGGCTTGGGAAGGGCCGGCCTCCAGCAGGCGGTCGTCCCTCGCCCCGAGGCAAGCATGCCATTAACCTGATGAGACCAGGTGTGGCTACAGTAACCTTCCGCCAGTCGGCGGGACTGTAGCCACGCTGAGATGACCATGACCTCATCATAGACAACACGGCTATAGTAAGTAGCCACCAACCAGCCGGCAGGGCCCACCAGGAGGCGGGCCCTAGTAGTCGGCGGAGGAGCCGGAGGCTGGAGACGCTGACACACAGGCCTCAGCAGCCGGCCCGATTACCATTGTACCCCTGGGGGGCACGCCTATATATGCCCCCCAGACCACCCATGCTATGGGTTCCAACCCTGATAGAACTAGCCAGTTACCTAGGGCAGGGAAGAGCTAGCCTTGCCTTCTCCTACCTCTAGACACAGCTAAAGGAGCACCTTGTTTCACTAGTGCCTTAGTGATCATGCGGAGACCCCACAGAGCAGGAGTAGGGGTATTATCTCCATGGAGAGCCCCCAACCTGGGTGAAGTTCGTCGACGTACGTGTCTACGCCTTATCCCGCTTCCAGTCACCGGCGATGTTCTACTCGCTCCCACCATGATAAGCCATCCTTTGGCATATGTCGCACCCAACCCCCCACAACTCTCTAACATTTAAGAAATTCATATCTTGGGATATTATTCTAACAGCAAGCAAAACAAAATAAAATAAATGGACACTCCAAGCAAAACACATATCATGTGGTGAATAAAAATATAGCCCCAAGTAAGGTTACCGATGAACGAAGACGAAAGAGGGGATGCTTTCTGGGGCATTCCCAAGCTTAGGCTGTTGGTTGTCCTTGAATATTACCTTAGGGTGCCTTGGGCATCCCCAATCTTAGGCTATTACCACTCCTTATTCCATAGTCCATCGTATCTTTACCCAAAACATGAAAACTTCACAACACAACACTCAACAGAAAACTCGTAAGCTTTGTTAGTATAAGAAAATAAAACACCACTTAGGTACTGTTGTGAACTCATTCTAAATTCATATTGGTATTATATCTACTATATTCAGCCTTCTCCATGGTTCATACCCTCCAATACTACTCATAGATTCATCAAAGTAAGCAAACAACACAAAGAAAACAGAATCTGTCAAAAATAGAACAGTCTGTAGTAATCTGTAACTCTCGAGTACTTCTGTAACTCCAAAAATCCATCCAAATTAGGAAAACCTGAGCAATCTGTGTACCAATCCATATCAAAACGAATCAGATCAAAATCATGTTTGTGTGAATTATCAAAACTAATTTACTGGGCGAAAAAGTTTCTGATTTTCAGCAGGATCAACACAACTATCACTGTAAGCTATCCCAAAGGTCTTACTTGGCACTTTATTGAAACAAAAGCTATACAACATGATTACTATAGTAGCTTAATCATCTGAACACATAAAAACAGTAGGGGTAAATGTTGGGTTTTCTCCCAACAAGCGCTTTTCTTTAATGCCTTTGTAGCTAGGCATGATGATTTCAATTATGCTCACATAAAAGATAAGAATTGAAACATAATGAGAGCATCATGAAGTATATGAATAACAAATTTAAGTCTAACCCACTTCCTATGCCTAGGGATTTTATGAGCAAACAACTTATAGGAATAAGAATCAACTAGCATAGGAAAGGAAAACAAGCATATCTTCAAGATTTTCAACACATAGAGAGGAAACTTGATATTATTGCAACTCCTACAAGCATATATTCCTCCCTCATAATAATTTTCAGTAGCATCATGAATGAATGCAACAATATAACCATCACATAAAGCATTATTTTCATGATGCACAAGCATAGAATTTTTATTACTCCCCACATAAGCAAATTTCTTCTCATGAATAGTAGTGGGAGAAAACTCAACAAAATAACTATCATGAGAGGCACAGTCCAATTGAAAATTAAAATCAAGATGGCAAGTTTCATGGTTATCATTATTCTTTATAGCATACATATCACAATAATCATCATAGATAGCAAATTTTTTCTCATAATCAATTGGAACCTCATCCAAAATAATGGATTCATTACTAAATAAAGTCATGACCTCTCCAAATCCACTTTCATAATTATCACAATAAGATTCAACACCCTCCAAAATAGTGGGATCATTACTACCTAAAGTTGACACTCTTCCAAACCAACTTTCATCATTATAATCATCATAAATAGGAGGCACGCTATCATCATGTTTTCACATTGTGTAGCAGAGCCAACTCATGTTTTGGAGATTGCTATCATAGTTCATTTCTCGAGAACTCGCAACATCATCTCGTCGAATTGTGTGGCAAATGTTGTTTTCCAGACATATTGAGTCTGAAGTATCTTGTTACCAACCAGATCTGAATCTCAAACAGATATGATGGTTGGGACATTCCTAGGATTTGCATTTTGTTCCCAGCTGGCACCCACCATTGTGCCATTTTACTACGATCTACCTTCTCAAGTTATTGCTGTTCAGGATCATCTTCAAAAGTGGGCTTGCCATGGGTCCCATCCATCTCTGATGATAAGCAAAAATCATCCATTGTGTTGTCTGATGTCTACTACACAACCTTCTTCTTGTAGACATTGTTGGGCCTCCAAGTGCAGTGGTTTGTAGGACAATAGCAAATTTCCCTCAAGTGGAAGACCTAAGGTTTATCAATCCGTGGGAGGCATATGATGAAGATGGTCTCTCTCAAACAACCCTGCAACCAAATAACAAAGAGTCTCTTATGTCCCCAACACACCCAATACAATGATAAATTGTATAGGTGCACTAGTTCGGCGATGGATGGTAGATATAGGTTTTTATAATCTGAAAATATAAAAACAGCAAGGTAGCAAGTACCAAAAGTGAGCGAAAATGGCATTGCAATGCTTCGAAACAAGGCCTAGGGTTCATACTTTCACTAGTGCAAGTTCTCTCAACAATAATAACATAATTGGATCATATAACAATCCCTCAACGTGCAACAAAGAGTCACTCCAAAGTCACTAATAGCGGAGAACAAACAAAGAGATTATTGTAGGGTACGAAACCACCTCAAAGTCATTCTTTCCGATCAATCCATTGGGCTATTCCTATAAGTGTCACAAACAGCCCTAGAGTTCGTAGTAAAATAACACCTTTAGACACAAATCAACCAAAACCCTAATGTCACCTTGATACTCCAATGTCACCACAAGTATCCTCGGGTTTGATTATATGATATGCATCACACAATCTCAGATTCATCTATTCAAACCAACACAAAGAACTTCAAAGCACGCACCAAAGTTTCTACCAAAGAGTCAAGACAAAAACGTGTGCCAACCCCTATGCATAAGTTCACAAGGTCCTGAACCCACAAGTTGATTACCAAAACATACATCAAGTAGATCACGTGAATATCCCATTGTCACCACAGATAAGCACATGCAAGACATACATCAAGCATTCTCAAATCCTTAGATTCAATCCGATAAGATCACTTCAAAGGGAAAGCTCAATCCATTACAAGAGATAGAGGGGGTGAAACATCATAAGATCCAACTATAGTAGCAAATCTCGTGGTACATCAAGATCGTGCCATATCAAGAACACGATGGGGAGAAAGAGAGAGAGAGAGAGAGAGAGAGAGAGAGAGAGAGAAAGAGAGAGAGAGAGAGAGAGAGAGAGAGAGAGATAGCTATTGGTACATACCATTAGCCCCAAGGGTGAACTACTCCCTCTTTGTCATGGAGAGCGTCAGGATGATGAAGATGGCCACTTGTGATGGATCCCCCCTCCGGCAGGGTGCCGGAAC